>NC_062579.1:34508898-34817113 GCF_022837055.1 Prionailurus viverrinus
AAAAAAGGAATCCACTTGGGTCAAGATGGTATTGTAAGAACATGTTTTTGGTTTTTAATTTTTATTTAAACTCTAGTTAGTTAAAATACAGTGCAATATTGGTTTCAGGATGTGAGAACATGCTTTGACCTTCAAGCACATTGAAGTGATGGATAAAATATTTTTTTAATTTTTTTTTAACATTTATTTATTATTGAGAGACAGAGAGACACAGAGCATGAGCAGGGGAGGGGCTGAGAGATGGAGAGACACAGAATCTGAAGCAGGCTCCAGGCTCTGAGCTGTCAGCACAGAGCCCTACGCGGGGCTTGAACTCACAAACCTCGAAATCATGACCTGAGCCAAAGTCGGACACTTAACCGACTGAGCCACTCAGGCGCCCCTGATGGATAAAATATTAAGAAGGGAAAGTAAAAAGATATAACCGGACTTAGAGGCAAGATAAGCATCTCAAAAACTAAACAATGAACGAAGAACTATGAGCAAAGTTAAAGCCACAAGCTAGCTGGAACTTAGGGTTGAAATCAGAGACGACCTGGTGTTTAGGGCAAAAAAACCCCAAAAAAACAAAAAAAAGGAATTAAAATTTTCATTCAAGTAGGTGGCCAAAATTGAGGCCTCTCCCTGAAACCATCCTTCCTGAAAGGAGGCTGAAAATCTCTCTTCCCCTGGTTTATAACTAGAGCTTCAGCTCATGAAACACAACGGGCCTGGGGCACTGGAAGACAAAGATACAGGTACCGAATCAGCCATATCCCCAACGCCATCACAGGATAAGTACTGCCGATTGTCAAATGTGACCTAGTTCCAGAAGGGGCAATGCATAGCTTGAGTGGAGGGATAAGAGGAGAGAGACAGCGAGAGAAAAAGGAAAAAAACAAAAAAACAAAAAAACAAAAAAAACAACGAAACAAACAAACGAAAAAACACAGCTTAAATAGGCCCATCGTGCTTGCGTGAGCCATGGCCATCATTGCCATTGCTGCCAATGAGCCAAATTACGTGGCTGCTTCCCCGAACATCAGTCCTGGCCAACAGAGGATAGCCTAATGTTGGTATTCTTCCTAACAGAGCACACCTGATGGCTTTGGTGAACTACTGCATTCTCTGTAGTCCTTCCCATGGAAGGAGTGATTTCACTTTTTTTTTTTTTTAATATTTATTTAGTTTTGGTGCAAGCAGAGGAGGCGCAGAGAGAGGGGGGACAGAGGATCCGAAGTGGGGTGTGCACTGACAGGCTGGCAACAGCAAGCCTGATGCGGGGCTCGAACTCACCAACCTCGAGATCATGACCTGAGCCGAAGTCGGATGCTCGATTTCACTTTCAGTCTTTCTGTAGGAAGCACTAGCGTCAAAAAGTGAGTGTTTTCCTATTTCTTGCGTTGTTTGACTTCCTGAGCAAAGAAAATGGCCACGCTAGAGAATGTCTCCTTTACCCCAGACCCGCTGGCTCCTCACATTCCCAGGGTATTAAACTAGGAGCTCCCATTCAGAGTGTAATAAAATTTCTCTTCCTTAGAGTCCTGGAAACATCCCATGGTGAGAGTGAAAAGCCCCCGTGGAAGCTTCCGGATTCTCTTTCATGGACAGGAAGTATGGAGGGCATGTGTTGATAGGACACAATCCCAAGTCAAAGCAGGCTGAATTGCTGAGGTAGTGTGGGGGGCAAAATTTGCCTTGGATGGTCTTCTAACCTACAGTGGACTTTGTGTGAATGAGAGATAAAATTTCTGTGCTAAGCCCCTGGGACTTAGGGGTTGTTTATAACCAAAGTCTTAGCCTAATACAACAATGTTATCCACTTTATTGACTTTTTCAAAGAATAAGCTGTTTGATTTATTTGTTAAATACAGAGGTTTTCTAGATCAACAATTTCTGCTTTTGCCTCATTTCCTTTCTGCTTCCCCTAGGTTTAATTTTGCGTTCGTTTCTAACCTACTGAGTTTGAGTAATTTATTTTTATTTCTTCTTGGCTATTCATGTAAGTATTTAGGGCTAAATTTTTTTTTCTCTGCCTAATGCTTTAATTTTTGTCTGATATACAGCATTTATGTAAGCGTACTTGTTTGTTTATTTATTTATTTTTTATGATTTTTTCCCCTCCTAGCTCAGTTGTTCAGGAAAGAAGTTGCTTTTACTTTAGAGGTGGTAATTTTTTTTCTCCTTTTAATTTTATTTATTTATTTGTTTATTTATTTATTTATTTATTTATTTATTTATTTTTTAGCTGATGTGACTTTTTATTGATGAAGATACAGCAGAACGAGTGCATTACATTTTGCTTTCCAAAAAATGCCCCAAATAGAATCCTTTTCTATTTGTCTCCTGGGACCAGCACACTGAGGGGACATCACCTGGACAGGGCCACCCTTCCACGGATTAGGAGTTCTACAAGGAGGAGCGGGGTGGGAGAAGGGGGCCCGAGCAACCCAGCCTGTCACAGGGTCCTCTACGCATCCTGGCAGCCGGACTTCACCAAGGATGTCTTGCCCATCCAGGGTACAGTGTATATCTGGAAAGAGCAGAGCGTTTTCCTCATCAGGTGTGGCTGGTCATGAAAGGGACAGGTGTCCAAGTTGGGTTGGGACTTGGTACATCTGGTTCGTCCAATCTCCACGTCCAGGAAGTAGTTCAACGCAGCCACGGCCTGCTTTCGGGCACACACCACCCGCATCGCGCGGCTGGGGTACGCGTCGTTGCTCCCCTTGCTGTACCCGGTGAGTTCAGCGCCTGCCATCCTCGTTGACGTAGGCGTCCAACGGGGCGCCCGCCAGTGCAGACTTGTTTCTCCTGCCGGTCCCGGGACTCACGGCCAGGGCCAGAGTCAGGGCCACAGCGGCTAGCAGGCGCAGCGGGGTGCGCAGGGGCCTGGCCACGGTGTGCTCGTGATAGACAGCGCACAGGCTACGGAGGGGAGTGATCCAGCGGAGACGAGCCTCTACTTTTATTAATTTCAACTTTTGTGTTATTGTGATCAGGAATATTTTCTGTTTCTTCTGTGCATGCCAAATTGGGTCAACTTCATGTGTCCTATTATACAAATCTCCTAGGGCTTTATGGTTTTTTTTTTTTCTTCCTGCTTCTTCTAATTTGACCCTTGTAGAATATTGACTCCAACAATTATAGACTGTGCATTCTTCACAAGGGGTCAGAAAACATTTACCAAAATTTAGCGTATGGTGAGCCATAGAACAAATTTCAAAGGAATGAAATCATTCAGAGTATGTGGAAGTAAGCCAGACATCATTAACAAAGAGATAACCAGAAAATCCCCTTTTGTTTGGAAATTTAACAATGTGAATTTCAGTAGACAATGAGTCAAAGAAGCAATTACAATAGAAATTAGAGAACATCCCAAACTACATAATAATTAAAATACGAGCTAACTTTTGAAATGCATCTAAAGCTATGCATCTAAGGGAATTTATAATCTTAAATGCATATATTTCCTTTATTCCTAAGGATATGTGAGAAGGGGCTCAACCTTATTACTTTTCGAAAAATGCAAATTAAAATCACAATTAGATACCACTATATACCTACTGAATGGCTGAAATGAAGAATAAAAAATAGCAAGTATTGTAAGGATGTAGAGCAACTAGAATCCTTATGTATTGCTGGGACTACAATCAGTGTAAACTGATATCACCATTGTCGAAAACTGGAAGTTTTCACTATGTACCACATATCCCATAATCCAGTAAGTCAATTCCTAGATATATACCCAAAGAAATATATGTATCTGTGCATCAAAATTCATATACAAGGATGTTCATTGCAGTATTATGGGAATAGCCAAATCCAGGAAACAGCTCAGATAGCCATCAGGAGGGTGGATAAATGAACTGAGCATATTTATACAAACCATAGCAATAAAAATTAATGAACTACTGCTATGTGCAATGATACTGATGAATCACTCACATAAATACAATGTTGGGCAAAAAAAATCCAGACATAAAAGAGTACATAACGCCTCGTTCAATTTATATAAAATTCAAACACAGGCAAAATTAATCTTTGGGGCTGGATATTCAAACAGAGGTTACCTTTAGGGAGGAGAGTGGGGTTCACATCTGAGAGGGGATACAAAGATCACTTGGGGAGTCCTGAGAATGTTCTAGTTCTTGATCTGGATTGGTAGATATTATTGTGATTATTTCTTGAGCTAAAACCTGTGATTTGGGTTCTTTATTTTATGTATTTCTTATGTATTGTATTTCTTCAAAAGGTTAAACAGCGGAATTGGAAGTTACTGTTTTGTCGTTCACGTAACACAGGAACCGATAAGTACCAATCTGAACCAAATTTGACCTGCAGAGATAGACACAAGAGGACCATTCGGCAGAAAAACAGGAGTGGGTCACGTTTGCAAGCTCCTATTGCCTGTTGGAAACCTGAACCTACGCTCTGAACAAGGAATGACCAATTCGACTTTTCCTCCTGACACCAAATATTACGATGCCTCTTCCAACACCCCTTCTAGAACTCTCTAACACCAACTAGGTGTCCAACAATGGAATTCAATTCTGACACTAACTACCCATAGTTAGGGCAGACCCCCTGCCTTGAGGGCTCAGTCCTGTAAGACTGCCCCCACTTCAGACACCAGTTGCAAATACTGAGTCGCCCAGTTACCCACACTTCTGTCTCACTTGGCGACAAAGTGGGAGTTCCCGGGATCCCCCACCTCTGGTTCAGTAATTTGCCAGAACAACTCACAGAACTCAGGAAAGTGCTTTCTTTACTATTCCCAGTTTATTACAAAGGCTACAACTGGGGAACAGCCAGACAGAAGAGACACATAGAGCAAGGGGTGGCGGAAGGGGTGCGGAAGGATGAGGAACCAGTCATCTCATTAACATACAAAAGACACTTAACGCTCAGGAAATTCCGAGGGTTTTTAGGGAATCCTGTGCCAGGAAACAAGGACGAAAACCAAATAATATATTTTATTGTATTGCAGGCCTGTGAATAATAAGTGCCACCTGATTCTTCCCTGAAATAACTCAATGTTATTCACATTAAACATTTACTTTTTTTTTTTATTTAATGCCCTTCTGTAGTTTTACTTTTCATGATCCTGCTGATTTTTAGAAATGTCTAACTTCCTTAGCTTCTTTGCTTTCTTCTGCATCCCATAACTTGTTTGCTTTAGCCTCAAAGTGTATTTAGGATCAATCAACCATTTCTCATGCTTTGGTCGCTCTGCCTGGTCAAAGTCACCTCATCGTTCCCATGAAGAATTAAAATATATTCCTAACTGGTCTCTCTGCTTCTAACCCCTCTCCAGTGTCCACAAAGAAATGAGAGGGATCCCATTAAAGGTAAGTTAGATAAAATTACTCCCTTATTCAAAATATTCAATGGCTTCCCATTCACTGAAAGTCAAATTTGAAACCTTTACCCTAACTTACAAGACCCACCCTGCAAGATCTGACCCCTCTCTTACCCCTCTCCCCTACTAACTATTCCAGTCACACTGCTCTCCTATGTACTTCTGTCACGTGGTTAGCACTGTTCTACCTCAGGACCTTTGCACTTGATGTTACTTCAATCTGGAATTCTCTTTCCACAGATCTGAGACAGGAAAGTGCAAAGTGAGCATAAGAACATCTCACGGTACTAGAAAACTAGAAGATGCTCAAAGACTACTTGGCATCATGTCAAAAAGATGCAAGAGCTGGGGCAATTTTAACATCAAAAAAAATTTAAATAACAATGATTTATTTTAGCAAAATGAGTAACTAAAAATACAAGAGTGCATAATAATATGAAGAAAGAGAAAGAAAGGTGCTTCTTTGAAAAGTACCCCGGCTAGTAAATGGAAAAGGAATGAAAAAATTATAAGACCACCATTTTGCAATCTCCGATGTAATATATAATTCAGGAAGGATCATCGGTGGATATGAAGGCTATTAGATGAAAGTTATTAAGGAACAGAATATTTGCATGGCGCTAATCAATGTGTTAGCCCACAGATTACTTACACATTGCAAAGGGGAAAAATGTACTTTCACGATGGAGAAACTGATAATCCCCTACCATAACCAAGGGATCAAATCTGGCATCCACTAATAGTGGGACAACCCAGAATTAAGAGCTTCTCAATAGCACAAAATATGAAGTACACAGCATCATTAGCCAAGTCTCTAAGGGCACCTGGGTGGCTCAGTTGGTTGAGCAGCTGACTCTTAATTTCGGCTCAGGTCATGATCTCAGGTCCTGAGATCAAGTCCCATGACAGATTCTCTCTCTCTCTCCCTTTCTAACCCTTTCCCTGTTTGAGTGCTATCTCTCTCTAAAAAAATGTTTAAGCAAGCCTCTAGATCAAATGTCTTATTTATATCACAGACTAGGAGAGGACGAGTTAAATTACACCATGAAGAAACAATCAGACAAGTGAAGCATGTGGGACATTCTGTAGGACAGCTGGCCTAGAATCTTTGTTAGAGGAGGTCATCAAGAGGACATGACTGCAGGTTGACTTGTGAGCTAGACCTGCACAATCAGGGGCTCTCACTCCCTCCCATGTCCTTGGAATATACGTTCTACCCACCATCCCCACACAAGGAGTTACTTCAAGAACAAAGCCTTGAGAGAGTAAGGTGTTACTGAGACCATCTGGAATGTATTTCCGACTAAACCCTGGTAAGGCTTCTATATAAAATTTTAAGATTCTGGCAGGCAGGTGCGGGGACCCACTCTTCTTGTAGCTGCCCTGGTAAGTCTCATATGTAAGTTCCCCTGCTTATTAAATTTGCCACCTACCAATCTGGAGTGGGTCGCCTCTTTCTTTAGTCTCTCCCTGCCCTCTTGTTTGCAAACCAACAATCTTCAATAACCAATGTCATAAAAACAAATGTGAGAAGAGGCATAACAGTGAAATGCAATGCATGAATTGTGCTGGGACCCTGGTTTGAAAACAAAACAAAAAAATGACCATAGAAGACATTATTGGGATAGTCGGAACAATCTTTTTAAGTTTATTTACTTATTTTGAGAGAGACAGAGACAGCACGAGTGGGAAAGGGGCAGAGAGAGAAAGGGAGAGAGTGAGAATCCCAAGCAGGTTCTGTGCAGGAGCTCTGATGTGGGGCTTGAACTCATGAAACTGTGAGATCATGACCTGAGTCGAAACCAAGAGTCAGACGCTTAACCGACTGAGCCACCCAGGTGTCCCGGGATATTTGGAACTATCTTAATAGGACCTGGATATCAGGTGAGATTATGAAATTATTGTTACTATCTGTGGGAAATTATTTAGTCAACACTAATAATCAAAACTCCAAATTTTAAAACTTAGACACAATGTATTCCCTATTTAGTTGGCAGTGATTCAAAAGAATTCTATAAATTCTAAATTCTAAAGAGAAACTTTAATTCTAAATTAAAAAGAATTTTGGTGGTTGGGCAAAATGGAGAGTGCGATGCAATGCGCCAGAGCGCGTGTGACTGACATCTGTCCTCTTACACCATTTCCAAGAAATTTATCTTTGAAAGATAGTCATGGACAGAAATACGGAAATAATCTTAACGATAACCATTCCGTATTTACAGAATCATACTTAATGTCCACCAACAGGGTACTGGCTAAATAAGGGACTGTTGTGTCGCCACTAAAAATGATTAATAAAGGCATATAGTGCATAGAGTTTGAGCCCATTTATAAGTCTATGCTCAAGAATGGAGTAATATACAGAGAGTATATATCTGTCCTTGGCAGAACTGCATTTGGCTTATTTTTGCTTATCTGGATCTTTGAAATTTTCTTTTTTTGTTAACTAATTAATTTTGAGAGAGAGAGAGCACACGCAGGCAGGGGAGGGGCAGAGAGAGAGAGAGAGAGAGAGACAGAGAGAGAATCCCAAGCAGACTCTGCACTGTCAGTATGGAGCCCAAGGAGGGGCTCAAACTCACAAACTGGGAGATCATGACCTGAGCAGAAAGCCAGAGTCAGACGCTCACCAAACCGAGCCACCCAGGCGCCCCTTGAAATTTTCAATGTAGCGAATGTTTTCACATAATGAAATTACTGAAGGCAATTTCTTTTTAAAAGCCATTATTTCGGTTTTTAAGCACATTACAATATTAATTACACTCGACTTCTTGTTCTCTACTAGACACCCATTTAGGTCGTTTTCAGAACTTTCTCCTCCAATATGAAGAATTCTACTGGATTATAAAGACAATGTAGCACTCAGGATATGCGGCAACAACTCTTGAATCCTAGATTCCTCAGAATAAGTTGATATGTGAGATTCCAGTTGCATACGGTGTTTGCCAGTTTGACCTGCTTTCACACTTACAGGCAGGGGCTCAGAACAAGAGATGGGGGGCTAGACTCCCAGAGACCAGCTTGGTCAGGGACGTGATTTGAGTTAAAAACATAGATGAGAATCAGATTCTGGACTCAGACATACTTAAACTGATGTTCTCTCAGGATTTAACATTTGTTTATTAGACGTGAGGGAGAAGTTGCTTTTCTACAGTCGAAATTGTATCCCTTTTTATACTAAAAATAAGGGATTTATTCAAGTGTACCTTATCTTCAACTGTGTTATTCTATACTGTTCTCACCATAAATGAGTATCATAAGCCAATCTCACGAAGGATGTAACAGGTGCACTCAATAATTGGGGCCTTTGTACTGGTTAACCCCTCCATCTGGTACCCTCTTCTCTCAGATACCTGCATCTAAACTTTCCCACTGCCTTCAAGTCTATGCACAAGTGTCACCTCCTCGTGATTTATTTTAAAATGTCTTGTTCGATACTTAAATGGTCTATTTGTCTGACTTCCATGTTGAAAAAAATCCCTCCATTTTTCTTTTAGGTTGTCCTCTCTGTTAGTTTTTCTTTTGTGATTTTTTTTTCCTCAACCAGACATCTTCTTGGGAGGATTTAAAATTTAGATAATAAAATAAGTAATTTGTCCCCAGTGAACAAACAAAAACTATTCCCACTGTGATGTGTGCAGAATTTCATTTGATTCTGTCCTAGCATCACCATATGACTCAGCTGACCAGGAACAACTTACAACTTTTTGTCTCAAAACTACTGGTAAAAAAAAACCCCTAAAGATACACTGGCTTTGGCTCTGATAAGCAGTATTTCTGCTTATATCACTTCTCTATTGCTGCACAATGTAGGGGAGGAAAAGCCTTTCATTCTACCCTCTTATGTTCAGTACCTGAGACCTGTGAATTAAACTAGCAAAAGACATATTAATAAGAGGGAAGAAAAGTTCATTTACATTTGCAATGCTGCATACCTGCAGGAGTACTCAGTGACGAGTAACTCAGTGACAAGTAACTCAAAGGGGTGGTTAGAATTGGGGCTTATATGCCATCTTAATAGATGATGAGAGGGGTACAAAAGGTACTTACGGTAAAAGGAACAACTTTTGGGGAAGACAAATGGGTCCTTAGGAGAATAGATGGGACACAGGTATGATAGTCTGTTTTTTGTTTTGTTTTGTTTTGTTTTTGCTGTTGTTGTTTTGAGAAACAGAGAGTGCAAGTGGGGAAGGGGCAGAGGAAGAAGGAGAGAGAAAATCTTAAGCACACTCCATGACCTGTGTGGAGCC
The DNA here is from genome assembly GCF_022837055.1 of Prionailurus viverrinus. NCBI lineage: Eukaryota > Metazoa > Chordata > Mammalia > Carnivora > Felidae > Prionailurus > Prionailurus viverrinus. The sequence goes on from NC_062579.1 coordinate 34,518,487, forward strand.
CAACGCGGGGCTCAATCTCACAACTGTGAGATCATGACCTGGGTCAAAATCAAGAGTAGGATGTTCAACCAATTGAGCCACTCAGGTGCCCCAAGATATGATAGTCTTGTGACAAGGTTTGTTTGGGTGTGGTGCTGACTTCTTGTCTGCAGCTCCTGAGGAGGGAATTATGACAATCAAGTTCTTTGGGGGGGCTCTGCTTTTAGGTAGATAAGTTCTGAAAGGCTTCTTTCTGGATCCGTTGATTCCCAATCGCCTTCAGTTCAAAATAATCCTTATTCCAAAGTAGCATATTTTGGGGTGGCATATTCTCATCCCCTTCAATAGCAAACCACCCCCAAATGTAGCGATTCGAAATAACAACAAAATATTATTTCTCACCGTTTTGTGAATTTGCAGAGGAGCCCCTCTGTTGGTTTCACCTGAGCTCACTCATACGCCTGCTGTCAGCTGGGGCACTGGCTGGACGACAAGGATCCCCACTCACATGGCTGGCAGTTGGTTCTGGTTATCGGCCAGGGCACCTTTGTTCTCATCCTCAGGCAGAGTAGATCAGCTTCCTTATGCGATAGCCTCACTGCAGCATTTTGACAGAGTCACCAGGGAAGCCGCAAGGTGCGACTGGCAAAGTGTCACTTCCATTGCATCCTGTTAGTCAAAGCAAGTCACAGGGTCAGTCCTGATTCAAGGGAAAGGGGAAAAGACTCCATCTTTTGATAGGAGAAGTGGAAAATTTACCTTGCAAAAGAGCATAAGAGGACATGTTGTGACCATCTTTGACAAGATACGTGACCACACTGTCTACTTTGGGGGAGACTGGACCATTTTTCATTTTCAGTTTACTGAATTAAATAAGAGTTCTTGGGTGCCTGGGTGGCTCAGTCGGTTAAGCATCTTACTCTTGGTTTCGGCTGAGGTCATGATCTCATGGTTCATGAGTTTGAGACCTGCATCAGGCTCTGTGTTGACAGTGCAAAGCCTATTTAGGATTCTCTCTCTCTCTCTCTCTCTCTCTCTCTGCCCCTCCCCTGCTTACACTCTCTCTCTCTCTCTCTTTCTCTCTCTCTCTCAATAAATAAATTTAAAAATAAATAAATACAAGTTCTTGAGGGAACCTGAATTCAATGACATTTTCATTCTGATTTATTTCAGGTATTTGTACCCTTTAATACATGGTATAAACTACACCAACAGAGGCACCTGGGTGGCTCAGTTGGTTGAGCACCTGACTCTTGATCATGATCCCAGTGGTCGTGGGATCGAGCCACACATTGGGCTTCGAACTGAGTGTGGAGTCTGCTTAAGGCTCTCTCTCCCTCTGTCCCGCTGTCTCTCTCCCTCAAATTAAATAAATAATTAAATAAGTAAGCAACCAAACAAACTGCACTAACAAAGTCTGGTTACATTAAGGAATTTAGGGAAAAGGATATTATAAGCTCTCAGGAACTCTTGCTGAGGCTTGGAAACCCCGGCGTCAAGGATGATGCCCCAAATCACGTTCGTGGGGGCACAGCACTGGCCACAGGGCTAGATGCCGACAGTACAACCGCCTCTGTACAGAGGAAATGGAGGCCACTGCTACTGTCACCATTTGCTGGGAAGGAGTCACACGACCCATCATTCAGCAAATGGGGCCAAAGAGCTTCTCTGGGCCAGACGTGGAGTGATCTAGGTCCTGGGTCACAGATGGGACAAAAATAAAACTCCCAGTTCCCATGGACCTCGCACTCTAGTGGCAGGAAATAGATTATAAGCCACACACATAATAACACATGAGTAAATTATATGTTATGTTAGAAAAGGATGAATGGTATGGAGAAATATGAAAAATGTAGGTCAATGCAAGAGAGATTAGAAGTGGTGGGGATGGACCGTACACGGAATGACTTTTGAGCCAACACTTGGAGGGGATGAAGAGGTTCTCTATGCAAATATACACAGGAAGAACATGCCAGGAGTAGAGAACAGCCTAAGGTGTGCATGTACCTGACATAGCTAAGGATCACAGAGGAGGCCAGTGTGACCGGAGCAGAATGAGTACGGGAGGGAAATAGGAGGGGCGCTCAGACAGGTAAGAGGGGAATAGCAATCACAAAGGACCATTGGTTTAATTTTTTTTTGTAACGTTTATTTATTATTGAATGACAGAGAGAGACAGAGCATGAACATGGGAGGGGCAGAGAGAGGCGGAGACAGAATCTTGAAGCAGGCTCCAGGCTCCTAGCTTTGAGCACAGAGCCTGACACGGGGCTCGAACTCACAAACCACAAGATCATGATCTGAACTGAAGTCGGTGCTTAACCAACTGACCCACCCCAGGCGCCCCACAAAGGACCATTGGTTTTAAACCACTGATTGGACTTTGGCTCTTACTCTAAAGTGGGGAGCCATTACCAGGTTTTGAACACAGAAATGACATGATCTGACTTACTGTTTCAACAGAATATGCTCTCTTTCTTCAGCACATTAGTTTATGACCAATCTGTGGAGTGACAATGATGTAAGAGTCGAAATAAAACTATCAAGTTAATTAGAAGCAACATAGAAGAATATCTCTGTTGCTTGTGGGAGGGTAGATAGAATAAACAAAACCTCCAAAACACATACCATGAAAGAAAAAACTAATGAACCTGGGACACCTGGGTGGCTCAGTTGGTTAAATATCCGAGTCTGGCTCAGGTCATGATTTCAGGTTCATGAGTTTGAGCCCCGCTCAGACCCTCTGTCCCCTTCTCTCTCTGCCCCTCCCCCACTTGTGCACCTGTGAGCGTTCTCTGTCTCTGTCTCTGTCTCTCTCTCTCAAAAATAAATATTTTAAAAAACTAATGAATCTGATTACCTCAAAATTAAGTATTTCTCTTCAGTAAGCCACATCATAGTCAAAACCTTCCAGATTGTTTGCACGTAGAGAAATATGGTGGCAATGTCTAAAACCGAGGAGTGCTTCAGAGTGTACAAGGATCTCCCGCTAAACAACCAGAAAATAAACCTCAGTTTTTTAAATGAACAAATGATATGAGCAGACAATATACAGAACAAAGAAGCCTAAAGCCTTACAAATTAATAGCTAAGTTCACAATCACAGGTAATCAGAGCAACGCCAATTATAACCACCAGGAGATACTACCTATGCCTTGGAAAGTTAAATGATATTGAATCCTGGCAGGGAGGTGGGAATATAGCACACTTCCTGCACCGCTGGTGGGGGTGTGCACTGCATCAGCAGTCTGGAGAGTGACCTGGCTATATGCAGTCAAATTACATACATACTGAACCTTATAACCCAGAAATTCTGTTCCAGGAAATATATTCCAAAATTCTCATGTGGTATACAAGTGGGCATAGAAGAAAATGGAGCTGTTTCTTCAACTGAAAGTTAGCCTGAAATCCAAAATGTACTAGTAAACCCCCAGTGCTCTAGCTGAAGAGAAGAGGAGAGGGCTAGGGGCAAAGCCCCACTCGAGTGTCCTCTTGCCCCTCATCCGGCCCATGATAGATAATCATGAATGGGCTCCTTAGAAATACAACCAGAAAACTACGAGCAGCACATGGGCTTTGACAATCCTAAAGGAGGCTCCAAAACATAAGTAAGTAGATGTGATAAATTACATGTTATAAGACTGACATTAATACGAAGGAGGGGTTAAGTGGATGTTAAGATAAGAAGTGAGTCCTTAGAGTTGCGCCTCCACGGTAGCTGGGAGATGTTGCTCGATCCATCCACCTAACCTCTTGCCAAGAGGGAAATGCTCACGATTTGTCCTGCTTCAGTGATTCGCTCAGCCCTATTCTTCCCTCCTCCACTCCACAGCCTGTGCTTGTCAAGCAGTGCCATTTTCTCTTCCATGATGTAGTATCTCTTCCATGATAGAATTTCATTGTCTTCCTACCTCAAACGCTACTGGTCTACCTCTGAGGATTGGCAGGAGACAGGGAGGGGAAATGTCATCAAGCCCTGCAACTCTTCCAAATTTTCAGGGCTTTGTTTTAGGCAACAATGCCAGGCAGAGGGATCAGAATTGCTCGTTTTAGTAGACAGCTTGTTTATTGCTGTGAGAGGCTTTCAAGAGGAAAGTGGACCTTGCTAGACTGTGTGAAAATCCAGTTCGCTGAGCTAACCGTGGATGCCCTCACTGGAGTGAAGTGACCTGACATTTACGCTCAACACCATTCCATGTCCTGGTCAGATGTTCCGCCCCTGATGGCCAGGTGTTCTCACTGCTAGCTCTCTTTCATCCTTTCTCCCTCCCTAACCCTCCATTCCTACCTCCTTCCTTCTTTGTTCTTTTCCCTCATCTCACAATGAGTCAACATGGCTTCTCTCAGCGCTTCTACAAGCAAAGGCATTAAGAGCCACTGTTATTAGTATTCACTGCACAGCCTGTGGACTCTAACTGCCGTCTAGCTGGGTCCCAGCTAGGAGAGGCACCGGTGAGAGAACTTTTACTCTAGTTGGCAACTTTGAATTACAGAAGTGGTCCAGAGAGAGCAGAAAATTGTTCCAACTCTTGAGATCTCGTTTGCTTGTTCGCCTGCCTTTGCTACGAGTGGAGACGCCTCTGGTGTTTTGCCATCAAATAAGATACTGGTTTTAAAACGATTTTTTCAATTTTTTAAAATTTTATTTTGAGAGCGAGCACACGAGCAGCGGAAGGGTAGAGAAAGAGGGACAGAGAGAGAATCCCAGGTGGGCTCTGTGCCGCCAGCTCACAGCCTGACTCCGGTCTCTATCCCACGAACCGGGAGATCATGACCTCAGCCGAGATCAAGAGCTGGACTCTCAACCAACTGAGCTACCCAAACATCCCATGGTTTTAGAACCAAAGGACGTATACCTTAGTTAAGAGACTAAGATTCTTTGGTTCTCAGATTCTTATTTTACTGAGAGGCTTTAGCATAAATGGTTGTTAGATTTTGTCAATGGCTTTTTCAGCATCTGTGGAGATGACTGGGTGGGGTTGTTTTTGTCAATATATTAATCTGGTGGAGAACACTAATTGGCTCCTTAATATTGACCCACATTCCTGGAATAAATCCCACTCAGTCATGGTATATTATTTTCTTACTGTAATGTTGGATTTTGTTTGCTAGTATCTTTTTTTTTTTTTTCAACGTTTATTTATTTTTGGGACAGAGACAGACAGAGCATGAACGGGGGAGGGTCAGAGAGAGAGGGAGACACAGAATCGGAAACAGGCTCCAGGCTCTGAGCCATCAGCCCAGAGCCTGACGCGGGGCTCGAACTCATGGACCACGAGATCGTGACCTGGCTGAAGTCGGACGCTTAACCGACTGCGCCACCCAGGCGCCCCTGTTTGCTAGTATCTTATCTATTTGTGTGGGGTTTTTTTTGTATTTGCATTCTTGACTGATATTGGCCTGTAATTTTCATTCTTTTAATGTCTTTATTAGGTTTTGCATCATGAATGGAGTTAGGACATTTCCTTTATTCTCCGTGTTCTGGAACAATACAGAGAGCACTAAAAGTATCATATCTTCAAGGGTTTTATAGAATCTCCCTGGGAAAAACATCTAGGCTTTGCTCTTTATTTGCGGGGTAGTGCCTTAATGATTTTCTCTATTTCTTTAATGGAAATTGGTCTTTCTAACTCAAATGGAGTAAATTTTGGTAATGTATATTTCTCTAGGAAATTACCCATTTGATCTTGATTTTCGAAGTCATTTCTATAGAGGTCTCTGAAGTAGTCTCAGGATTTAAAACCTTTTTTCTTCTGTTTCAATGGTTAGTTGCTACCTGTATCATTTCTTATTTTATATATTTGTGCCTTATCTCTTTCTGTTTCTTAACAAGTTAGCTAGTCATGTGTCTGTTTTGTTATTTTTCTTTAAACAATGGGATTTTGGTTTATTAATGACATCTATTGCTTTCTATTCTGAATCTCTGCTTTTAAGGCCATGTTTCCTGTTTGTAACCTCTACCTTCATCTTTACAGTTTCTTATGTTTTCTTTTGGTTTATTTTATTCCTTTGTTGCTTACTTTATTCTTTTCCTACTTTAAAAAAAATCTATGAATTTTCCTGTGATCGATGCTTTAAATATATCCCATAGATTCTGATGTGTACTGTTTTCATTACCTCTTTTCTTTCTTTCTTTCTTTTTTTTTTTTTTAGTGTTTATTTACTTTTGAGAGAGGGACCGAGCATGACCGGAGGAGGGGCAGAGAGGGACGGAGACACAGGATCCGAAGCAGGCTCCAGGCTCCGAGCTGTCAGCACAGAGCCCGACACGGGGCTCGAACTCACGAACCACGAGATCATGACCTGAGCTGAAGTCGGATGCTTAACCGAGTGAGTCGCCCAGGCGCCCCTCATTATCTCTTTTCTTCAAGATTCTGTAATTTCAGTCTGTTTCCCCTTCACCCAGGTGTTGTTTAATAGAAGACCTTTTCGTTTCCAGGTGAAAGAGCCAATTTGTTTTGTTTAGTTGCTTGCTTGTTTTGTTATTAATTTCCAGTTTTATTGAATTGTAATCAGATATGCTGTTTGTAATATTTCTACTAAATGGAAATTACTGATGTTTTCTTTGTGACCTAAGACAGGATCAAATTTTATCAATGTCTCATGGATGCTTGAACACAATGTACATCAAGATATGCAGCTCTATATACATTCATAACATCTACCTTATTATGTTGTTCAGTTATTCTGTCTCCTTATATTTTTTTTCCGTGTGATCTGTCTTGTACTGAGAGTATCATAGTAGTGTCTTTTACTATCAGTGTGTGTCTACATATGTTTTCTTGCATATATGGTGGTTTTTGTTTCCTAAATGTGGTTTCTGTGTAATTTAGTGCACAAATGTTCATTTCTTTGTATCTTCATTTTGTATGATGGCTTTTAGCACACACACAAAAATGTCCTCAGTCACATCTGATGTTTTGGGGCTTGAGTTAAACTTTGCCTGATATCAGAATCTCTATACTTGCTCTCTTTTTGTTTCCATTTCCTTAGTATACCTTTCTTGTTCCTTCAGTTTGGGGCTTTCTGAATCACGTAGTTATAGGTATGTCTCATGTCCGTGGCATATAGTTGGGCTGTGTTTTGTGAGAAATTTTAAAATATTTTCCTTTTGAGGCACCTGGGTGGCTCAGTCAGTTACGCATCTGACTCTTGGTTTCGACTCAGGTCATGCATGATCTTGCTGTTCGTGAATTCAAGCCCCACATCAGGCTCTGCACTGACAGTGCAGAGCTTGCTTGGGATTCTCTTTCTCCCTCGCTCCGTGCCTCCCCGGCTCATACTTTCTCTCTCTCTCAAGAATAAATAAACAGGGGCACCTGGGTGGTTTAGCTGGTTGAGCGTCCAACTTCAGCTCAGGTCATGATCTCGCAGTTGACGAGTTCAAGCCCCGCGTTGGGCTCTGTGCTGACAGCTTGGAGCCTGCTTCTGATTCTGTGTCTCCCTCTCTCTCTCTGCCTCTCCCCTGCTCATGCTCTGTCTCTCTCTGTCTCAAAAATAAAGATACACATTAAAAAAATTTTTTTAAAGAATAAATAAACTTTAAAATATTTTTCTTTTAATACATGAGTGTGTTAGTTACCTGTTGCTCAACAAACAAATAACTTCACAACTCAGGAGCTTAAAACAACCAACACTTATTATGCACAGTTTCTAGAAGCCTGGAATCAGAGGGTTGCTTAGCTGGGATCCTGTGTCTCATGGTTTCTCCCAAGGCTGCAATCAAGTTGCTGGCCAGGACTACAGTCACCTCAAGGTTCCACTGTGGGAAAATTTACTTCCGAGTTCTGGTAGTTGTTGTCAGGCCTCAGCTCCTTGTTGGTTAGAGGTTCCAGTTCCTTACCATGGGAGCCTCATTATAAGGCAGTTCACAGCACAGCGGTTGTTTTCTCTCAGAACAAGGGATAGAGAGTGAGTGAGACAGAGGCCACGATCTTTTTGTAAGTCAATCTTGGAAGTGACATCCCTTTATTTTTGTCGTATACTATTCATTAGAAGCTGGTTATAAGTTTAGCCTACACTCAAGGGGAGGGAATTACACAGGGGCTTGAATACCAGGAGGAAACAGGGATCTTTGGGAACATCTTAGAGGCTGCCTACCACGGTCTGCTCTCTGGCCCTCTATGGTTCATTTCCCTTTCATAGGCAAAACACACTCCCCCCCTCTCAAGGTCTTCAAAATTTATAAACCTTTACTGTGTCAGCTCAAGTTTGAGAAGCTCATCATCTAAATCCAGTGCAGGTGTAGCTCCTTGGGTGCCGTTCCTCTTGTTCTATAGATTCGTAAATCTAAAAGAGACAGGTGCCTTCCCCCCAACACACCCAATGTATAATTGTGGGACAGGCATAGAATAAACACTGTTCATATTCCTATTTAAAAGGGAGGGATTGGAAACACAAAGGAGTCATATTGGTCTGTAGAATTCTGGAATCCAGCCAGCAAGTGTTTGATGTTTCTTGATTAGGCTTAGGCACTTGACTCCATTTGCCAGCTTTTGGGTTCACCCTCCGAGTCAGCATGTGCAGCTGAGTGATTTTCTCAGCCTGCTAGCTTCAAGTAGAATTTTAGGAATCCAAGAGCCTCTTTTCATTTTCTTTTCTCTCTGTCCTTTATAGTCCAAACTGGCAATGTTTTTGCTGATATAGTTTTCTCATTAACTCTATGGGTCTTCTGTAAATTTCAGTGGAATTCACTCCATTAGAGAAAAGCCACACGTACAGATCTGTTTGAGATAAATCCTTTCCTACCTTGTGCTATGGCAGACAGGGCTGTGGGACAGCACCCTTAAGGCTTTGATTTAAAGGATCTGTGAGGCATACCCTTAATCTCTTTAAAGGGTCTTATGTATGATTGAAATAACTCTAAGGATCTAAATGGAACCTTTGATATTTCTTGAGTATTAACAAGGGATTTTACAGCCATACCCTTGGCTTCATTTTTAGACAATGTTTTCCTGTGCTCTGGATTTGATCTTTGCTCAGAAGCCATTTCCTAATTGTAGCGTTATTTGCAATTGTAGGGGCTGAGGATTTTCCAAATCCTAAGTCCTGGCTGCTTTTCAAAAGCCGTCTTTCTCTCAATGTACTCCTCCGCTCACATTTTATTATAAACAGCAAGAAGCACCCAGGTGGCACCTTCAATATTTTGCATAGGAATAGCCTTAGGTAGATGACCCTGATCATTAGGCACAATTTCTACTTTCCACGGAACTGCAAACAACAGCTACAATCTGACACCAAATCACAAGAATATCCTTTTTTCAAGTTGCCAGTAACATCTGCCTCACTTTCTCTTGAGCCCTCGCCAGCATCTTCCTCAAAGTCCAAAATTTTACAGCATGTTCAAGGCATCTTAAACATTCACCAGCACCCTCCTTAAAATGTGCTGTCCAGTTTCAATGCCACGTGCATATTTTAGTTATTTGTTATGGCAGTACCAGACATCCAAGTACAAAAATCTGTACTCACTATCTACTGCTATATAGTAAATTACCCCCAAACTTAGTGCCACCTGGGTGCTTCTTGCTGTTTATAATAAAATGTGAGAGGAGGAGTACATTGAGAGAAAGACAGATTTTTTTAAGCCATAAAAAAATGGCTTAAAACCACAGACTTTTTTTTTTTTTTTAATCTGACAGTCTCTGTGAGACAGAAATCCTGGCATGAACAAGCTAGGTGCCTCTAGCTCAAAATCTCTCACAAGGCTCTAATCTGGCTGTGGATGGGTTTAACTCACTCTGGTAGGTAGCTTCTGATAATATGAAATTATTCTCACTTTTTCTGTCATTCATTTTCCGCACTTTCTCTCTGATCAGTTTTACTTCTTTCTTGATCTCCTGTTCCTCATCTCAGTTGTTTTCTTGTCTTTCTTCACTGCCCCTTATTGTATTTCACTTGAATCTCTTCTTGCTTGGGTATTACACCTGATTATTTCTGAGATAATTTTGTCTTTAATTCTTTCTTGAATTAAGTCAACTCTACTCTCTTTTCTTATCTCTTGGTTTTTTGACTATTTCCTTTCTTAGTTTTTAAATTTCTTTTTTTAATTTTTTATGTTTATTTTTTTATTTTTGAGAGAGAGAGAGAGAGAGAGAGAGAGCATGAGCAGGGGAGGAGCAGAGAGAGAAAGGGAGACACAGAATCCAAAGCAGGCTCCAGGCTCTGAGCTGTCAGCAAACAGCCCAATGCGGGGCTTGAACCCACAAATCGTGAGATCCTGACCTGAGCTGAAGTCGGACGTTTAACCAACTGAGCTGCCCAGGCACCCCTAGTTTTTACATTTCTTACAAGGTGGTTTTTCACATCCTTAATGCATGCTTGATTATATTTAATTCTTACTGTTCTCTTCTGCTGTATGGTTATTTTTCTTATGGGAACTTAACGAAATGTGTGTGAAATTTTGTTTTCTGAGTTTTTAAAACAGCCCTTTGTGGATTTGTTGATTTTCTCTTTGTTCACTTTTTATGGTATTGGAGTATTTCACAAGACTGCCAGCTTAGTGAAATCTTTTCTTTCACCATAACAAAGTCCAGCACTTTAGGCAGATTTGTTTGTTTGTTTGTTTGTGTAGGGGTGAGACATGTCCTCTGGTTTTATGTTTCTCTTCTGTTCTGTAAGACTCTACATATCCCCTTTTAGCTCTTTTCCTTTTCACCACCTAATTGCCAAGTGGAGTTTCTCTTTCCTTTATTGACTTTTTTTTTCACTTCTAGAAGCTCTGTGTTTCAAAGACTGCCCCCCTTAAACCATAAGCACTTTTGGATCCCTTTCTTTGTAATCCATGCTCTGAACTATTGCTTTCTTAGAGCATTCTGACTAAAGTGGACTGAATCTTTCCGAGGCTGATGTTAAATCAGTGCCACTGCCTTAGCCTTTTTCTGTCTTTCCCACAGTTTTTCTCCTGCTTTAGTGGCTGCCACATGGGGATTCGGTGACTTATTTCTTTTAACCTACATTTACTTTGAAGTTTTGGCCTTCTATGTCTTCAAGTTACACTGAAGACTTGGTTTTTGTGTAAGTTTGTATTTCCCCTCTTGTTTAGGGAAGATATCGTGGCAGACTGATAGCTTTGTGGCCACCATTGCCTTCAGCTGCCTAAAAGTTCTTTTATTTTTTTTTTAACACTTCCAATTACTTTTTTGGAGTGTGCCTTCTTTGTTAAATTGGAAGCTTCAAGAAGGCAGGGGCCATATCTATCTTGTTCTGTGTCTCCCTTGTGCCTAGTATGCGTACAATTGCTGTAGAGTCTAAAGAGCACTGGACTTGAGTCTAAAGTAATGAATGCTAGACTAAGAAGATTTGTGTTTGAAAACTTAGCCTATGTAGGCCTTGGATTTTTAATCCATAACCAACAATCTCACAGTGTTGTGGAACAAGTTCAAGTATGAAAGTGCCTGGCAATACTCATTATCTTGTCCATGCTTAGCTAACGTCTAACACACACACACACACACACACACACACAAACACATGAAACTCTGCATTAATAACCTACCCAACTTTCTTTCTCATCTCATACAATCCTAAGCATTTGGTAATTACACTAAATGTTTTTATGTATAATTTTTTCTACTTAATCTATTATCCTTTCCTATAAATAGAAGTGTCTCGTGTCCATTTTCTAAGATCTAGCTTTAGAAAACTCCATTTGTGTCTTATTCCTTTCATAAAAAATGTAGAACACAAATTAAAGTGGTAGTACATATCTTATTTTTCATACAGGTAGGCAGCCTATGTTCATAGCTTTTGTTAATGTCAAAAAAGCTAGTATACTGAAAACCTACTTTTGTCTTGAACTTTAGAAATTATAATCCTATTAGTGATAGTCATAATGACAGTAACAACACATACTGAGAGTTTACTATATGCCCATGACCATTTTTTTTTTATTTTTATTTAAAAAATTTTTAAGTTTATTTATTTTTGAGAGGGAAAGTGACAACATGAGCAGGGGAAGGGTAGAGATAGAGGGAGAGAGACAGAATCGCAAGAGGGCTCCACGCTGTCAGCACAGACCCTGACGCGGGGCCTGAACTCACCAAACTGTGAGGTCGTGACCTGCGCCGAAACCAAGAGTCCGACACTTAACCAAATTGAGGCACCCAGACGCCCTGCCCATTACCATTTTAAATACTTTTAAGCCTATCAACTCATTAAAACTCTATGAGGCAGGTATGATTATTATCCTCATGATATAAATAAGCACAGTAAGTTAAGTAACTTGCTGAAGGTCACCCAGCTGGCAAATAGTGTTACCAGCATTTGAACCCAATGAAAAACATGCCATGAGTTAAGTAAGCAAATGGTAAAATACTACTTGTTTTCGCGGGCTCTTCTTCTTGACTTTGGCTCTTCTTCTTCAGGCTAAAAATGTCTAAGAAAAAGTAAATCCCAAGCAGATAAGACTATTTTAAAGCACTCACAGGAGAGGGGCACCTGGGTGGCTCAGTCGGTTAAGTGTCCAACTCTGGATTTTGGCTCAGGTCATGATCTCACAGTTCGTGGGTTTGAGCCCTGCACTGGGTTCTGAGATGACTGCGCTGAGCCTGCTTGGGATTCTCTCTCTGTCCCTCTCTCTCTGTTCCTCCCTGCTTGTGCTCTTTCTTTCTCAGAATAAACAAATACGCTTAAAAATAAAATAAAATAAAATAAAATACTCAGAAGAGAGGCCTGAAACCTTCAACTCCCAGGAAAAAGTAGGATTCTGGACTGCAAAGATGCAATGCCCAAAGGCAGAAGACTGGAGGAGAGAAGAATAGGGTAGACCTGAGCACAGACTGGGGGAACACCAACCTTAGATAATAGTTGAAATTTCATATCCATCTATCCTCCAGAGAGAGCTCAGTCCCAGTCTGTGATGTCTGAAATGCATAGCTTCAAGGCAGTCAATTTCGATCTCGTATTTTTCACAGCCATTCTCTTTGGGATCCTTTGCCTTGGCAAACAAATGAAACAAAATGAAGTTAATGACTCTTTCAAGTCCTTCCATCAAAGACTCCCAAATTATATCCATTGTATCAGCAAAACATACCCCAGTAGAAAAATCCATTGCTCTGGGACACAGTGATGGAAGAAGGAAGGAATAAGAACCTCAGTCAAGTGGAATCCTAAAGATGGTACCAAGTTGCTGGCTGCGGCCACAGAGAATGAAGGGGCTGGTGCTGGGAGGTAATATAACCATTTAAATGCCAACCTCCATCTCACACTGCCCTCCTTAGAGGCCAGATGTGAGCGTGCACAGCAGCAAGCACAACACTGATATTAGGAAATCAGTGTTCCATCCTTATTATTGTATTAAGGAAAAAAAAAACTATGAGAGTGTTGGGCATCCATTAGAACCCCAGCCATACCCAACTTTTGTGTTATTGGGTACAGTTAGCAGTCAAATCCTTGGCTTTTCCTCTGTTCTTACCCCAAGAGGTTCACCTGATGATTTTCTCAAAAATCATCACTTAGGTCCAACATCCCAGACTGAGCTGAGAACATGGTTATGAAGGAAAAATAAAACTCAAGCAGATTAAGTCACTTCAAAATACACACAAAAGGCTTGAAATCTTTGATTCCGAGGAAGAAAGTAGGACATGCACTGCCTTGGTCAACTAAAGGTTAATCGAGACGTGTAAAATGTATCCTTTGACCTCAGCTAAAGTTACTGTCCTGACTGTGAAATGCGTTGGCTATACTAGAATCATCTCAGCCATTGAAAAATCATAAAGATATGTTATTAAGAAGTTAAACTGAGTATCATCAAAATCTTAGAAAAATGAACAGAACATGAAACATGTTTTATGCATTAGAACAAGAACTTGGAAAATAGATGCCTTTTCCTAGGTATGCTGAACACATTTCAGAGGTGGTCAGGGAGAAGAGGGAGGGAAAGGGTTTGTGGAAATTATTCCAGAAGAGGCAAATAGAGAGGGGAGACATGACCATCTTTTGACATGTCTCAGAATGGTGAAAGGGAAGGCAGGTTTTTTTTCCTTTTGTCATTTCCATTCCATAACATTTTTTTTAATGGTTATTTAGTTTTGAGAGACAGAGACTGCGGGGGGCAGAGAGAGAGGATGACACAGAATCTGAAGCAGGCTCCAGGCTCCATGTTGTCAGCAGAGAGCCCAACGCGGGGCTTGAACTGATGAACGTGGAGATCACAAACTGAAGCGAAGTCAGATGCTCAACCAACTAAGCCACCCAGGTGCCCCTCCACCCTGTAACATTAATTGAATTCTGTAATTTTGGAGTTAAAAGCCTTTTTTTTTAATTTTTTTTTCAACGTTTTTATTTATTTTTGGGACAGAGAGAGACAGAGCATGAACGGGGGAGGGGCAGAGAGAGAGGGAGACACAGAATCGGAAACAGGCTCCGAGCCATCAGCCCAGAGCCTGACGCGGGGCTCGAACTCACGGACCGCGAGATCGTGACCTGGCTGAAGTCGGACGCTTAACCGACTGCGCCACCCAGGCGCCCCAGGAGTTAAAGCCTTTCATTAACTACAGATCAGTCACATCTCACTTCCTATGCACACTTAAAACTACCTGTAAATAACACACCTTCATGATGGCAACAGGGAGCCATAGTAAACACCTCCTACTCCCACTTTATCATCAAAAGTATGGTAATTTGTTAAAGCTTCAGTAGTCATCAGATTTATGAAGGTCTTGCTAACCCAGCATGCCCTCCAGGTGCCCCAAATCTGGAAAAGGCAAGAAGGAAGAAAAGGTTTGAATAGCTCGTAAGATACATCTTTAATCTGGTAAACAAGATTAATTTGATTTAGGGGGTTAAAATCCCCCAAAATGAACAAGAACAAGATTGGAAAACAGTGATCATTTTACAGATGCCATATTGTAGTCCCGTTTGGAATGATTCTTTTTCAGGAGTTCTGGGACAACTGGATATCTGACTTACTACTTCTGTCCTTTTGTTCTGATTTTTAGGAGATTTGTTTATAGCCAAACTCAAAAGAACATAACACAGTACAGACACAAGACCCATTTCTGTGCAACATCTCTGCGTGGAAAACTTAAATCCCCCTGTCATAAAATAAGCATACACCGAGGGATGGATATTGCAAAAAAGAAGTGATGAGAAAGTCCATCCATACTCAGAGTTCAGTGAAGGTCACTCTATGATGATGATGGGGGGAAATGAAGCCATGTATTAGGGAGCCAAGTTAAAAACTTTTTTTATGTTTATTTATTTTTGAGAGACAGAGGAGCCAGAATGTGAGTGGTGGAGGAGCAGGGGGAGGAGACACAGAATCCAAAGAAGGCTCCAGGCTCCAAGCTGTCAGCACAGAGCCCAATGTGGAGCACGAACCCACCAACTGCAAGATCATGAAGTCAGCTGCTCAACTGACTGAGCCACCCAGGTGGCCCTATAGGTACATTAAAAAAAATTTTTTTAATGTTTATTTATTTTTGAGAGAGAGAGAGAATGAGCAGGGGAAGGGCAGAGATAGAGGGAGACACAGAATCCGAAGCAGGTTCCAGGCTCTGAGCTGTCAGCACAGAGCCTCATCCTGATGCAGGGCTCGAACTCATGAACTGCGAGATCATGACCTGAGCCAAAGTCGGATGCTTAACTGACTGAGCCACCCAGGCGCCCCTACAGGTACATCTTTTAATTCCCCTTAGGGAACCGAATATGTGAATCTGGAAAGCATGCAGGCTGACCACGAGAGGAAGGCATATCTTTCTTTCAACCAAATAATAGTTTATCACTCCCCTCGGAAGGACTGCATCTCCAAGTGCTGACTCCAAGGAAGCCTGCTCCCGGGTGGCTTGTCCCTGACAGGTATAAATGTTACCTTTTATCATCTATTGTCCACTGATGACAAAAGGAAACCAATTAAGCATAATTTCCAGGCTTTCAGAGTTAAGGTCCCCTCAGTGGCCTGAGAATTACTTGCAAGGTTTGGAACGGTGCCAGCTGTATGCCGGATCTGGGCAATGATCCTGCACTCGTATAAATTCTAGAGTTAATGGTGAAATAATAGAGTCACAATGTGTGGGAAGCATATTTTTCTGTCCAGAAGAATGAAGTCCCTGCAGATGCGTAGTGAATGCATCAGTGTTTACTGCTCTTGTAAATTCTCCTAAAGCCTCCTCCTAAATCCGCAAAGTCTCCCAAAGCGTTTCAAGTTGGTGGCATTTTCTATTATTCTTAAATGCGGTCTTTTCATGGCTTATTTACTGAAAGCCTCATTGTACATTTGTGAAGAAATTTCTTGGCATGGTGTTGCAGTGATATCACAGCAGCCACATGCAAACATCCCCACTGTCCATCACCCTGAATGGAAAAGCGACTTTGTTTATTTTATTTACAGCATTTCTACGCTTACCATTCTGGAGAGGTCTTCCAGCTAAACAACTAGGATTGGACAATAACTTATTTACTCTCATTTGCTTACTGTATAAAGCATACATTGTTGTTTCGCGGCCTGCGCTGGTGGGGCCTTTACTCTTGATCCCATTGGGTGCCCATGAGCAGTACCTGCTACAGAGCAGATGCCCAGTTCAAATGTACTAGAAGAAATTCATGAATGGATTCATGTCATGTATACACAGCTTGTCTTATTGCTTGGATCTCAGTCTTGTGTCTACATGCAGCGGCAGGGCAATTTCCACAATTGTTCCAACGAATACCTTTGGGAAACTTGTCTTGTTCCAACTTTACCAGGGCATAGATGACTTGCCGATTTAGTCACTGGGCATGCAGACGGAGCTGTAGAAACTAAATCTGATACTTGCTGTGTGAGCTCACAGCTGAGATGTGACCCCTGAAATTCCATACTGTACTGATGAACGTAAGCAAGAGCTGTCATCATCGCTTCCCCCAGGACCCTGATACTTTGCCTCATTCCTATACGTAAGGAGACTATTAAAAAGTGCATATTTGCCGTGCACATGCAAAGAGCTCACTTTGGCAGTGCATATACTAAAGAGCGTGAATTTGTAGGACACTTTGCTGTAACTGTGTTCCTTTACAGACAGGTAGTTTCTCTAGAACTACTGCATGTGCGTAATCCTCTTTATGAATTACAAACAATTACTGGTTTCCATGCTTGAACGGTTTTATCTGCTTTGGCCCAATTAACTTTGGCAGGATAAATATTTGAGAGGGAGCGGTGTGTGGTTTTATAGGTAAATCTGTGAACACTGCTTCTTACTGAGCTTCACTGTGTACAAACTGCTTTTCACATTAACAGCACTCAAAATGCTTCCTTGAACCTTCAGCAAATAGGTTCGATGACACTCCTTGTATCAAGACTTGTAGCATCTTTTTTTGGAAGTTTGCTGCCTGATTGTTTCTAAATAATACGTTTAACACAAGAAGATAACTGTGTTGACTTCCTCAAAGACTATCACATATTTAGATACAGTCAACCAAAAAGCCCCGTATTCAGAAGACTATACTTAGATACTAGATGTTTGTTTTGATTTCTGATTCAGAGTTATTCACTGAATAGCTTTTTGCAACAGGAGATGGAAGAGGATTTTGTTCACTTATATATGATCGGTATACTAGGCTTTCTCGTACTTTGCAATGAGAAAGTTAGATTAATTCCTTTTAATGATGATGAGATTTTTTTTTAACTACACTCAGCTGATTTTACCTTTTTTTCTGCTCATAAAATGAGCATTATTTATCAGGTATTACAAAGGCCTAATATTATATTTGAATATCATGAAATGGGATATTTTTGAAACATTTCCATGTGGTTGCACATTCTACAATGAGGTTCTTGAAATTCCCTGCCATTTGGAGCACCGGACATGCAGTGTTTCGGGGGAAGGGTAGATATACCCACCAGGAAAGGTATCATTTCTCAGGATGGTCAGTTAAAAAAAATTTTTTTTTATTCTAGAGAGCACACACATGCAAGCAGGGGAGGGGGGAAAAGGGAAAGGGAGAGAGAGAGAGAGAGAGAGAGAGAGAGAGAGAGAGAGAGTCTTAAGCAGGCTCTGTGCTCAGCGTGGATCTGGATGTGGGGCTTGATCCCATGACCCTGCAATCATGACCTGAACTGAAAGCAAGAGTCGGACACTTAAATGACTGAGCCACCCAGATGTCCCCAAATTAAATTTGTATTTGCATTCCTAGGAAAACAATAAGCTTGAAAATCAGGCTTTGGGGAGAGGAAGACATTTTCATAAATTTCCTTAGCATATCAAAGATCAAACATGAAAAACCCCTGGTCGATATTTCCAGTGTTCACCAATATCCTACTGAGCTCCTTGAAGTTAGTGAGGCCATGCATTTACAATTGGCAAATGGACCATGAGCAGAAGTAATAAGTTGTCTCATAAAACTCAACACCCAGGGGGAGGGGACAAGATGGAAGAAGAGCACGGAATTTTTTTTGTGTCTCTCGTCCCTGAAATGCAGCCAGATCAACACTAAACCATCTTGCACACCTAGAAAACTGATTTGAGGATTAACACGACTATCTGCACAACCTGAACCATAGAACTCAGCAAGTATGTAGTGCGGAGAGGTGAATGCGGGGAGAGAGGAGCCGTGGAGGGCAAGGAGCTGTCTTTGCTTATAGAGAGGGGATGGACATGGGGGAGAATACAAGAAAGCACCTGCCCTCCAAAAGCAGCTGGAGAGTAAAGGAAAAGTACACAAGGGACTGAACAAAAAAGAAAGGAAAGAAAAAAGAGAGGGTTTTAATTCCATTGAGACTCTATAAACAGGGGGAGCACAGGGTCTGAAACTCCGCAGATCAATAACTGGTGGTGCTCTGGTGGGAAGGGCAAATCCCTGGGAGCAGAGAGCGAGGTCCGTGGGGTCCTCGAGCCACATGGGGAGAGGCTGGTCCCCTGCCGGGAGGACACTTGGTAAAGGCTGTGCAACCTCCCCACAGGCAAAGGCCCCAGCGGAACCTGGAGAACAACCACATTCGTTGGTACTGGAACAAGGACATTAAGTGGGAAGTCTGGTGCCAGATGTGTATTGTGATTTTCCATAATCCCTAAAACACTGCTGCTACAAGATCGCGTGAACTTTTTCGAAGGCAGTCTGCTGCCTGGCCGCAGTCTCTGGGCATTGGCAGCAGGAAGTCCTGTGAACATTCCTGGGGGTGGGCTGGCACCCAGCCATTGCTCGGTGAGATGCACCCCCAGAGGGTCAGAACAGGCCAAAGCCGCAGTCCCTCAGAAGTGAGGGGTTGGGAAACACAGCCGCATCTGAGATAAAACTCAGGAGGGAGGTGTTGCCTGGCAGTCTGATGGCTTGATCACGGACAGTGTAAAAGCCGGGAGTGGATGCAAGCTGAGACAAAGGAGGGGTGCTTGATTGCCTGTCAGGGAGAGCACAGAGTTCTGATACTGGAGACTGGGTAGCTGGGTGATGTCATTTTCATCCCTCTCACGCATGCACATACACTCCTACAAGAGCCACAACAATCCACCCCAGTAAGCTAAGCAGCGCCATCTAATGGAGAACAGAGCCACTACACTAAACCCCGCCCAACTGGGTCAACTGTGCTCTTGACAAACATCAGAAGTCTCTCCACCTGCTTAGTTTATGTACTATAAAGTACTTCATAGTTTGACTTCTAGGGGAAACCAATGTAATTTCAATCGTATTTCAGTCTGTTTACTGGTCCATCTATTCAATTTTTTCTTTTTCTTTTCCTGAATATAGAAAGAAAAAAGTTTTAATTTTCTATTTTTATTAAAAATATTTTTCTTTCATTTTTACTACTATATTTTTTAATTTTTTGTAAATTTTTTAAGTTCTATTTTACTTCCATCATTTCATTTTATTATGTTTTATTGTATTCATTTTTTTAAATGTTGAAACTTTTTCCTTTTTTTTCTTTTCGTATCTTTCCCTTTTTTCTCTAATCTATCAAGCTCCGTTCAACAATACACCTAGAATCTAGCATCCTTTATTTGATTTTTTATGTTGTTTTAAATTTAAACATTTTTCCCCTATTAATTCCTTTTCTTCCTTCAAAATGATGAAATGAAGGAATTCACGCCACAAGAAAGAACAGGAAGAAAAGAAAGCCGGGGACTTAATCTACACAGATACAAGTAAGATGTCTGAACCAGAATTTAGAATCACAGTAATAAGAATACAAGCTGGGGTTGAAAATAGATTAGAATCCCTTTCTGCAGAGATAAATGAAGTAAAAAACTAGTCAGGATGGAAAAAAATGCTATAGCTAAGCTGCAATCTTGAATGGATGGCACGGGGGAAAGGCTGCATAAAGCAGAGCAGCGAATCAACAATACAGAGGACAAACTTATGGGGAACTATGAAGCATAAAAAAGGGAGACTAAAGCAAAAGAGCATGATTTAAGATTTAGAGAAATCAGTGACTCATTAAAAAGGAATAACATCAGAATCATAAGACTCCCAGGAGATGAAGAGAGAGAAAAAAGGGGTAGAAGGTTTATGTGAGCAAATCATAGCAGAAAATTTTCCTAACTTGGGGAAAAACACAGACATCAAAATCGAGGAAGCACAGATGACTCCGATTAGATTCAACAAAAACCGACCATCAACAAGGCATATCATAGTCAAATTCACAAAATAGTCAAGCAAGGAAAGAATCATGAAAGAAGCAAGGGGAAAAAAAAGTCCTTAACCTACAAGGGTTGACAGATCAGGTTAGCAGCACACCTATCCACAGAAAGTTGCAGGCCAGAAAGCAGTGGCAGAATATATTCAAGACGCTGAATTGGAAAAATATGCAGCCAAGAATTCTTTATCTGGCAAGGCTGACATTCAAAATAGAAGGAGAGATAAAAATTTTCTCAGACAAAGATTAAAGGAGTTTGAGATCACTAAACCAGGCCTGCAAGAAATTTTAAGGGGGACTCTCTGAGGGAAAAAAAGACAAAAAAAAAAAAAGGCCAAAAGCAACAAAGACTAGAAAGCACCAGAGAGGACCACCAGAAACTCCGACTCCGCAGGCAACATAATGGCAATAAATTCATATCTCTCAGTCCTCACTCTAAACATCAATGGACTAAATGCTCCAATCAAAAGACATAGGGTAACAGAACGGATAAAAAAGATCCATCCATACGCTGTTTACCAGAGACCCATTTTAGACCTAAAGATACCTTCAGATTGAAAGTAAGGGGATGCAGAACCATCTATCATGCTAATGGTCACCAAAAGAAAGCCAGAGTAACCATACTTCTATCAGACAATCTAGACTTTAAAATAAAGACTGTAACAAGAGATGAAGAAGGGCATTATATCATAATTAAGGAGTCTATCCACCAAGAAGACCTAACAATTATAAACATTTATGCTCCAAACTTGAAAACACCCAAATACATAAATGAATTTAGCACAAACATAAAGAAACTCATTGATAATAAGACCATAATAGTAGGGGACTTCAACACCACACTCACAGCAATGGACAGATCATCTAATCAAAAAATCAATAAGGAAACAATGGCTTTGAATGACGCACTGGACCAGATGGACTTAACAGTTATATTCAGAACATTTCATCCTAAAGCAGCAGAATACACATTCTTCTCCAGTGCACAAGGAACATTCCCCAGAATAGATCACATACTGGGACACAAATCAGCCCTCAACAAGTACAAAAAGATCAAAATCATAATGTGCATATTGTTAGACCACAACACTATGAAACTCTTAATCAACCATAAGAAAAAACATGGAAAGATAACAAATACTTGGAGACTAAAGCACATCCTACTAAAGAATGAATGGGCTAACCCAGAAGTTAAAGAGGAAATTAAAAAGTACATGGAAGCCAATGAAAATGGCTCCCAACCCCAGCCCCAAACCTCTGGGACACAGCAAAGGTGGTCATAAGAGGAAAGTATATAGCAATCCAGGACTTCCAAAAGAAGGAAGAAAGGGCTCAGATATACAACCTAACCTTACACCCTAAAAAGCTGGGAAAAGAACAGCAAATAAAACCCCAAACCAGCAGAAGACAGGAAATAATAGAGATTAGAGAAGAAGTCAATGCTATCAAAACAAAACAAAACAAAAAACAGTAGAACAGATCAACGAAACCAGAAGCTGGTTGTTTGAAAGAATTAACAAAATTGATAACCCCCTAGTCAGTTTAATCAGAAAGAAAAAGGAAAGGACCCAAATAAATAAAATCAAAAATTAAAGAGGAGAGATCACCACCAACACAGCAGAAATACAAACAATAATAAGAGAATATTATGAGCAATTATATGTCAATAAAATGGGCAATCTGGAAGAAATGGACAAATTCCTAGAAACATATAAACTACCAAAACTGAAAAATGAAGACATAGGAAATTTGACCCATAACCAGTAAAGAAATCGAATTAGTAATCAAAAATCTCCCAAAAAACAAGAGACCAGGGCCGGACGGCTTTCCAGGGGAATTCTACCAAACGTGTAAGGAAGAGTTAACACCTATTTTCTTGAAGCTGCTCCAAAAACTAGAAATGGAAGGAAAACTTCCAAACTCTTTCTATGAAGCCAGCATTACCTTGATTCCAAAACCAGACACAGACCCCACTAAAATGGGAATTATAGACCAATTTCCCTGATGAACATGGTTGCAAACATCCTCAACAAGATATTAGCCACCTGGATCCAACAATACATTAAAAATATTATTCACCATGACCAAGTGGGATTTATACTTGGGATGCAGGGCTGGTTCAATATCTGGAAAACAATAAATGTGATTCATCACATAAATGAAAGAAAGTACAAGAACCACATGATCCTCTCAATAGATGCAGAAGCCATTTGACAAAATACAGCTTCCTTTCTTGGTAAAACCCACAAGAAAGTAGGGAAAGAAAGCAGGGATAGAAGGATCATACCTCGAGATCATAAAAGCCTTATATGAAAGACCCAACACTAATATCATCCTCCATGGGGAAAAACTGAGAGCTTCCCCTAAGGTCAGGAACAAGACAGGGATGTCCACTCTCACCATTGTTATTCAACATAGCATTGGAAGTCTTAGCCTCAGCAATCAGACAACACAAAGGAATAAAAGACATCCAAATCGGCCAGAAGGAAGTCAAACTTTCACTCTTTGCAGATGACATGATACTCTGTGGAAAACTCAAAAGATTCCACCAAAAAACTGCCAGAACTGATCCATGAATTCAGCAAAGTCGCAGGATATAAAATCAATGCACAAAAATCGGTTGCATTCCTATACACCAACAATGAAGCAACAGAAAGAGAAATAAAGGAATTGATCCCATTTACAATTGCACCAAAAACCATAAAATACCTAGGAATAAATCCAACCAAAGAGGTAAAAAATCTATACACTGAAAACTATAGACAGCTTATGAAAGAAATTAAAGACACACAAAAAGGAAAAATATTCCATGCTCTTGGATTAGAAGAACAAATATGGTTAAAATGTCAATACTACCCAAAGCATCTAGATATTCAATGCAATCCCTATCAAAATAACACCAGCATTCTTCACATAGCTAGAAAAAACAATCCTAAAATTTTTATGGAACCAGAAAAGACCCCAAATAGCCAAAGCAATCCTGAAAAAGAAAGCCAAAGCTGGAGGCATCACAATCCCAGACTTCAAGATGTATTACAAAGCTGTAATCATCAAGACAGTATGGTACTGGCACAAAAACAGACACTCAGATCAATGGACTAGAATACAGAACCCAGAAATGGACAGACACACTTTATTCCAACGGAATAAAGACAGTCTCTTCAAACCCATAACCAGTAAATAAAGTGGTGCTGGGAAAACTGGACAGCAACATGCAGAAAAATGAACCTGGGCCACTTTCTTATACCATACCCCAAAATAAACTCAAAATGGATGAAAGACCTAAATGTAAGACAGGAAGCCATCAAAATCCTCGAGGAGAAAGCAGGCAAATACCTCTTTGACCTTGGCTGCAACAACTTCTTACTCAACACGTCTCTGGAGGCAAGGGAAACCAAAGCAAAAATAAACTATTGGGACCTCATCAAAATAAAAAGCTTCTTCACAGCAAAGGAAACAATCAGTAAAACTAAAAGGCACCCGACAGAGTGAGAGAAGATATTGCAAAGGACTTATCAGATAAAGAGTTAGTATCCAAAATCTATAAAGAACTTATCAAATGCAACACCCAAAAAACAAATAATCCAGTGAAGAAACGGGCAAAAGACATGAATAGACACTTCTCCAAAGAAGACATTCAGATGGCCAACCAACATAGGAAAAAATGCTCAACATCACTCATCATCAGGGAAATACAAATCAAGACCACATCAAGATACCACCTCCCACCTGTCAGAATGGCTAACATGAACAACCCAGGCAACAACAGATGTTGGGGAGGATGCAGAGAAAGAGGATCTCTTTTGCACTGCTGGTGCATGTGCATTGGGAATGCAAACTGGTGCAGCCACTCTGGAAAACAGTATGGAGGTTCCCCCAAAAAATTAAAAATAGAACTACCTTATGACCCAGCAATTGCACTGCTAGGTATTTATCCAAGGGATACAGGTGTGCCGTTCCAAAGGGGCACATGCACCCCAATGTTTATAGCAGTGCTATTGACAAAAGCCAAATTATGGAAAGAGCTCACATGTCCATCAATGGATGCATGGATAAAGAAGATGTGGTATATATATATATATATATATATATATATATATGATTACTTGGCAATCAAAAAGAATGAAATCTTGCATTTGCAACTATGTGGATGGAACTAGAGGGTATTATGCTAAGCGAAATTTGTGAGCTAGAGAAATACAAATACCATATGACTTCACTCATATGAGGAATTTAAGATACCAAACAGACAACATAGGGAAGGGAAGCAAAAATAATATAAAAACAGGGAAGGAGACAAAACATAAGAGACTCTTAAATATGGAGAACAAACAGGGTTACTAGAGGGGTTGTGGGAGGGGGGATGGGCTAAATGGGGAAGGGGCATTAAGGAATCTACTCCTGAAATCATTGTTGCTCGATATGCTAACTAACTCGGATGTAAAAAAAAAAAAAAAAAAGATTAGTATAGTAGGATCTGACGTATGATTAGAAAACAAAGGGCAGTTAAGGGCAGGCATTGCAAGCTAAAAGACGAAACAAAGTAGAGTACTATTGTTACTTGATAGAACTCATAAATTCTTACAGAAGACATAGAGATGAAAGTCAGCCTGAAATTATAATACTCCTCTATCAAATATGCATATACACTCCAGGATTTACCTTGGAATAGTCAGATGTAGGAAAAAGACTGAAAGGCCAAACCTAAAGAGAATGAAGCCACACGTGTTAAAAAGAAAGACAATAAATGCAGTTAACACTATGCTGATATCCAAACACTGGGTTGCAAGAAAGAGAAAAATAATTCCCTGTTACACTCAAAAGTAAACCTGGATAAAGCAAAAGATGCAGAGAAATATATACAAGTATGCTTTATCTCTCATCAAATCCTACAAAGGTCATTTTATCTAAACAGAAGGAACCCAAGATGAATAAAATCTTTGATATATTAAAACAAAATAAAACTCAACACCCAAAAAACAAATAATCCAGTTAAAAAATGGGCAGAAGACATGAATAGACAATTTTCCAAAAAAGACATCCAGATGGCCAACAGACACATGAGAAGATGCTCAACATCACTCATCATCAGGGACATATAAATCAAAACCATAATGAGAGATGACCTCGCACCTGTCAGAATGGCTAAAATTAACAACACAAGAAACAACAGGTGTTGGCAAGGATGCAGAGAAAGGGGAACCCTCTTACACTGCTGGTGGGAATGCAAACTGGTGCGGCCACACTGGAAAACAGTATGGAGATTCCTCAAAAAGTTAAAAATAGAACTATCCTACGACCTAGTAAATGCACTACTAGGTATTTATTCAAAAGATACAAAAATACTGATTCGAAGAAGCACATGTACCCCAATGTTTATGAAAGCACTATCAACAACAGCCAAATTATGGAAAGAGTCCAAATATGCATGGACACAAAACTATACACACATATACATACAATGGAATATATACATATGTATACATATATATACAATGGAATATTAGTATGGAGACAGTAAAAAGATCAGCGGGTTGCCTGGGGACAGGAGAGGTTGGGGCGGGTGGGGGGGGAGGTGAGGTAGTGAGGTAGATAAATAGAACACAGAATTTTTTTAGGGCAGTGAAACTATTCTGTATGATACCACAATACATACAATGGAATATATACATATGTATACATATATATACAATGGAATATTACTCAGCTATAAAAAAGAATGAAATCTTGCCATTTGCAACAACATGAATGGAGCTAAAGAGTATTATGCTACGGAAAGTAAGTCAGAGAAAGAAAAATACCATATGGTTTCACTCATGTGTGGAATTTAAGAAACAAAACAAACAAATATAGGGGGAAGAAAAAAAGAGGAAACCCAAGAAACAGACTCTTAACTTCAGAGAACAAACTGATGGTTATCAGAGGGGAGGTGGGTGAGAAGAGGGGTTAAATAGGTGATGGGGATTAAGGAGTGCCCTTGCTGTGATGAGCACCAGATGTCATATATAAGTGTGGAATCACTATATTATACACCTGAAACTAACATTACACTGTATGTTAACTAACTGGAATTTATTACTTTAATCTTAAGTCTATTTACTTTCAGAGGGGGAGAAGGGCAGAGAGAGAGAGAGACAGAGAGAGAGAGAGAGAGAGAATCCCAAGCAGAATCCACACTGTCAGCATGCAGCCTTATGTGGGGCTTGAATTCATGAACCTTGAGATTACTACCTGAGCCAAAATCAAGAGTCAGACACTTAACTGACTGAGCCACCCAGGTGCCCCTTTAATTTTTATTATTTTAGAGATAGAGAAAGTGTGAGTGTAGAGGAAGAGAGAGATAATCTTGAGCAGGCTCCATGCCCAGTGCAGAGCCTGACTAGGGGCTTGATCCCATGACTGGGATATCATGACCTGAGCTGAAATCAAGAGTCGGATGCTTAAACTGATGGGGCCACCGAGACACCCCTTAACTAACTGGAATGTAAATGGAAACTTGGAGGAAAAAAGAAGTGATAAGTTGTCTCTTCTGGACTGCAGTGAAATACCTCTGTTCAACCTTCCCTTTCAATGATGAGCCTGGAGTGGTACATGGAAATGGCAGAGCTGGAAGATTGAAGCACCCTGCATTGCTGGGTCATCTCATGAAAGACAGTTGCACTGGTGGGTCGCCTGACCTACAACAGACTTTATGTGTGGAAGAAATAAACTTCATGTGTTAATCTACTGAAACTTGAGGATTGCTTATTACTGCATCATAACTCAATCCTATTTTTTATTACAACAGGCTAGGATGATTGTATTTTCTTCCACGAGGTTGAGAAAATGCTTCTTGTGCTGCATGAAGGCCAGGCTAGGAGTTTCACTGCTCCAGAACAAAAGGAAGGAAAGGCACTGAGCCATCTCTTCTGAATGGACGGATTATAAGACAAAAAAGGGGACAAAGATCAAGAAATGCAGGCACGGATGAAGGCTTTTGCTTCATCATCTCTTAGTGTCGTTGGTTTCAGAGTAGGAGTATGAATGTTTAGATTCTTCCAAAGCCCTCTTTGTCAATTTCACTTATTTCTCATCATATGTGTAAAATTTGATCATTCATTGATTTGAGTTTACTTCTCCCTGGCTCTGGAGTTTTAACTGTTGCCCTTACAGTCCTGTTTAATCCCCCTTGCAGTCTTTATGGTTGCAAACGCTCATTGGTATTCATTTTAGATTCAGGATTCAGTGGCATAGAAACACTGCCTTCCCAAACGGGCTTCAAAAGATGGTTTATTTGGATAAAGCACAGTCAGTGTATGTCCAAACTCTCTGATTACTGACATCAGTCATTCTACTTTCTTTGTGAGCTTCAGTGTCTCTGACCAAGAAAACAATTTCTAATTTTCTTGCATCTGAATGCATTTGCAAAATTTTCTACTAACCAGCACATCCCATTGCATTCTTTTTTTTTCATTTTTATTTATTTCTGAGAGACAGAGCATGAGTGGGAGAGGGGCAGAGAGACAGGGAGACACAGAACCTGAAACAGGCTCCAGGCTCTGAGCTGTCAGCACAGATCTCACCACGGGGCTCAAACTCACAAACCATGAGATCATGACCTGAACTGAAGTCGGACACAACCGACTGAGCCACCCAGGCGCCCCTTGCATTCTTAATGTTCCCCATGTTTCTTGGACAAGATTTGTTCCTCTGTTATTATGATGCTCTCCCCAAATGTCTTCCATGTGTTATTTTCTAAGAAGCATTTGATTTGGCCTTGACTACTTGGCTAATGCATTTACAAGCACATGCTTACAGGTTGCTCGCTGTTGGTATCTAAGCTAAGTTCTGATTAAGCCTGCTGTTCCCATCTACATCTTACAGATGCCAAGCTTTTCTTCTTCCAATTATAGGTTCAGTTGTTTAACCATTTGTCATACATCTTCTTTACTTATCACCAACCAGGCTTGTACTAAATTTGTTGGTAATTACTGTAGCTTGCATTGCCATAACAAACCCTTTGATCTCATTTAATACCTTTTATTTTAGCTATAAATTACATATGGCTTTAATATAATCTTGTACAAATCAGTGCAGAGAAATATTGTTTTGGATTTGCTTCTCCCTGCTCTCATTCTCAGAAGGTAATTTTATTTCTAATAATTAATGAGATTAAACACCTGTTGACATTAATTAAGATATGGTTGATGTGGACGTGGCTGGGAAGATTTGGAAAAACACTCAAGTCCAGATGACCGGGGCATCTCTTCATGGGGGCAAGACTGGAGTGTTTTTTGCAACTCAGAAAGTTGAATTCTAACCAACTACATTGTATCCTATCTGAATAGATGGGGGAAAGTGGACCTAGACAGGAGGCATTAAAGAGAGCGAGAGAGAGAAAGAGAAAGAGAGATGTCCAAAAGGAGAGACACTCTGGACTAGAGGGACATGTTTATATTACAGTCAACAAATTGGGGTGCCTGGGTGGCTCAGTCCATTGAGCATTTGACTTCAGCTCAGGTCACAATCTCATGGTTCGTGGGTTCATGCCACGCTGACAAATAAGAGCCTCTTTGGATTCTGTCTCCCTCTCTCTCTGTCCCTCCCCTGCTTGCACTCTCCCTCCCTCTCTGTCTCTCTCTCAAAAATAAATAAACATGAAAAAAGTAAAATATATTTATATTATAACCAACAAATAGATTCTGATGCACTATGCATGTCTGCCTGCCTCACTACAATAGATTTATCCATGGCTGGAACTATCTAACCCCCTTGGCTCTAAGTTCATGCTGATCACACAACTTTTAAATTATTATTTTGGTTTCCCAGAGACCTTGACACAAAGTAGGAGATGCACTGGACCACGGAGATGAGTGTTTGAGTTATGGATAAAGTGACCATATGTCCTGTTTTGTCCTGAACAGCCACAGTTTATACCTCTTGTCCCAGCCTAATTGTTGAATAGTTCTCCTTTTCGATCTTAAAAGTGTCACAGTTTAGACAATAAACTATGTGGTCACTCTAGTTTATGGGTAATCCTTTAGCAATGAAGTTATTTGAATTCAATTTATACACCAGCTTCTTATAAGTCTGCTTAGTTGTATTGTAGTCTGTCCCTGAGACCCTGATCAGCACAGAGCAGACTGACAAATTAATTTGCTTAGATCTGTAAATACGAGGAGCAGACTCCAGACTTTGGGATTCTGCCAAGATGGTGCCACCCTGTGAAATCTTGTATGATCTCTCCTTGGACATCTCTACGTCTCAGTTTCCTGTGTGTGAGATTATGGTGGCCTTGCTTATAGATTCTTCTGCTAGGTTACACTTGACTTTCTGGGCAATTACCAGCTTTTAAATAGTCATAAGAGATGTTAAGATGCAAAAAAGTTCTTAAAATTAATTGCAGCTCTTGTGAAGGGTCTCAAGGATGTTTGGAGTTGCTCGGCCCAGGATGCCAAGTTAGTGTAAGATGCTTGGGGAATGAAGACCATTGGAATTTCAACTCACAGAAGTGTCACGTAGTGGATGGCAGCAATGAAAATAGAATGTGCAGGTGGCAAAAACTATGTCACAGCCGAGAAAGATGTCAATACCATAAAAATAGTTGTCCCATAATTGTCCCAACTTTGGTTGCCAAAGGTATAGACTGTTGTCCTGACGATACTTAGGAACTATCCTGGTAGAATTCATAATGATTCATGTATCCAGGAATTCCCAAGTGTAAGCAGGACCAAAACCCAAGTGGGAGCTATGGCCTGATGATCCTGTGGTATATCTGTTATCTGTTTCAGCCGATGGTTGTGATAGTCCTTGCCTCATGGATAGATATGAAGGCCAAACTAATATTTCTGGTTATTAGTGTGTGGAGGTCTTCTTGAGGGGCTTGTCACAATCAGTCATAATACTGAATAACATCAGACTGCTATAAATCTACCCCTGAAGATCTGTAATATTCAAACCACGATCTCATTGTGGTAGAAGGCATTTTGAAAGTTGTGACTGTCTATTCTCAGGGAATTGAGTAGGGCAAAGGTGACAGAGATATGATTCTGTATATTAGGAATTATTGTCTCAGATGTCTTTCAGTTCATAAAAAGAGTAGCCACTGTCTTTTTCTGTGTGGCTGGAATCTAAAAAAACAAAACACATGAATAAACAAACAACAAAATAGACTCTCAACTACAGAGAACATATTGGTGGTTACCAGAGGGGAGGCAAGTGGGGGGATGGGCAAAATGGATGAAGGGGATTAAGAGATGCAAATTTCAGTTATAAAATAAGTAAGTCATGGAGATGAAAAGCACAGCAAAGGAAATATAGTTAATAATATTGTAATAAAGTTACACTGGTAATAGATACTATACTTATTGTGATGAGCACTGAGTGATATACAGAATTGCCAAATCTCTATGTTGTACACCTGAAACTAATATAACATTGCATGTCAATTATACTTTAAAAATAAAAAAAATAATAGCCAACATTTGCTTATAGGTGAGCTGGAGTTATTCTTTTAATTGTTAACATTTTTTGTTTTGTATGTCTGTTTTCCCCAGAATTACTTAAATAACATAAATATGTATATATTTTATTTTACAGAGAGAAAGCTAGAGAGCCCACGTGAGTGGGGAAGAGGGGCCGAGGGAGGGAGGGAGAGAGAGAGAATCTCAAGCAAGCTCCATGGTCAGTGCAGAGCCCAACTTGGGGCTCAATCCCACGACCCTGGGATCATGACCTGAGCCGAAAACAAGAGGTGGATGCCCAACCCACCGAGCCACCCAGGTGCCCCGAGACTATATATTTAAAGTAAACCCATTAAATTCAAAGCTACAAAGGCTTTTCTTCATATTATTCTCAAATATAAACTGAATACTTCTTTCCTTCTTTAATTACAGTGTGAGAAAGCATGATGATCATGATGGCGACCAGTGATTTTAGATAATGGGGGGTGGGGTGGGAAATGGCTTGTTTATCCAAACTGCTCAGTCATTTATGCAGAGATAAAATAAGTCTGAATCTCCTTTTCATTCCTCCAGTAAACCTGCTGACTTGACTCTACTTGATAGTAACAGACTGGACTTCTAACCCCATGCCTACTGTCATACTATTATGACACGCTATTAATCATGAAGAATCAGGCAACGAATGGCAATATAAACTTAGGGTGTTCTCCTGTAGGTGTGATCATTACATCTATTTCATATGACCTAGATTTCATGAATTTGTATCATCTGTTTCCCTTTGTTCTGTTCCTTTTATCTACTTCATTTTTATTTGACCAAAAGCACCATTCCTGAAATCCGGAACACTGACTCTACATAATATAAGCAGAATCAGTACGTTAACTCAATAATGGCACCTGTTGGTGCCAGAGATCCTATTTATTTGGAAGTTCAACTCTTGTGTTAACCCTTGGAGTCATTTTTTTTTCTGAAAAAGCAAATGATTTTTATTTTAAGCATGAATCAACTTTAAAACTAGCTTTCTTGTGAAATACTTTTTATTTCCGACTAAAAAGTAATACAGTCCTATGGTAAAATACTAAAACATGAAAAAAATCTATGATTAAGAAAGTGAAACTACTTATGCAACAACCATATAGTATTGTAGTTGGTTAGTTCCTATACCCAGAAATCTCAAGAGACTTTAAAATTTCCAAAATGAGGGGCGCCTGGGTGGCACAGTCAGTTAAGCGTCCGACTTCAGTTCAAGTCATGATCTCGAGGTTTGTGAGTTTTAGCCCGGTGTCGGGCTCTGTGTTGACAGCTCAGAGCCTGGAGCCTGCTTCGGATTCTGTGTCTCCCCCTCTCTCTGTCCCTTCCCTGCTCATGTTCTGTCTCTCAATAATAAATAAACGTTAAAATAAATAAATAAATGAAGGAAGGAATGAATAAATAAATAAAATTGCCAAAATGAATTTAAAATAATTGGCAAAAGCCTAGATAAAAAATAATCAATACCTTTTACGTGTTGGCAGTAACCATTTTCATATGGAATTAGTTTAGTAATACATTTAATTAGAAAGATATAGAAACTACATGAAGAAATCTATAAAATCATACTAAAGAATGTAAAACAACATAGAGAGGGAAGACAAAATGTATTCATATGATATGAAAATGTAAATAATCTCTTAATGATGAGTATTACTGAAATTCTAATTAGCGTCCTTTTTATGTGAACAGGATAAAAAAAAATTTTACGGGGCGCCTGGGTGGCTCAGTCGGTTAAGCGTCCGACTTCGGCTCGGGTCATGATCTCGCAGTTCACAAGTTCGAGCCCCGTGTCAGGCTCTGTACAGACAGCTCAGAGCCTGGAGCCTGCTTCAGATTCTGTGTCTTCCTCTCTCTCTGCCCCTCCCCTGCTTGTGCTCTGCCTCTCTGTCTCTCAAAAGTAAATAATTGTTTAAAAAAAATATTTTACAAGTTATATGGAAGAATAATAGACAAAGATTGCTCAAGCAAATTATGAGAAGTACAAATAGTGGCTGGGGGGATGGTATATGGCTGGTTCAGCTGATAGAGCATGCGACTCTTGATCTCAGGGTTGTGAGTTTGAGCCCCATGTTGGGTGTAGAGACTGTTTAAAAATAAATCTTTAAAAGATAGTGGATAAGGAAGTCACCTTATCTGATATCTATAAAGCTACTATACTCAAAGTCATGTTGAAATGACACAGGAATAAACAAACAGATCAGTGAAATAGAAACGTTTAGGGATGGAACCAAATGAATATTAAGGCTTTATATGTGTTCAAGGTTTTATTCCAACTTAGTAGAATACGGAGGATTTATTTTAGTAAAGGTGCTTGCACAACTGACTTTCCATCTGGAGTGAAAAGCCTAGATCTTTACCTCACACCATATATAGAAATTAATTCCAGATGAATTCAGAATTTAAATTTAAAGAATAAAAATGTTAAAATGGGAAGAACCTTTGTATAAACTTATAGTGGAAAAGAATTATCATCCTAAGGAAGACAGGACTTTAGAAATCATAATGGAAAAAAAACCCAGGAATTTAAAAACATAAAACAAAAAGCAAAAAGTATGGCAAAAGACACTATAAATGCAACCTAAAAAATGCAAATGAAACCCAAAATTAAATCTAATTTCACTCATCAGAATGACAAACAACAACGATTTAGGTCTTTAAATATAAAATAGTGTCTTATGGATGTGTGAATTACTACAACAGTTTTGGAAACAATCTGTCAATATCTATTTCAGTTTTTTGTAATGTTCGTATCCCTGACTTAGCAATCCTAAAGTTTTAGAAATTTTTCTGTGGAAGTAAAGCAAAAGTTTGCTTTACACACACACACACACACACACACACACACACACACACACATTAATACACACACACATATGTTTATGGTTTCCTGCACTAAACTTGTGGTAGTGAAAAACCTAGGAAGGATTGGAACGTTCATAATATGTGAACAGTTAAATGAATTGTAGTCATATATCCATGCTGTGATGGTTAATTTTCTGTCAACTTGATTGGGTCATACAGTCCTCAGATATTTGCTCAAATATTCTGGGTATGTCTGTGAGGATGTTTCTGAATGAGATGAACATTAAAGTTAATAAACTGACTAAAGCAGACTGCCCTTCCTAATGTGGATGAACCTCATCCAATTGTTGAAGGCCTGAATAGAAGAAAAAAGCTGAGGAAGAGGGAACTCTTCCTGCCTGACTGGCTTTGAGCTGGGACATAGATTCTTTCCTGTCTTTGAGCCATCCTGAAACATTGGCTCTTCCTGTGTCTCAAGCCTGCCACCACTCACCACTCAGACTGGAACCTGGAGCTCTCCTGGCGCTCAGGCCTCAGGACATAGACCAGAACCACACTATTGGCTCTCCTGGGTCTCCAGCTTGCCAAACGCAGACCCTGGGACATGTCAGCATCCATAAGTGTTTGAGTCAATTCCTCATAATAAAATGTCTTGACACACACACACACATACACACACACACATCCTACTGGGTCTGTTTCTCTGGAGAACCCCGATTAACGCACACACTAGGGGATATCATGTAGCTGTCAAAAAAGAATGAGATGGATCCATACTGATCGACTTGAAGGATGTCCATGAGCTACAATATAATGCACATGGTATGATCCCACCAGTTTTACAACAAATAGTATGATTAAAACTATGTGTTTGTGCATATACATGTACACTTGTGCATGCTTATGTTTGCACGAACAGGATGAAAAAGTGTGAGTGGACTCACAACAGGCTGTGTGCATTAGTTTCCAGGCTCAAGAATCCGGAGGATGAGGGGCGCCTGGGTGGCTCAGTCAGTTAGGCGTCTGACTTTGGCCCAGGTCACGATCTCCCGGTTTGTGAGTTCGAGCCCCACATCAGGCTCTGTGCTGACAGCTCAGAGCCTGGAGCCTGCTTTGGATTCTGTGTCTCCCTCTCTCTCTGTCCCTCCCCTGCTCATGCACTCTCGCTCTCTCTCTCTCAAAAATAAACAAACATTAAAAAAATTAAAAAAAAAAAAGAATCTGGAGGATGAGGTGGAGTGGCCAGATTATTAAATTTTTACTTGAATATTTGTAGTATTTCACTGATGTGGTATGTTATGCTAATTTTGCGATTTTTAAAAATTTTTTTGAGATAAAATTCACTTAACATAAAACTCACCATTTTAACTATTTAAAAATGTACAGTTCAGGGGCACCTGGGTGGCTCAGTTGGTTAAGCGTCTGACTTCAGCTCAGATCATGATGTCAGTTTGTGAGTTTGAGCCCCACATCGGGCTCACTGCTGTCAGCACGGAGCCCACTTCGGATCCTCTGTCCCCCTCTCTCCCTGCCCCTCCCAAGCTCACACTCTCTCTAAAAAAAGCTAAATATTAAAAAAAATAATGTATAGGGGCACCTGGGTGGCTCAGTCAGTTGAGCATCCGACTTCAGCTCAGGTCATGATCTCACAGTCCGTGAGTTCGAGCCCCACATCAGGCTCTGTGCTGACAGCTCAGAGCCTGGAGCCTGTTTCAGATTCTGTGTCTCCATCTCTCTGCCCCTTCCCCGCTCATGCTCTGTCTCTGTCTCTCAAAAATGAATAAACGTTTAAAAAAATGTATAAAACTGTACAATTCGGTGATTTTTAGCATATTCACAATTTTGTGCAACTATCACCAGTATCTAATTCCAAAACATTTATAGCACCACAAAATAAAATAAGATGCCTGCCAATTCCACACCCCCCCCCATCCCCTGGAAACCACTGATCTACTTTCTCTCTCAATGGATTTGCCTATTCCAGACATTTAATGTGAATGGACTACAATATTTGGCTTTTTGTGCCTGGCTTTTTCCACTTAGCCTAATGTTTCAAGGTCTATCCACATCGGAACATGTTTCAGTGCATCATTTTTACTTATGATCAAGTAATATTCCATTGTATGGAGTTATCAGATTTTGTTCATGTAGTCATCAGCTGATGGGCACTTTGGTTGTTTTCTCTTTTTGGCTTAAAACAATTTTTTTAATGTTTATTTTCTTGAGAGAAAGAGAGAGACAGAGTGTGAGTGGGGGAGGGACAAAGAGAGAGAGAGACACAGAATACGAAGCATGCTCCAGGCTCTGAGCTGTGAGCACAGAGCCCAACACGGGGCTTGAACCCACGAACCATGAGATTGTGACCTGAGCTGAAGTCGGATGCTTAACCGACTGAGCCATCCAGGCGCCCCTTCTTTTTGGCTTTTATGAATATTACTGCTATGAACATTCTTGTACATGTGTGTTTATATACCTATACACACATGTGTGTATACATATATGACTACACACTCACATATGTGTATATGCATGCACAAATATTTTTACAAGTGTGAAGATAAAGAATGCTTTAGACATTTAAGGAGTTAGAAAGTTTGCAGTTCACAGAAACTTTGTTAAAGAGATATACTCTATCTCTACCTTTTCTTGAGATCAATATGTTCCTTGGCTGAGATTTATTTTTCATTTTGCCAAGCACAGTAGCAAAACTTTTACTCCTGCTTAAATATTTGCTGATGCATTATGTCACAAAATTTAATATTAGTCTAGATTGAAAAGTCCAAAGAATCTCAAATGAATATGAGAAATGTGTGTGTGTGTGTGTGTGTGTGTGTGTGTGTGTGTTGGAGGGGTATATGGAGTGGAAAAAGTGAAAGCATGCTAAGATTTTTCCATACATAGATAGATGTCATAGTTAATGATTAACTCTGAATTTTTACATTTAACTATACAGTAATATATGTAAAATTAAATTTATATATATTTATGTTCATTAACATTTCACTTGATCTATAGAAACTGGATGCATTGGTGGGGGAACAATGAACAGAGAAATTAACAATTCAACAAAATGCAGGTAAGACAATCAATTAAAAGCCAAAATATGCTAAATACAAATTAACACAAAAGTTGGGAAATGGAGAATATAAACAGATTGCAAAAACATGTGCAAACATATAAATCCTCATACCCAATGTGGACAGACTTATTTCCCCAATAAATGAACAGAGACTCTCTGACTGTGGAAAATGAAAAAGTTTTTTTTTATTTTTATGTTTTGGCAATTGAGTTCTTGTTTTCTGAATGCTTATTACTTTGTAACACAATTCTACAACTTTATTAACTAAACCGCATAATCCTCCACATTTATATATGCCAAGAATAAATTCAATAAACATAGGGGTACATATATCTTTTTGAATTCCTGTTTTCATTTTTTGGGGAGGGGGTTAAAATACCCGGTAGCAGAATTACTGGGTCACAGGGTAATTCTATGTTTAATTTTCTGAGGAACCTGCATACTGTTTTCCACAGTGGCTGCGCCAGTTTGCATTACGACCAACAGTGTATGAAGGTTTCTTTTTTTCCACACTATCCTCACCAACACTTGATACTTGTGTTTTTGATTTTGGCCATTCTGACAGGCGTAAAGTGATATCTCATTGTGGTTTTAATTTGCATTTCCCTGATGATTCGTGATGTCGAGCATCATATCATGTGTCTGTTGTCCATCTGCATGTCTTCTTTGGAAAAAAGTCTATTCACATCCTCTGCCCATTGTTAATTGGATTATTTGCGTTTTTTGGTGTTGTATAGGTTGTATAGTTGTATAGGTTCTTTCTGTGCCTTGGATATCAACCCCATATTGGATATAACAATTGCAGATATCTTCTGTCATTCAGTAGGTTGCCTTTTTGTTTTGTTGATGATTTCCTTTGCTGTGCAAACGCTTTTTATTTTGGTGTAGCCCTAATAGTTTAATTTAGCTTCTGTTTCCCTTGCCTGAGGAGACATATCTACAAAAATGTTTCTATGGCCAATGTCAGAGAAATTACTGCCTCTGATTTCTTCCAGGAATTTTATAGTTTCAGGTCTCATATTTAGGTCCTCTGTGTTTATTTATTTTTATTTATTTTTTTAATTTTTAATTTTTTTTTCAACGTTTATTTATTTTTGGGACAGAGAGAGACAGAGCATGAACGGGGGAGGGGCAGAGAGAGAGGGAGACACAGAATCGGAAACAGGCGCCAGGCTCTGAGCCATCAGCCCAGAGCCTGACGCGGGGCTCGAACTCATGGACCGCGAGATCGTGACCTGGCTGAAGTCGGACGCTTAACCGACTGCGCCACCCAGGTGCCCTTATTTTTATTTTTTAAAAATTTTTTAGAACTAGAAATGTGTTTTATTTTGGAAATTTCAGATTGGACTGTCTGGGTATTTTTCTGATTTGAAAATTTTATTCTTTGTTTAATTATGTTCATTTAATTTTTTTTTAACTTTTAAAATTTTATTTTTTTTAATTAATTATTTTTAAATATGAAATTTATTGTCAAATTGGTTTCCATACAACTCGGTCCTCTGTGTTTAAACTGCAGCATAATTTACAATAGCCAGGATATGGAAGCAACCTCAGTGTCCATCAACTGATGAATGGGCAAGGAAGAGGTGGTGTATATATACAATGGAATATTACTCAGCCATTAAAAAGAATGAAATCTTGCCATTTGCAACGACATGGATGGAGGTATAGGGTATTACGCGAAGGGAAGTCAGTCAGAGAAAGACAAATACCATATGAGTTCACTCATATGTGGACTTTAAGAAACAAAACAAATGAACAAAGATAAAAGAAACCAACAAGAAAGCGGGCTCTTAAACACAGAGAACAAACTGGTGGTTGCCAGAGGGGAGGTGGGTGGGGGGATGGGTAAAAACATCACGATAGCACTAAGAAATGGACAGAATTGTCAGATCACTGTATGCTTGAAACTAACATAACACTGCATGCTAATTATCCTTAAATTTAAAAAGATTGGAAAACAATAAATTTGAGATGGATAAAGAAAGCTAAACCTAAGAAACCAAGGTCTAAAGGTAAATGTGTGTTTCTACAGTTTTTAAGTGGGAAAGGTATAGATGTAAAAAACCAAAAGAATACTGTTTTTATCACAGGAAAATTAAAGTTCCATATTCCCCTCCAAAACAAATACTTGGAAGAAAACAGCTGTTACATATAATGGATTAATATCAAGAAAAATAAAGATACTGTATAAAATAACATGAAAAGCACGATATGCAAAAGTAAAAGATAAAGAAATAGAAATATTGTACTAGCATACTAGGAATTCCATACACTCAAATGGATAGAAGCTAGAAATATGATTTAGCCATCAGGTAAAAGCTAAAGATGACTCATGTCAAGAGTTAGCACACATTTGGGAAGTCAGACTTTTTCATATACTACTGACAGTTGTGTGAATTGGCGAAACAATCTTGGTGGATAATTCAGCAGTACGTAAACACATTTAGATGCTTCAAAGAAGCATTTAGACAGAGATTAATCGCAGCAGTTTTGGTGAACAATAATTGTGAAAAATTAGAAACAACCCAAATGATCATCAATAAGGGAATGATCAAATAGATTTTGGAATAGTCATGCCATTGTCTACATGTAGCAGTTAAAAAGAATGAAATACATCTGTTTGTATTGGCACAGAGCTTTCACCATGACAGACTGCTTTGGCCAAAACAAGTAGAAATGATTCAGATAGCTAACATCCCAAATTAAATATCGAAATCTCATGTGTGTGAATTAATGGACTACAAAAATGGAAAAATATCCACCCAACTGTTCTAAGTGGTTATTGTTGAGGAGTAGAGTAGGAATTCGGGAAGGCTTTGCTCTGTTTCCTTCTGCATTGTTTTAATTTTTTTGCAATGATATTTACTAAATACTCGTATATATTAAAAATACAAACTACAATCTAAGTAACCTTGAAAAACTATATTCTCAATATTCTTTTTTTTTTAATTTTAACGTTTTTATTTTTTTTATTTTTGAGACAAGAGAGAGACAGCATGAACGGGGGAGGGTCAGAGAGAGAGGGAGACACAGAATCTGAAACAGGCTCCAGGCTCCGAGCTGTCAGCACAGAGCCCGACGCGGGGCTCGAACTCACGGACCGTGAGATCGTGACCTGAGCCGAAGTCGGACGCTTAACCGACTGAGCCACCCAGGCGCCCCTATTCTCAATATTCTTTATTGTCTCATTTATTTGCATCGATAGTGACTTTGCAAGTTAAATCATGTCTATATCAAAGACATATGAGGGCACCCGGGTGGCTCAGTCAGTTGAGCTTCTGGCTTCAGCTCAGGCCATGATCTCAGAGTTTGTGAGTTCGAGCCCCGTGGGCTCACTGCTGCCAGGGTAGAGCCCACTTCAGATCCTCTGTCGCCCCCTCTCTCTCTGTCCCTCCCCCACTCACGCTCTCTCTCAAAAATAAATAAATGTTAAAAAAGACACATGAAAAGAAATAACAAACAGAAAATAATTCAAAATCTAAATAATTTTTAAATGCAATAAAGTGCATAATTATTCCTAATTTTACTTAAGATTTATGTTTTTTATACATAGCTTGGCACAATTCACATGTTCTGTCCGTAATATTCATTCAAAGTACTAGACTGGCCTAGGAATCAAGAGGCCTGGATTCTAGTCTACATCCACCAGTGTGCTTAACTCTGGCAAGATGTCTACTCACCTGCTCAGATGTCATCATTCTATCATTTAAAGGGGATGGACTAGGTCATCTGAAGGCCTAACAACCTATCATTCTGTAACAATCTGGAAATTGAACAAATGTGGTTGGAGGCATCTGTTATGAGTTTCA
This sequence comes from Prionailurus viverrinus, assembly GCF_022837055.1. Classification (NCBI taxonomy): domain Eukaryota; kingdom Metazoa; phylum Chordata; class Mammalia; order Carnivora; family Felidae; genus Prionailurus; species Prionailurus viverrinus. Next base: position 34,559,173 of record NC_062579.1, read on the forward strand.
TGCCCAGAGATTCCACATTTTTAGGAACCTTTCAAATTCAAGTGGTTTGCCCCATTGTTTTCCAAGAGAATATGGTCACACTATCCATATTTGGGGGGAAACTATTACCTTGATATGATCATCTTCAACAAAAACAGCTTGAGAAATGGCTTCCCCAGCATAAGATACTAGTAGATAATGCAGGCAGCAAAGTATAGTGGGAAATAGTATAATTTAGGAATCAAGGAGGTGTATGTTGTCTGGAACACCTCGAAAAAGCTATACAAGGGGCCTGAGCCTCGTTATCCACATTTATAAAGTGAAGCTAATACTATCTACCATTATATGCCACTATTTATAGTAATAGCCACCATTTGCTAAGCCCACACTATATTTCTGGCAATGTATCAAGCATTTTCCACAATACCTAATTGAATTTTCCCAATAAATCTTAGCTGCTGAGCAAAGCTGAGTTACTCCGGGACTCACTGCCGGAGAATTGCTCATCAACTGCAAAGAAGAACACGTCTCTTATGGATAATGCAAGACTTCACTTTTGTTACCATGCACTTCCCTGTGATGTCTGAATACAGAGTTTATTGAAGCAGATCAGTGCTAGTAGCATAATAATGTTCCCGTAGTGCCAAATAATGTTCCTTCAGGGCTCTAGCTCATTACTCCCATTTTTATTTTGGAAACTCCCAATTAAGGAGTCACTACAAATAGTGGGAAATTTAATGCCACGTCATCTCCTGGCTCTATACTTTTGCTGATATATATGTATTATAATTCCATTCTTCTTGACATTCCCACTGATTTTAAACGCTACAACCACTTGATCCTTGTCATTCCCCCTCACCCCGCCCCCCCACAGGTTCTTACTTTACAGGTAGATTCATCAATCTGCAGAGGAAATGCTTTTACCTAGTACTTCCAAAACTATATGCAATTTCCAATTCTTCCAGCATTAATTTGTAAGTGCAATGCCATTCCTATCAAGATACTTACAGGAATTTAAGAAAACAGAATGAGGCAAGCTAATTCTCAAGTTATCCAGAAGACAAATGCATAAGTTCAGCCAAGCAGTTTTTGGAAAAAGATTGGCGAGGAGAAAAAACAAACAGGAAGTAGCATATGAGTTGTGATTTGGACTGAAATTTCATGAGGGAGCCTTCATGGGTTAGAAGCATACCGGCAACTAAGCTCGCTGTAATTATAATTATAGCAGTGTTCACTGGATTAGCTACAATGAGGTCATGGTTGACAACATTTTCCTTTTGCATATGGTAGACGGGGATGGCTTATATTTTCTTCAAATACGGCACTACAATTAAGGCATATGCCAATGGCTGCTCACCCACAAAGCGATTTCACCTTTCTCGCTAAGGAAGCCCTGCTTCAGGTAACAATATGGCCCACTCCAGAAGAAACAGCAAGCTTGAGGATGAAAGCCACCATCCTGTTAACAACAGAAAGGTGGAAAGAACTTGGGTCCCCAGAACATCCTCCGAGTCTACTCACCTCAAGACTTTTAATTAAATAAACAAAACTTTGCAAGTGTTTTAAGCCGTTTTAGTCAAGTTATCTATTATCTGCAGCTAAAAACACTTGGGGGTGGGGATAAAAATAAGCATTCGAAAATACTCTTTACTTATGAGTGAATAAGCAAATATACAAAAATCTGTTGGTCCACATGAAGTAAACAATGTATTGAAAAACCACTGAAATTCCAAATGCACATGTGGAGATAAAATGGAGAGAGCCAAGAGGTTGAGAACAGGAATCAGAAGCAGAAAATTACTCAACGAGGGGCACCTGGGTGGCTCAGTTGTTCAAGTGTCTGACTTCGCTCAGGTCATGATCTCACGGTTCATGGTTCGAGCCACGCATCGGGCTCTGTGCTGAGAGCTCAGAGCCTGGAGCCTGCTTTGGATTCTGTGTCTCCCTCTCTCTCTCTCTCTCTCTCTCTGTCTGTTCCTCCCCAACTCATGCTCTGCCTCTTTCTGTCTTTCAAAAAAAAAATAAATGTCAAAAAAAATTTTTTAATTATTCAATGATACATTGATTTTCCTGTTTTTTTCATCAAGGTGGATTTAATGCTGTGAAATGACTGAAAGCTTCTTCTGAATATTTGCATGGCTCTATTCAATCGTTTGTAATATATATATTTAAAACACACACACATTTGCACACACTGCACAGATCTCTGGTGTTTAATGAGTTTTGACAATTGTATATATCTGTATAATTAAAACTCCAAACTAGATACAGAACATTTTTATCACCTGTGAAAGTTCTCCCAATAGACAACCATTAATCTGGTTTATATCACCATAGATTAGTTTTAACTGTTCTAGAACTTCACAGAAGAGGAATAATATAATGTGCACTCTTTGTGGTCTAGATTCTTTTGCTCGCCATATACATAAGATCCATTCATGTTGTTGTGTTTATTAGCAGTTTCTTCATTTTCACTGCTGAGTAGTATTTCATCAGATGAATACACCAGTGTGCTTGTCCATTCTTCTGTTGATGGATTTTGGGTTGCTTCCAGTTGCTGGCTACTAATAATATTTTTTCTCAGCTAGTGGTGTAAAACCTGAATCTTGAGGACTAAAAATAAATGTCCCTTTTGTCTTGCTAATAGCATGAGGGCAGCAATAAAGTAAAAACTTTTCCAGTCTTTCCAAACTTTTCTGAAACAGTAACTTTTGAGGTAGGGAACAGTAATGAGTTCCAAGATACACAAGGATTGCCATGAGTTGCTGGAAGCAAAATATATTTAGAAAAGTAATTCAACTTCTCTAAGCCTCAGTTTCTCATCTGTAAAACATCTTTAAGGATCTTTTTAATTTTAACATCCTATTCCATTACTTTTATTTCAAAGAGTAACTGGGATGTTTTGGGACAGGGGTTCGTTATATTGGTATTGGCTTTGGATGTCATAGACCACACGTGGGTATGGTATGATGTTTCCATTCAAGTTTACTACCCAAGAATAATTATTTATTTTGTTTGTTGTTGTTGTTGTTTGCTCGTTTTACCAGAGGCTCTTTATTTAATTTTTGCAAAGGTGACTGGGATATTATGATTTATAAGGAATATATATTTGGTTATTTCATGACCAAATTATGTCTCTCAGATGTATTTGGTCTTCCTCCATGGTTCTTGGCTTACAGTTCAAGAATATTTACTTTTACTTTAGTTTTATAGATTCGAGATGAGGATTCCTTATACAATTTTACTTTTCTGAGCATGTCCATCGAGAATTCTTTGTTAAAAGAACTCTGGAAACTGTTAAACCTAACCATTGTCAAATATTCTAACTTAGCCTTTGATTTTGCCCTGGGGGAGAGCAGTTATATGGAGTTAATGGAGGTTTTCACCTCCACTGGGTCCAGACGCATCTTGTCCCTGGGACTATAAAGGTTGACCCTCAGTCACTAAGGGCTTCCCAAGGGAACCCAGTCACTGAAAGTTCCCAATAGCATGTACTTCTGCCTCTACTTCAGTAAGGACAGAAAGTATGACTCCGCTACCACTCCTGAATTGCTTTCTGTGCTTGACATTGGCCCTCAAGGGAAATGCTTGTGACAGAGTACCTATCCAGAAAGAAAGAATGCGGGGGGGGGGGGGGGGGCTGGAGGTTCAGCCGGTTAAGCATCTGACTTCAGGTCAAGTCATGATCTCACTGTTCGTGAGTTCGAGTCCTGCGTCGGGTTCTGTGCTGACATCTCAGACCCTGGAGCCTGCTTTGGATTCTGTGTCTCCCTCTCTCTCTGCCCCTCCCCTCCTTGTGCTCTGCCTCTCTCTCAAAAATAAATAAACATTAAAAAATTTTTTTAAAAAGAGAGAGAAACAAAGAATGTAATTAGAGTTCTGGAGAAGAAGGTGTAGGATCTGAGGTCCACTTTTTCTTTCTTTTTTACTACATGTAGTAACTCAGCTAAAGATGTTGGGATTCACTGTTACAGTCAGAGGCAGAAAATAAGCAGATTTCAGAAGATGGTACAGAGAACTGAAAATTACTAAAAACTAGTGTGGCAGGACGGTCTATGAGATTTCAATGTCTGCCTTGCTCTTGCTGCAGTGGGAGACAGGAATGATAGTAAGGTACGTTTTAGCTCTATGTCCCCTTATGGGAACAACAGCCAAAACTGTTTGAAGACCCAGGATCTTCCGAGCCCCACCTCTGGGGCAGGAAACAGCTAGCCTGTGCTTTAGATGGCCCTGAGAGACACTTTTGGCCAGGCCCGTGTAGGGAATGTTAATTCCTGTAGAGGAATTCAACGTGAGCTTTGCTGTAGGGGAGGAGATGTAGAGAGGCTGAAGCTCAGACAGGAAGTGGTAAGTAGTCCCTTACCCACATCTTCTGAAGTTCATAACTAAATCTCTTATCCAAGGTCATACCTGTCAGCATATGCTAGAGCCTGCACATACTGTTAGGGACCATCGTATACATCTACTCCCCATACCATGTACAGTGACATCAGGTTGAGAGCTTGAAATAGGCATGGATGGGAACATTTACATTATGTAAATCAGCCAACACTACAGATCAGTCATTTGTTCCCCTGAGAGAGCTAGCTATTAAATATTTACCCACTTCCGAAGACTATGTGGAAAGGCCTGATACTTGACCCAACTTGAGTCAACTCTGTGGGACCATCCTACTGCTAGAGCCCCTCAAGAGAATGGTGGAACCTGCTGTTGGGTTTGCATTGCGAGTAGACCTCTTTTTGTTCATTCCTGCCTCTGTTGCTTTCCTTCTACAGATGTTGATCTCAAGCCTCTCCTAAATAAACATCCTATACCCTAAATTCCATCTCTTTCCAGGGAATCTAATCTTCCAGAGAGGTCAAATAACTTAATCAAGGTCACTTAGACAGTAAGGGACAGAACCAGAACTCAATCATCTGCCTAATCCTAAAGTTCCTGTTCTTAATGATCAGGCAGCCTGTTTCTAGATGTCAATAAGAAATTCCTGGATAGCAATCACTTTCTACTTTCCAACTACTTCTGGTTCTACACAGCAATTTTAAGAACAGGAACCATTCAGGGTGGCTACCTCCAAAAGACTAATCTAATGTGCCCTGCACCCAACAAATTATTAACATTGAGGCAGTAATAAGATATCTGTACAAAGACAGAAAAAGACAAAATACAATTTCCTACCGGGAGTCACTCACATAGGATCAACATGGGAAGTGGGCCTGGAAAAATTAGGGAGGTAAGCAAAATATGCCTTGGTTTTCTCCTCTTTTCTATGCAATGCAATCGACCCAATTTAACACATTTATCATTACCTACAGCGTATAAAACGCTATGATGGGTACTGTGGGGAATACAAGATAAGAAGTGTTTTCTACACGCTCTGTCTTTCTCTCTCTCTCACAAATAAACATTAAAAAAAGTGTTTTCTAAACATTCTCCACATAATAGGCAGGCGAATTACGAAAGGCAGAAATGTAAAACAAAGCAGAGTGGCACATCGGTGCCAATGAAATGCCAAGGGACTGTTAAGACTGACAATACTAATTATGCTGATGATCTTGGAATAGGTGGAATTGGAACTTGGTCTTGAAGAATGAGACTTTGACAGAAAGTTATTAAGTGTGGGGAGGAAAACTTGGCGGGAGAGAACAGCTGGAGCAATTCTTTTGAGGCAAGCAAGTTCAGAGTGTGAAAGGGAAAAAAAAAAACCTGGTGTATCTTGAATGCTTATGCCATTTACCTGGAATAACCTGATGTCCTTATTTTATTAAAGTTCTTTATAAATCTTAGTCTTCTAGAAGGATCCAGAAAGAACGAGGTTTGGGATATTCTTTTGACCTTAACTCCGCTCAGGAGGTTGAAGCTTTTTATTTTTCTTTTTTTTAAGTGTTTATTTATTTTTGAGAGAGAGAGAGAGAGAGAGAGAGAGCAAGCAGGGGAGGGGCATAGAGAGAGGGAGACACAGAATCCGAAGCAGGCTCCAGGCTCTGAGCTGACAGTACAGAGCCCGACACAGGACTCGCACTCACAAACAGTGAGATCATGATCTGAGCTGAAGTTGGATGCTCAACCGACTGAGCCACCCAGGCGCCCCTCTAAGAGACTGAAGTTTTAATTTTGCCCTGAGGGTGCACAGTTAGAGTGAAATGTGAAATGCTCTGGTCTTTTCTTATACTTATTTAGGCAGTAATAGTCATCAGTGGTAAGAAATATTTCCAGGGAAATCCTGGTTGGAGATGAAAGACGGGGTGTGGGGTTGGGAGGGGGAGGGTATGGCAGGAAATAGAGCTGGGAAAGTTAGGAATTTAAATTGTGGGGAGGCATTTTAATCCTAGATTTCAGCATTTGAACCATACTAATTTGGCATTGGAGTAAGAGAAAGACATGAGCAGATTCGTTTTTCAAGAAGACAAAGGGAAGACTGTGGAGAGGGGTTAAAATGGAAGGAATGTAAGAGGCTGGGATCCGGAAGCTATAGGAAAAAGCCTGGTGAATGATAAGGATTTTCTGGAGAGTAGGATCAGCAATGGGGAAAATGATACAGTAGAAATACTTATAAGGTAGAATTAATAGAAGGTTGATTATATGGGGAGTAAAATATAGGGTAAAGTTTAAAGTAATCAAAGATTTATTAGGATGGGGGGAACATTGCCAGTTTATAGTTCTACCAAAGAAAGAGGTTTATTCCCAGTTTAGTCTAGTTCTCTCCACACCCCTCAGCAGGGTATTTTCTGTGTTCCCTGGTAGAAAGCATTTTGTTATCACAAAAGCCTCTTCTGCTTATTCATTCTCATGTCCAGAGAATGTTTCCCACTCCCAGTGTAGAAAACACCAGCTGGCAAGAATGGATAAGGGCTTCAGATAACCTTACCCATTTTTTCTTTATCTGTCTGCTGACTGGAGTGGCCTAGGAGAAATTCAGGATTAATCCCTATGTTTTTTGTTTCACTTGGTTGTCAGATCACAAAGGCTAGGAATCCAGTACGATAGCAACATCCACACACGTTTCTAATATTTGTATCTGTATTTTCAATTGAAGCCAGACTTACCAGAGGCAAACAATTATTCAGTTCCCTTTGAAGGACTCGATAGTATCTTAGAAGGATCTGTTAAATTCCTCTTACAGTAATTACTAGAATCACAAATAGCTTCCTGGTGTCCTGAGGCATTTGGCAGTCATTTGTGATAATGATCCGCATCCAGTTTTATTTTAGTTTTTCCCCAAACTAAAGGACCTTTGTCTCTTTATATGGATAACTCCAAAGTTAAACACATCCATAGTCATATAGACATGTTCCTACTTTGAAAAGAAAGGTAAATTACAACCTTCTCTAACCCATTAACCTTCTCTGGAGTGAAGTGTTAAATGTTCTGAAAGAAAGTTCATCAATGAAATGTCATTCACCAATCCTCTAGAGAAAGGTAAGCTCTCCTAGAAAATGAGAAAGAGAAAATCACCAACAAAGGCTATTATTGATTAGCTAGGTCAAGTCAAATCCCCCAACTGCCATAGTCCTAAGAATGTGAAGAAGAAACGCTCTTGACTTCATGTGCGTGCAAGAGTCGTCAAAATATGCAAAAATAATCATGACTCCTTTAACCTAATAGCCTTGGTCAACATCCTCGCTTTATGGTATGGCAAGATATTTCAAGCTTAATCTCACATTTTTTTTTGCCCCAGAGCTAAAATTAGACATTTTCCCAAAGAACCCTTATTCCTTTGACTGAGAAATGATATTTAGAGGCCACAATTCCACTGGCAGAAACACTCACTGCTATTATATTGGACATTCTTTCTGTCTTTTTTGGACAAAGGAGGGGGAACCATATGAACCATGTGGTTTTGAACCCTAAGAAAGTGCATTTTCTATAAATCCAAAATGATAGAATATCAGCAGTTTCATGTAGGTCGACCTAACATTTTAAAGATAAAATGGATTTTAAGTTCATCGCATTCAAATTGGATTTTATGGGGCTTTTATTTCAGGGAAGGGAAACGGATAGAAATATAGATGAAATAAGGTTGTCCATATATTGATAATTGTTGGAGCCAGGCAATAGGTACATGAAAGGTTACAAGCTTCTTTTTTGAATATGTTGGAAAACTTCCATAATGTGGTTTCTGTGTGTGTGTGTGTGTGTGTGTGTGTATTTTCTTTCTGTTTTTATTTTATTTTTTTTATAATATAATTTATGGTAAATAGGTTTCCATACAATACCCAGTGCTCCATAATGCAGTTTCAAAGAAGATTTAATGATAAGAAGAGTAATGTTAGTGATGTCAAAGATGCATAGAAAGGGTTTGAATAAAAGTGTCTCACGAAATGGGAGGACAAAATTGTAAAGAAAGCATTATATTTATATATAATGTTAGTTAATATGTGCATATGTATCAAAATTAATACATTGAGTATTATAGAATTTTGAAAATTACCTCTACATGATAGATGATAGATACAAAGATAGATAGATAGATAGATAGATAGATAGATACATATAATGACCACAAATCTTTTAAGTAGAACCTTTCACTTAAGGCTCCCAAAGTCTTCTATTAGGTAGTCACTGCTTACGGCATTCAGAAGACTATTTGTGACTTTAAGTGAAACAAGATTCAACAGGTATTTATGGAGCAGTTTTGAGGCATACAACTGTGTGCTGAGCTCATTGGACGCGATATTAATTCATTGATTTATATTTATTTAAAAGGTTTATAGGGGCGCCTGGGTGGCGCAGTCGGTTAAGCGTCCGACTTCAGCCAGGTCACGATCTCGCGGTCCGTGAGTTCGAGCCCCGCGTCGGGCTCTGGGCTGATGGCTCAGAGCCTGGAGCCTGTTTCCAATTCTGTGACTCCCTCTCTCTCTGCCCCTCCCCCGTTCATGCTCTGTCTCTCTCTGTCCCAAAAATAAAAATAAAACGTTGAAAAAAAAAAAAAATAAAAGGTTTATAAAATCAGGTAAGATTACATAAGATGGACAGAGGTGAGAAGGAGAAGGGAGAAAAAAGGGCAAAAATAATTTTGGAAAATGGATCCAGGACGAGCCTAATGGAAAATTACATATTACAAATTCCTAAGCTGCTGCTCTATGTGGCTTTCAATTAAAAAACAATGACATATCGGACAAAGGGCTAGTATCCAAAATCTATAAAGAGCTCACCAAACTCCACACCCGAGAAACAAATAATCCAGTGAAGAAATAGGCAGAGAACATGAATAGACACTTCTCTAAAGAAGACATCCGGATGGCCAACAGGCACATGAAAAGATGCTCAACGTCGCTCCTCATCAGGGAAATACAAATCAAAACCACACTCAGCTATCACCTCACGCCAGTCAGAGTGGCTAAAATGAACAAATCAACAGACTATAGATGCTGGCGAGGATGTGGAGAAACGGGAACTCTCTTGCACTGTTGGTGGGAATGCAAACTGGTGCAGCCGCTCTGGAAAACAGTGAGGAGGTTCCTCAAAAAATTAAAAATAGACCTACCCTATGACCCAGCAATAACACTGCTAGGAATTTACCCAAGGGATACAGGAGTACTGATGCACAGGGGCACTTGTGCCCCAATGTTTATAGCAGCACTCTCAACAATAGCCAAATTATGGAAAGAGCCTAAATGTCCATCAACTGATGAATGGATCAAGAAATTGTGGTTTATATATACAATGGAATACTACGTGGCAATGAGACAGAATGAAATCTGGCCTTTTGTAGCAACGTGGATGAAACTGGAGAGTGTGATGCTAAGTGAAATAAACCATACAAAGGAAGACAGATACCATATGGTTTCACTCTTATGTGGATCCTGAGAAACTTAATAGAAGACCATGGGTGAGGGGAAGAAAAAAAAAGTTAGAAAGGGAGGGAGCCAAACCATAAGAGACTCTTAAAAACTGAGAACAAACTGAGGGTTGATGGGGGGTGGGAGGGAGGGGAAAGTGGCTGATGGGCATCGAGGAGGGCACCTGTTGGGATGAGCACTGGGTGTTGTATGGAAACCAATTTGACAATAAATTTCATATTAAAAAAACACAACTTTTTATTTGAATACAGTCGACCCATAATGTTACATTTGTTTCAGGTGCACAACATAATGATTCAACTTCTCTATGTGGGTTTCAAATTTATTTTTAAGCTTTCTAGTCATGAAAATGAAAAAGTCAAGCTTGATCAGTTTCACAGCTCAAGGTCGACCACAAAATAAAGCTAAGCCAAATTCCATAGAGAAGTACAGCAATTTCTGGCATTAAAAAAAGATTCTGGGGTGCCTCAGTGGCTCAGTTGGCTGAGTGTCTGACTCTCGATTTTGGCTCAGGTCATGATCTCATGGTTCATAGGTTCGAGCTCCACCTCAGGCTCCAAGCTATCAGCACTGAGCCTACTTGGGATTCTCTCTCTCCCCACCCACCCCCACCCCTCCTCTGCCACTCCCCTGCTTGTGCTCTCTCTCTCTCTCTCTCTCAAAATAAACAAATAAACTTAAAAAAAAGATTCTGAAGATACAATTCTTCTTATGCAAAGCTAAAAATTTTCAGGCTTATCAAAGGAGGTCTGCAAAGAGTAAGAAGGTGGTATTTTCATTTGTCGTCATATTCTAGATTAGAAAACCAAGAGGCGAAGGGCACCTTGGTGGCTCAGTTTGCTGAGTGTTGAACTCCCAGTTTCGGTTCTAGTCATGATCCCAGAGTCATGGGATTGAGCCCTCATCGGGCTCTATGCTGAGTGTCGAGCCTGCTTAAGATTCTCTCTTTCTCCCTCTGCCCGTCCCCCACTCACACTCTCTCTCTAAAATGAAAACAAACAAAAATAAATAAATGAATAAATAAATAAATAAAAAGAAAACCAAGAGGTGATATCTACCTATACTATGTTGCAAGCCTCTTTGGTTGGAAGCAAAAGAAAACAATTTGCCATTGGTAAAGTTAAACCTGAGGGGATGGAACATTATAACTATATAGAAATACTAAGGAGGGAAAAGACTGCCACATCTCAGGGGAACCGCTGCAAGGAACTGAGAATCTGAGAGAATGACTCTTTTCCCTGTCATTGGGAAACAAGATTGTTTTGTCCTGGAAAAACTGAATTGGTTCTGTCTCTTAGGCCCCCTTGGTGAATCTGCAGTTCTCTCCTTTCTGAAACCAGAAGTTTCTGCTTCAGGTTTCTCCTTCCTTCAGGGCTTTGGCTTTACCTGGGGTTCTAGCAAGCTGGTTCACTCTAGGTGGATCAAATAAGTGGGGGAGGGAGAGGGGCGTGGGAGTGGAGGTGTGGCTTCTAGAGACGCTGGCACGTGCTCCAGAACTTTCCAATGATGCCTCACCATTCCAAAATTATATATGTTTAAAATTCTGACTCCCAGGGATGCGTGGGTGGCTCAGTCGGTTGAGCATCCAACTCTTGATTTCAGCTCAGGTCACAATCTCATGGTTCGTCGGTGCAAAGCCTACCTGGGATTCTCTCTCTCTCTCTCTCTCTCTCTCTCTCTCTCCCCACCTCCTCTGCTTGCACACTCTCTCTCTCTTTCTCAAAATAAATAAAATTAAAAAAAAAATCTGACCTCCAACTGAAATCCAACTCCAGAGTTTGTGTGTAATCCAGGGACACCAGAAACTAATTTAGAGGGCCAGAATAAACTGGGGAGTATGAGCAGAAGGAAGAACAATATTTCTTCTGAGTTTTGGCTTGCTGGCATAGCAAACACATTTGTTGGTAAAAGACATTTTTCAATAAAATGCCAAAAGTAATAAATGGAAAACTCTTCCCAGTGAATCTATTAAGTAACTTTAGCAGTCAAGGGCAGGCAATTTAAGGAATATTTCTCATGAGACCTAAACCTCAAAAAAACAAAACCCCCTGCTTTATATAAGGTCAGTATATAAAAGCAGAGCGAGGCAGCTGGTGGGGGCAGGGGGAAGCCATGTCCTTTAATGAATATGCTGATCGTGTTATAGAAGGAATTTCCTTCTATGAAAGCTTCACCTTTAATTATTCCCCCAACAATTACATTTTATTTGAATTGAGAAATGCTTCCTTGTATAAGACCATGTGAAAGGTGCATTTGTTCCAAAACGGAGGCCAATATGTAGCACTATGGTTATATGATATGGTTAATATCCACTAACTGGTTAATTCAGTTAATGACAAGAACAATTTGAGCCCAATCAAAACAATGATCTATTTCACCGATGGCCATTTTCTTCAGCCTGGGACCAAAGCACATGAAATGAATATCTCAACAACCAACAATTAACTTTGGGAAAACGGGAAACATAAAGGTTAGAAGCAGACCTATGCACCTCCTGATGTTATACAATAAAAAGTTTATAGCACACATATGGTGAATTCTTGCAACAAAATATTCAACTTGAAAATAATCAGACCTATAGATCTTATTTCCAGTTTGCATGAAATACAGAGGATAGGAAAACAAATTAATCAAATCACCATGACAAAACAGATACTTCCAGAAGGTGGGACATTCTAACGATAAGTGGCTTGGTATTTTTTTTTTACGTTGTCACGGAAAAAAAAGAGTGTGACAGCTGTTGTAGATTAAAAGACTTCAGCGATCTCACAAATAAATAGAATGTGTAATCCTTGTTGAAACAAACCAGCTGTAGGAGACATTTTGGGGACAACTGGAAAAAAAATGTGACCAGAGACCAGGTATTAGTTGATATTAGGAAATAATAGTTAATTTGGTTAAGCGTGATAATGATATTGTGGTTATGGAGGAGTATGTCATCTTTAGAGATGTAAACAAGCTTTTTGGAATGAAATATCATGAAGTCTCTAATTTGTTTTTAAATGTTTCAGTCAAAAGGAGGTGAAGAAATATGGCAAAGTATTCATTATTAACTAGATTTTGGATATATGTGTTCATTATACCATTTTCTCGAAGTTGGAAAGTTTTCATAATAAACGACTTTTTAAAAAAACATCCAGAATTTCATCAGCTATTAAATCCTAGGGAGAAAATCAGGATCAGATAAACAAGAAAAAATGGAGACTCTCAGGCTGCATTTTGACTCTCTCTAACAACAAACCCATAAGCTTCCACATTGTTGAGCAAGCTCAAAAGAACATAACGTGTAGCTCTGGGATTGTATTCTTTCTTCATCAACTTTTGTTACCTTCTTACTCAAGAGGGAAAACATTCTGTTGGCTTCCATTTCCATTACCTTCAACCTCACAAAAATGGAAGGTGAAACATGACAGCCTAAAATTCTTTGCAAAAGTTAATGTGCTGTGAACATAAAAATGTTATTCTTCTGTTTACCGAAACATCTGAGCATGCCATGGGTGGTTTTACAATCTGGAAACAAGTGAGCATTTTTGAGAGAAATTCTGGTTGAATTAATGAGGCAAGAAGTTTCCCGACACTTGAGTTCAAGGTTTTTATATCCTGTTATGGTCCTGGATTTCAGGTCAGGGGCTTTGTTCACCTGATGGCAGTTTGACTGAATTGCTCACTTTGTGACACTGGTACCATTTGGTCCATGTAATTTAAAAGGAGGTCATTTGGATACTGTCTTGTGGGATATGACCTTGATTCAACAGCATCCTCCATGTAGGCTCCTCCGGAGGCCACAGAACAGAAGGGCTCATGGACCAAAATCTGAAAGAGCACAATGAGAAGCAAGGGGAAAGAGGTGGGGTAGGGTCACATACTTAGAACAGGGGATCTGTGGCAGAAGGATCACACTGCCTGAATCTTGGGGTAGGCAATGGTCCTGTCTCTGTCTCTGTCTCTCTCTCTCTCTACTGTACCTGTGTTCCCCACCGATAGTGTGGTTATGAGCCCAGAGTCGAAGTCCAAGCAAGGAAGACCATAGACAGAAGGGGACAGCCCAGGTTAAAGGCATATACTTATTCTGTCAGAGAGACATGGGGTAAAGTCTGCCTGGCCGCAGCTGTAGTTATCCAGTAAGTCTGCTGAAGAGTCATGAGTTTTACCTGCATTTGCTGGATTATCTCCATTTTCTGGCAGGGCCAGAATGGAACTATACTCACTAATGGATGGTTGACTGAGGAAAATGACAGAGCTGTCAGCTATTTGTAATGATTATGACTTGGTCTTTCCATCCCTTTCTATCTCACAGTAGACTTTTATTTTTTAAGAGAGAGAGCACACCAGCGGGGGAGAAGGGGAGAAGGAGAGAGTGAGAGAATCTTAAGCAGGCTCCATGGTCAGTGCGGAGCCTGACACGGGGCTCAGTCCCACAACCCTGGGATCAGGAGCTGAGCCAAAATCAAGAGGTGGACGCTCAACCGACCGAGCCACCAGGCACCCCATCTCTCAGTAGACTCTTAATGTTTTCCATCATACACTGAATTTATTCTATCTTTAACATATATTACTGGTTACTAAATTACTATATATTTAACACATCTTCAGAATTCTTTCAAGCTATTTACTTTTTCATTATCTGTATGTAACCATAAGCATAGCCATGAGTTTTGCTGCCATCTTGAAGCTGCTAGCTTTATTTGAACAAAGTAATCGTGAGGAAAATGCAAATTAAAACCACAATGAGATATCACTTGACACATGTCAGAATGGCTAAAATCAGAACCACAAGAAACAAGTGTTGGCGAGGATGTGGAGAAAAAGAAACCCTTGTGCACTGTTGGTGGAAATGCACATTGGTGCAGCTACTGCGGAAAATAGCATGGAGGGTCCTCAAAACACTTTTAAAAGAATTACCGTACGATGCAGTAATTCCACTACAGGGTATTTACCGAAGAATACAGAACCACAAACTTGAAAAGACATATGCATCCCTATGTGTATTGCATCATTGTTTAAACAGGCAAGATATGGAAGCAACCCCCGTGTCCATCGATAGATGAGTGGAAAAAGAAGATGTGGTGTATATATACAATGGAATATTACTCAGCCATAAAAAAAATGAAATCTTGCCATTGCAACAGCACAGATCTATCTAAAGAGTATAAGGCTAAGTGACATAAGTCACTCAGAGAAAGACAAATACCATATTTCACTCATATGTGAAATTTAAGAAACAAAACAAATGAACAAAGAAAAAGGAGACCAAAAATCTGGAGTCTTAAATACAGGGAACAAACTGGTGTTGCCAGAGGGGAGGTGGGTTGGGGGAGGGGTAAGATAGAGAAAGGCTATTAAGAGTACACTTATCTTGATGAGCAGTGAGAAACATGTAGAGTTGTTGAATCATTATATTGTGTGCCTGAAACTAATATAATAATGTATGTTAATTATACTTGAATAACAATAGTTAAAAAAATTCATGCTTGACACTTCTAATCAATTTCAGCTCTCTTATATGTTGTACTGTGGACGCCTAGTGGACGACTGAACCCATCTAGACTTAATTTGACACATCTATAAAACGAAATGGAAGAAGGAGATCCCGGAGATTCGAACCTCTGTCAACTATCCACCTTGTGTGATTCTCAGGAGGTTTAATAGTCTAGAGTGTATAAAAACGAAACAACTTAAAAAAGTAAGCGGCTGGAGGCACCTGGCGGCGCAGTCGGTTAACTGTCCAACTCTTCACCTAAGCTCAGGTCATGATCTCACAGTATGAGTTCAAGCCCCGCATCGGGCTCTGCGCGGACAGCGCGGAGCCTGCTTGGGATTGTCTCTCCTTCTCTCTGCTCCTCCCCTGCTTGCTCTCTGTCTCTCTCTCTCTCTCTCAAAATAAATCAACAAACTTAAAAAAAAGTAAGCTTCTGTTTACCATATTGGTGAACGGGTTGTGTGTGTTGAGGGTGTTACATTTATCGTTTTGTTGAGTAATATTTGTTATCTTACACTGATGACAATGACGGCAATGATATCCTACCTTGAACCGAACTGTACTGTTAAGGTGCTTTGAGTTAATTACATCTGCTGATGCTCAAAGTAACCATGTAAGGTAAACTGCATAAGTTACTGATGCCATTTTACACAAGGACATAATCAGGGGAAGCGAAATAATATGTGCTCATTTCAGGACCCTGAATGGACCACATCCTTACAAATAATTTTCTTTATTACAAAGGGAGCTAACTCACAGCTGTCTCTGTTTTCCTTTAACACATTCATTTTCTGGCTCCGATTCCACATTTACCAAACAAAGGTCCAATCTAGAACATTATTTTCCGTTTGAGTGCTCAGTGTAGGCAGATCATTACTACACAGATGCCTGATAAACTATAAGTTCAATGGATACAGGAATCATATCTGTTGGATTAATATTTTATTCTCAGTGCCTCACACATGCTTGGTACATAGTATTAAAAGGGCACTTTGTTGAATGAATGAATGAATGAATGAATGAATGAATAGATGATCTAATGAGCAAAAAGATGAAACCTGAGGTGGAAGGTTGGATTTCCTACTTTTAAATGTTATCTAGCAAACCAACATAGAAACTAATTTAGAAATTAAGCTATTCCATAGTGAGATGTCTAATATTTTTTTTCTCCTTGTGCTCTGGCTCCCTTTTCACTACCTGCTGGATTGGGGAGCACCACTTGTAGCTGTCCTGGTACCCAGAGGTGGCTATTTCTGTCCAGGACTGACATGTCCTGCCATGACCCGGTGGGCCAAGGGATGAAGTGATACCTGGTGTCATAAATATAAAGAAGGTCCTGAGACTAAGTGCACCAAAGACCCAAAGTGCTCCATGCCAAAGGAAAGAAAACATCTTGGTCTCTCTTTGGAATCCTAACCTTTCTGCGTAGCTACCAAAGCCGTCTGAATATACCCCAATGACATAAAAAATTCAGAGATAATGCTTATTCGCTTTTCCACATTTCCCAGGACACACGCCATGGCTGGATCAGGATACAAACTTGCTTTTTAAAAAATGCCATGCTGTCCTCAAAATCCCCGCACAGACAAAGCTTGTCAGAGATCTGACTCTTCTCTTTGGAAAAAAATTCTCTCCCAAGAGTCTCCAAATTTTCTCATATAAATGGATTTCAGGCACCTGTTCCTTCAGTTCTTAAGACTACATCTTTTGCAGTGAAGATAGCAAAGGCCTTCTCCTTTACTCCTTCCTCTCCTCTCTCCCACCCCCAAACACCTCACTCAGAACAATGATTTGGGAACTTCGTTCATGCTTTTGATTAGTGATCGATAGCAAAAGACTGCAGGCCCTCCCCTCCACCCCCGCCAAACTGTTGGCAGGACTGTAAATTATTACAACTGCTTTGGAAAACTGTCTGGCAGGTGTCTCTTAAAGAGCAACATTGGTAGGGCACCTGGGTGGCGCAGTCGGTTAAGTGTCCGACTTCAGCTCAGGTCACCATCTCAGGGTCCGTTGAGTTTGAGCCCCGCGTCGGGCTCTGGGCTGACAGCTCGGGGCCTGGAGCCTGCTTCCGGTTCTGTGTCTCCCTCTCTCTCTGCCCCTCCCCCGTTCATGCTCTGTCTCTCTCTGTCTCAAAAATAAATAAACGTTAAAAAAAATTAAGAAAAAAAAAAAAGAGCAACATTGGCATGCTCTATGACCCAGCAACTCCACTCAGAGGTATATGCAGAAAAGAAATGCATATACATTTTTATTAGAAGACATATGTGCGAATATTATAGTGCTGTTTGTAATCTCTCCAAAGAGGAAACTACCCAAATGTCCTTCAACCGTAAAATAGAAAACTAAACTGTGGTATGTTCAAATGACAGAATACCATGTAGCAATGAGAAGGAATAATTTACAACGAGGCACAAAAATAGGGATGATTCTCACAAAATGTTGAGCGACAAAAGCCAGACACAAAAAGGGTACACAGTGTATTATTCCATTTATACAATAATCAAAAAGAGACAAAACTAATCAATGTGGTTAGAAGTTAGGATAGTGGGTACCCTCGTGGGGAGGGTAGTGACTGATGGCAATACTTGCAGTCCCTTGGAGGCTTTTGGAATTCTGGTAATATTCTATGTCTTCATCTAGGCACTTTTATGCGGGTGTGTTTAGTTTGCACAAATATTCGGATGTACATTACAATTTATGTACTTCTTGTGTATATAATGTACTTCAAAAAGTTTGAAAAGTTAGAAGGAAGCCAAAACAAAAAGAAAATTTATTCTTAAAAAAAATTTTTTTTTTGTTTATTTTTTAGACAGAGAGAGACAGAGCGCGAGTGGGGGAGAAACAGAGAGAGACCGAGACACAGAATCGGAAGCAAGCTCCAGGCTCCGAGCTTGTCTCCATGGCACAGAACCTGATGCGGGGCTCGAACTCAAGAAATGCGAGATCATGACCTGAGCCGAAGTCGGACGCTTAACCGGCTGAGCCACCCAGGCGCCCCGAAAGGAAATTTCATTATGAATGAGAAAATATGGCAGTGGCTACACCATAGGGTCAACAATAAATAACGCTGAAATGGATGGAAGTGAAAACAGTGACAGCCATAACTTTTTATATTTAAATATGAGGTGCAATATCTTCTACATTGATAAACAACAAAAGACCTCACCCACCCCTCCTTATTCTTATTCCCCTCTCGATTTATATTGGGTGGGCATTTTGTATCAATCATATGAGAATTTATGTATTTTCATCAACATTGCTCTGAACAAGAGATGCTAATGGTTGGTTTTCAAATACTCATACACATAAAGCACAAAGCAAAGGAAAATAGACAAAATCAAGGTTCTACTGTAACTGCCTGTGTGTTAATTACTAGATTTTTTTTTCCGATAGAAAAAGAAATGGCAACTGTCAAGCCTCCTTGAGCATCTATCTGTCCCCTTTCTAGAAGGGAAGAATTGAAATGCTAAATCACTCTATGGATAAGACATCAGTGTTCTCATAAGGGGAGGAAATCCTACATGAAGTGGGATGACATTTTCTTTCTTGGTGTTTACTTTGCTGCTTTGCCTGATTAATTTCCTAATAAGAAGAGGAAGGGGAAGCAAGGGGCACGGCTAACGGAGAAAGGATTAATGAGCCCCAGAATGCTCAAGATTCCAGTGTGCTCAAGCTTAGTATACCATCTTACGAAGGATAAGTCAATTCTGCCAAGATCCCTGCATGGAAGATTAGAATACCCAAGTGTAACCCAAAGAAGTCAAAGATATGGCTGATGCAGCTGAAAGGATTTTCTTAGAGTCTCCCAGTATTGACAAAACTGCAAACACTTAATCTTGAAAGGACCTTAGAAGAAACTGTCCAGTGGCCACATTATACTGTACAAGAAACCAAAGTTTTCTTCAGTGCTGAAATCTGCTTTCGGGAGAAGGGGCCACCTATAAAATACCATGTCAAAATCTTTGTGCAAACTTTACCTATGTGGCATATAGATCCCTGCAAACTTTCCAAAATCAATGATATATTATTACTCTATTTGTCTTAAGCAAATATCAGCACTTACAGCCCACAGACTAAAATAGACTACTTTATTAGCCTGACCCAAACCAAAAATAAAGTCAGCTGCCTAGAGATAAAATGTAGACACAACGAAGCATGGTACAGCGTCCTAACCCCTATCTTGTGGAGGTTTCCAGATGACTGAAGGAAGAAAGATGGTAAATGTACGTTTGCTTCCAGGGAACATGGCCAGCTGCTAGGATTTCGTTGGTCTTGTTGAATGGGTTAGCTGAATGACACAGTATTTCTCCTCAAAAGACTTTCCCTCCCAAAAGCATTTCTTTCCTTTTAGAAAAGTTGGGAGATTTCAGTATGCCTCACTGGACAAACCACTCTGGTGGATCTATCGAATGCAATTCTTTCCAGCTGGAGCTGTGCCTTTGGCAGTTGACTCTTCCGATGGGCCTCATTTTTAGTCTCAACCTTAAATGTGGGCCACTGTTCTCTGCCTTTGTTGACAAAGGCAGAAGCCACCATCAAAATCAATTACGGGTTTGGCACATCACATACTGACTATTGTTTATTTAGAAGCCAGCCAACTTATCTTTTGTGAGGTGAAACAACATGGGGCAGAATGTGTGGGACTTGAAGTCAGAGGATGGAGTTTGAAGAATGTTAGAACTACCAACAGCAGAAAGAGTGTAAGAATTCAGTTACAACCGTACAGAGAACTTGGTAAATATGAAATAGAAGATACAGATAGAGTGGGGCACCTGGGTGGTTCAGTCAGTTGAGCGTTGGACTTCGGCTCAGGTCATGATCTCGGGGATCGTGAGTTCGAGCCCAGCATCGGGACCGCTGCTGTCAGTGCAGAGCCCACTTTGGATCCTCCGTACCCCCTCCCACCTCTCTGCCCCTCCCCCACTCGTGCTGTCTGTCTCTTTCTCTCTCAAAAATAAACATGCTTTTTAAAGATATAGATAAAGTGGTTGAGTAGATGCTTTCGTTTCCCTGCCCTATAGATCCCTTCAACTCACACCTCACAGTGCTCCTGAGCACGGCCCCATCTCAAGCACCTGAGGCTCCCTGCTTCTGTGCCTCAGAGCACCATGGGAGTCTGTGCAGGTAGATATGGATACAACTGGGAGTTGCAGGAAATTAACGATGCTCAGGGCAACCCTCAACCAACCTACTGGTAGTAGGAGTCAGTAGAGAAATGCCCCAGCCTCTGCCTCCCTCTGTGGGAACATTCTAGAGTGTGTTTTCTTTGGTTTCCCAGAGGGTTCCAAATAGGATTGAGCCCCAGTTGCCCACTGCGGTAGCCTGCTCTTGAACAACCCCTTCTACTGGCCTTTCTCCTGCCTTGTCTCAAGTTTTCCACTTTCTCACTTATGTGACCTTGGATCACCTCCCAGTTAAATACACAAACCAGGCCTTTAGCTCAGGATCTGTTTTTGGTGTGGGATAAGGCAAATTAAGAGAGTGGTGGTGGTTCTTGAGTGTGCCTGAGTGAATTAACTCCTCCATACCCCCGCTCACAACCTCTCCCAGACAAAAGGAATATCGTTTCCAGGGAGCCTCAGGTGCTTGTGATAGACCCATGCTTTTCTCTTATGGGGGTGAAGGGTACGCTGCTGCTCGGGATACTTTGAAGGCTCAAAGGGTATAGTTTGAGGGATCAAGGCCCTGCTTCGGCACAGGAGGTGATGACAGTATCCGTCTTTTGGCCACAGCAAGTCTTTTTTTAATTAATTTAATTTATTTATTTTTTATAAAGTAGTTTTTTAAAGTTCATTTATTTTGAGAGAAAGAGAGAGAGAGAGAGAGAGAGAGAGCACACAAGCAGGGGAGGGGCAGAGAGAGAAAGGGAGAGGGAGAATCCCAAACTGGCTCCACACCGTCTGCCCAGAGCCTGATGTGGGGCTTCAACTCACAAACGGTGAGATCACGACCCAAGGCTGAAATCAAGAGTCAGACGCTCAACCGACTGAGCCACCCAGGTGTCCCCTGAAACAAGTCTTGAGACCAACTGCAAAAATTCACAACTGAAGGATGAGATTTACTGGTGATCCTTATTCCATATGTTTTAAATGTGCTTTTTTGGGGGCAGATTATTCATAAATTGTCCTAATTTTATATTTGTGCTAATTAATGACTCATGCATTCAATTGTTATAGAAGGTTGCCTAAGCATCAGACACAACGCCAGGCACTGATGATACACTGATACGCACAGCACACATGGACCGTGCTCTCATACTCTCATGGAACGTAGATTCTCTTAGGGCAGATGGACAATAAGCTACCAGTCAGATAATCTACTTCATAACTGTAATCGCGATAAGTGCCATGAAAGAGAATATATACGTTTGACTGGGCTTCTGAACTTCTAGACACCAAACACTAAGCAAACCAACAAAATACAGAATTACTGCTACATTCATAGCCTTCTTGAAGTGGTTACCGTACCCTTTTCCTATATAGTTTTATTTCCCACTTTGTGTCACAGCGGAAGAATACAGCACTGCGTGTTTCTGGTTTGTTACTCTCAACAGCACAATGACTGTCAATGCTATTAACTGGCTCCACAGAAGATTTTACTGCTGCCTATGGTGGCGGAATGAATTATTGACAGGGTTAATCTTCCCCCAAATAATTTAGCCCTTTTGCAATTTACAGCAGTAAGTTTCACCAGTGTGTATTTACTACAAAAACCTCCCCTTTCAGCTTTCATAAAAGCTGTAGGAGACATCCGTTACCTTGCCCTGTCACCCTATGTAGTGTTAAATATAATAGCAGTGGTTTAATGTCATAAAACACAGTGAGGAAGACTGCTGAGACTTGAATATAATCAATTTACTGCAATTCTAGTTTAGGTGAAAATTTATTGCTAAATCGCCTTTTTAAGAGCGGCTTTGGTTATTTAATATTGATCTCAAAATGATTAAGAAGTGGAACGCTATTGATCTTTAAAAGAAAAAAAAAGTCCTCATAATGAGAGTAAGAACCGGACTGCAAAAATTTTAGGTTATAGAAGTAGATTTTAATGGTCTCCATTAGCTCCCGGAGTTGAATTTGCAAGCTCTATCGTTCTTTTGCTTAGGTTGGAAATTCTAACAAGGTGAAAAGTCCAGTGTGCTAACTGTGCAATGAAAGACATGCATACAGATGGTGATATCTTTAAAAAAGCATGTAATAGGACCACCAACAACCGAGATCGAAAATTACTAACTCATCACTAAATCTTAGAAAACTACTTGGGTGGGGGGAGGGTAGGGGAGGTATAACATACAATGACTCTTCTTAGTTCATGCTTCCTGAATTATTTTCTGGTCCTGTCTGTGCCCTGTTATTCCTTGAGCTAGAGTCATCCATGACTAGTCCTTCTTGATGCTTTAAAGCCATTTCATATTACTTGGGGGGAAATATCAAAGAAGAACTCATGGTGTTTTGTTGATTCATGTCAAAAAAAATAAATTTTCTAGGGGCGCCTGGATGGCTCAGTCAGTTAAGCGTCCTACTCTTGGTTGTGGCTCAGGTCACGATCTCGCAGCTTCTTGGGATAGAGCCCCACGGCAGTGCGGAGCCTGCTTGGGATTGTCTTTTGCCCTCTCTCTCTCTGCCCCCTCCCACATGAGCTCACTCTCTCTCTCTCCCTCTCCCTCTCTCAGAAATAAATAAATAAACATTAAAAAAATAAAATTGTTAGATAACTGAAATGTATTCCATTAATAAAGCAGTTAATCTGTTTTAGATGAAAACCTTTCGAAAAATGATTTTGCCTTTCTCTCCCCAAAGTCGTAGGTCTTTCAGGACCATTTCTGGCTCTTCTACTGTTTTTCAAATAAAGGTCCTGTTTATAAAGAGCATGTTAGTACAACAGGTACAAACACCTATACTTGTCCATTTCCCCTATAAAAGCCTCTTCATTCCATGACTAAGGATTTTTGAATGGGCTATTGTGTTTTATTTTTATTTTTACCTTGTATAAATGTTGGGTTCACTCTTTGGGAACTAGCATGTGAATTTTCTTTCTTCTTCATTCTTACCCACAATCATCCATTCTTCTAGCTGTCGTTCAGGGTCTTTTTTTTTTTTTTTTTTTTTTTTTTTAACATCCCAGTGCTAGCCAAGTACACAAATTCTTATCCTTGACTGGACCTTTAACTCGTAACAAATTCCACACTGCCCTGGCAGTGAAAATAAAGAAACTTAACACAAAAACCAGTTGCATCATTTTATAATTCAATTCCCATTCCTTTGCATGATCTCTGTACCACCTTCTGAATTCCAGAAATAATGTTTTGCAAAACAGCCATTGATTTATTTATATTTTAAATGTTTATTTATTTGGGGGGCGGGGAGAAGAGTGCACGCAGGGGAAGGGCAGAGAGAGAAAGAGAGAGGGAGACAGAGAATTCCAAGCAGGGTCACACTGTCAGTGCGGAGCCCGTGGCGGGGCTCAAATCCATGAACCGTAAGATCATGACCTGCGCCGAAATCAAGAGTCGGATGTTTAACCAACTGAGCCACCCAGGTGCCGCAAAGCAGTCACTGACTTAAAACAATCTGTAATTACAGTTGTTCTATGCCTAGTTTAACAGAAACCCCTGAAAGAAATACTTGCTTATAGGAAAAGTGGGTATAAAAACATTTTCTAAATATTATATAATACCTTTCCATTGGCTATGCATACATTATATTTTTTATTTTTATTTTTAAAAAAAAATTTTGTTAATGTTTATTTTTGAGACAGAGAGAGACAGAGCATGAACGGGTGAGGGTCAGAGAGAGGGAGACACAGAATCTGAAACAGGCTCCAAGCTCTGAGCTGTCAGCACAGAGCCCGACGCGGGGCTCGAACTCACGGACCTCGAGATCATGACCTGAGCCGAAGTCGGCCACCCAACCGACTGAGCCACCCAGGCACCCCTACATTATATTTTTTTAAAAAGTATCATCTTATGTTGGGGCCCCTGGGTGGCTCAGTCAGTTAAACGTCCGACTTAGCTCAGGTTATGATCTTACAGTTTGTGGGTTTGAGCCCCGTGTTGGGCTCTCTGCTGACAGCTCAGAGCCTGGAGCCTGCTTCGGAGTCTGTGTCTCCCTCTCTTTCTGCCCCTCCCCTGCTCACGCTCTATCTTTCTCTCTCTCAAAAATAAATAAACATTAAAATTTTTTTTAAAAAAAGAGTTTAGAGCAGGCAGGGAAGGTTAGTGTACAAGAGACTTTGTTTCCTCTCTGCAGAGGACTTGGTAATAAAATTGGCCATACTCAGTGTTCTAGTTTCAAAGGACATCTGCACTTGCTAATTAACATTTCATCACTAGGTGCTAACATCCTGGCCATCCATCCGTTACCAATTCAAAAGGTGTGCTTTCTAAAGGACTGGATTCTTAAATTAGAAAGCAAAGTACATTTGGCTTTATTCAAAAATATTTGAAGCGTACTTTATTATTTGAGGACGCATACCTTATTGTTATCTCTCTTTCTGTTATTTATACTTATTAGCAAATTCCTGCCGCTCTAAATCCCAACTATATTTATATGCTTAATATAATTTCGTTCACATTATGCTCAATAAATATCAGTTTAAAATGACAACAACAATAACGATGAAGACAATTGACTGCCAATCTGATGGCAAGCATGTGACGTCTTTAATATTCCCTTCTTCAGATCTCTTTTTTCAGTACCATATGCTACAGTATGGACTCTCTCAAACCTTTCCAAGTTAGCATGGCATTACACATTTTATTAAGTGGATTCTGATTTAAAGGACATCCTGATAAAGATTGCAGATGAGAGGAATCATTCACAAAAACAGGAGATTATTTAAATGAATGTTATGATTAGAAAGTACATTGATAAGGACATCAGAATTTGGGAGAGAGGAGAATTAACAAAATGTACTGAATAAATGTCATCCATTTACAGAGCAGGAAGTTTTGTTTTGATTTTAGTGATTTCTATAGGGTAAGAATCTAAAAGAGTTGGAAGAGAATAAACCTAAGAAATCTTCATCCTACTGCTTCTCAGGGGCAGGAGAAATCAGTGGTAGCTGAGGCCTGGGGCGGGAGGAGGCAACGTTCATCATTCTTGAATCTGCCGTTCCCAAGACCAGTTAACCAGCGGGCCTGCGGGTCAGCCGACCTCTCTGAGGTGGGCATCACTAAAACCCTCACCAGAAGGTTTTGCTCCAGATCACGCTCACTCTTGCTGACGGTGCCCACCTCTTTCCTGTGGAACCATTCTCTTTTGCTTAAATAAAATGGTTTCCTCCACAGGAAGACATACTGCCCAGGACTCATCATCCATGGGAATGGCAGTGATGTCCTTGCCTTGGAAACTCAGGTAGATGGTCTGAATTCCTGAGAATAATATCCCCCTCTTCGTGTGTGGGTGTGTGTGTGTGCGTGCACGTGTGTGAAACCACAAAGACCTCAGGACAGATGGGAGGTGGGCTGCTAGAATGTGGGAGAGGAGAGGAGAGGAGAAGAGTGAGGCAACAAAGCTCCTCAAGTAGATG
The DNA here is from genome assembly GCF_022837055.1 of Prionailurus viverrinus. Lineage (NCBI taxonomy): Eukaryota > Metazoa > Chordata > Mammalia > Carnivora > Felidae > Prionailurus > Prionailurus viverrinus. The sequence goes on from NC_062579.1 coordinate 34,584,958, forward strand.
CTGCTGATGCCCCCACTTATATTTAGTGCTGAATTTCCAACCGTCAGCCCCTGAATTCCTTTGCCTGAGAAAGTTCTCGGGTCTTCATGGCCTGCTTTGTCCACCTTTGGGACAAGCGTGAAGTGCCCTGGAGTACCCCGCCCATCATCATCACATGCTACATGGGATACCTCTAGGCTATCTAGTTTACACTGTCTCCTGGAGTTTCCTAGTGGGCTTATGCTCCAGTTTTATGAAAGTGTTGGTCAATAAGCACAATAAGTTATACCACCAAAATGGGGTGCCTGGGTGGTTCATTCAGTCAAGCACCTGACTTCAGCTAAGGTCATGATCTCACAGTTCGAGACTTCGAGCCCCGCGTTGGGCTCTGTGCTCTCAGCACAGAGCCTTCTTTGGATACCCTGGCCCCCTCTCTGTCTGCTCCTCTCCTGTACTCTCTCTCTCTCTTATGATAAAATAAAAACTTAAAAATAAAAGATACACCACCAAAATAACAGGCAAAACTTTCAGAAAGGAAGGGAAAAACTATTATCTGCAGATACAGGCCTTAGCTAAGAAAGTCGACTGAAAACCTTTTGAATTAAAGAGTTCCAGAAAATGTCAGGATAAAGATAAATACACAGAAATAAATCGCTTGCATACATGCCAAAAAATACTTTTGAAGTTAAAAAATTAAATCAATAACAGTATCAAATATCATAAAATCCAAAAGGCACAGCTCTAAAATGAAAATGCAGAATCTCTATGAATAAGACTGAACAAGAGAAAATATTTGAATAAAAAAGAGCAACACACCATACTGCTGAATGAGAAAACAAAATGCTTTAGAGATTGCATTTCTTACCAAATTCACTTAAAGGTTTAACTTAGTCTCAATCAAATTTCACATATTTGTAAACTGATACAGTTGTTTTAAATGTTTATTTTTATTTTCATTTTCGACAGAGAGAGAATCCCAAGCAGGCTCTTGGCTGACAACACAAACACGGGGCTCAATCTCACGAACTATGAGATCATGACCCAAGCCAAAATCAAGAGTAGGACGCTTAACTGACTGAGCCACCCAGGCGCCCTGACACAGTTGTTTTAAAATGTGACCGGAAGAATAAATAGTCAGGAAGAAATGAAAAATATAAGAAAATCTAAAAATTTCAAAACTTACCCTAAAGCTGCCATAACGGAGACGATATGATATTGGCAAAAGGTTAGACACATACATCAGTGGAATAGAATGGGAAGCCCAGAAGAAGACCACAGAGATATAGTCAACTGATTGTTCAACTGAAAGTTTTATGGAAGTAATTGTAGATCCACGTGCAGTTATAGGAAATAATACAAAGAGATCCCAGTTTCTCCCAATGGGAACATTTTACAAAATTATAACAAAATATCACAAGACTGTCGATATTAATATGATCTATCAATCTTATTCAGATTTCCCCAATTTTACTTGTATTCATGTGTGTGTGTGTGTGTGTGTGTGTGTGTGATGTGTATTTAGTTCTACACAATTTAATCACTTCTGTACGTTCATATATCCTCTATCAGTCAAGATATAGAATAGTTCAGGGATGCCTGGCTGGCTCAGTTGGTACAGCATGTGATTCTTGGTCATGAGTTCATGCCCCCATCAGGTGTACAGATACTTAAAAAAAAGATATAGTTCAATCACCAAAGAATTCACAAAAGTTGCCCTTCTATAACCACAGCAGCCTCTCTGTTGTTGCCACTCTTTATCTTATTCCTAAATCCTGGCAGCCATCTGTCACCATACAACGTTATTACAGTATTGTTGACTGTATCCCTATGTTGTACTTTTCATCTCCGTGACTTACTTATTTTATAACTGGAAGCTTGTACCTCTTAATCCCCTTCATCTATTTCCCCTATGCCCCATCTGCCTACTGGCAATCAGGAAGCTGGTGCCCTAGCCTGGGTGTGACCATTAGTTATGACTCTTCAGTTGATATACCAGATTGGGTGCATAGAAAAAGTGGCCATTCTAGTGCATGGGAGGGAATGGGAGGGAAGACATATTGCCAAGGATGCCAGATTGCCCTTGAAATACAGTGACTTAGTGAATGCAGTAACAGCATGCTCTGTGTTCTAAACAATGCCCAACGCAACTGCCAAAGTGGTCTGGGGCCATCCACTGGAATTTCCAACCAGTCAGGGATTGGCAAATTATTTATACTTGCCCTCTCCTTCTGCGTGAGGGTTCCCAACATGTCTTGGTTTGTGTGGACACTGCGTGTCTGGCCTAACCCAATTATTTCCCCTATTGCTGCACAAACCAGGCCACCACCATCAGGGGATTAGAGAAGCTGAGTACCATGTACAGATACTCCCACCAAATAGACAGTGACCAAGGGTCATATTTTAAAGGTCATAATATGCAAGCCTGGGCAAAAGAATGTGACAATGAGCGGAGATTCCATCTCCCTTATAAGCAGCAAGGTTAATAGAAAGCAGCAGCAGATTAAACTACTAATAAGTAAAATCACTTTGGCCTGGTGGACTAAAGTACTGTCCCAGGCTTTAATAATAACTTTGAATGATCAATAAGTAAAGCCTATTGTCACATGTGCCAGACTGGGGACCCTGCCAAGATATCCAGTGCTGTAAAGGTATGACAGTCTCAGAAATAGCCATTGCCCAGTCAACATGGATCAATATGCTATGTTGCTAAAAACAGCAAGCCCCACCATGCCTAGGAAAGGCGTTATCTACTGGAATTTGCAATGGATGTCCTGCTGGGATGGCCAGATAGCTGCCAAACGAGCCACTTTTATGCTGGTGAAAGTCCTTGCTGACCACTCAGAACACATGTAGAAGAGGGGAAAATATAAGATTTAAGAGCTGGTCATGAGGGATGGAGTGTTGGAGGTAATTGAGAAGACTTGACTGCCAGTTGACTCTCAAGTTGGACCTGGACAATCAAAGGCTCCTTACCTCCTCCCCTGTCTTTGGAATATATAGTTCGTCTACCATTCCCACCACGGGAGTTATTCCAAGGACACAGCCTTGAGAGAATCAGGTGTTGGGCCGATCACCTGGATGGTGTACATGACCAAGCTCAGTTAAGGCCTCTATAAACTTTAAGATTCTGGACAACAGGTGCAGAGATCCACTTGCTCCCTAAGACAAGCCACATAAGTAAGTTCCCCTGCTCAATAAAATTTCCACCTACCAATCTGAACTGGCTTGCTGCTTCCTTCAGTCTCTTCCTGCCCTAGGTGTACAGGGGGCAGTTTGTGAACCAAAAACAACACAGAGAATGAGCTTCAATGTTGGAAGGCAGGCGGTGATAAATTAATATAACAATACTACAAACATACGGCATAATCTCACTAAAGGGGCTAGGAAAAAAGGAACCGACCTAAATAACTTTGGAAAAAAGGAACCGACCTAAATAACTTTGGAAAACAATATTCTGGCTGGAAACTGTAAGGTTAAAGACAAAAGGAACTTTATGGAACCACTGTACTGTCGTTGGTTAATTTGTTTCTCACAAGGGTATGGGTTTACAATTCTCAAAGCACTTCACATGCATATTGGAGTTGAACAAGTAAAGAAATGGATAGTGGATGGTGGGAGTCAAGTTCTTCACTGCTGGCAGGAGAAGTGACTGATAGGCAACAGCAGAAAGCCAGAATAATTCCTAGAGTAGTGGAATAAAGTTGGAGACAGATATGCATTCTTGTTTAGCTTAATACAGATACAGGTGGATAGAGACAAACATTTATAGTTGTGTGTATACACATAGGTGAGCATGTATGCATATCTTTTCTAGCTCTGTCTGCTGAGAGGGCCTAGAAGCAATGGTTACCCAGTAGCAACAAGCAAATCAAGAGCCCCTATTTTTGTTTCTAAAGACCATTTTCCAATAAAAGGAACCAGGACTACTTGTAAAAATAGCTGATACTACCAGAGCTATGGAAGGGAAGTACAAAATCAACTTGGAGCATTTTACAGTACCAGAAAGTAAGGAAGCATTCAAAAAGCAGAAGAATGAAAGCATGCCAACGGGATACAGGAATCAATCTGAAAGAGCTTCCAATGGCCACAGCTGGAACAATTAAGCAACAATATCAATAACCTAGTATAACTACAAAATAAATATATGGGTCTGTGCTGATATAAATAAGCAATTGAATAAACACATAAGTGGCAAAACAAAACAAAACAAAACAAAGAATCTTCCTTACAGAAGAACTCCAGATATTATTATATAGATACTCTCCACTCTCGGAGGTGATTAATGCTTACTACCTCCCTCTCCCCTCACCACTGAGTGTGGCCTCGTCTTACTGACTCGCTTCTAAAAAACAGCATGGAAAAGGGAAAAACAGTAATTCTATGGCAACACTACCTTAAACAAGTGAACTAAAGTAACATGATTGGTTATTAGTCATATTGTCATATCAGAGAGCACATAATATTAACATGATGGGAACAGCACTTCATGTCTGAGATTTTTTTTTTCTCCAAACCTAGAACCCCAGTCTCATCAAGGGGCAGAACATGGGGAAAACCCAAATTCAGAGACGGTCTGCAAAATAGCTGACCACTACTCCTTAAAACTCTCAAGGTCATAGGGGCGCCTGGGTGGCTCAGTCGGTTAAGCATCCGACTTCAGCTCAGGTCATGATCTTACAGCTTGTGAGTTCGAGCCCCGTGTCAGGCTCTGTGCTGATAGCTCAGAGCCCAGAGCCTGCTTCTGACTCTGTCTCCCTCTCTCTCTGCTCCTCCCCTGTTCACTCTCTCTCTCTCAAAAATGAATAAACATTAAAAAAAAAATTTTTTTAACTCTCAAGGTCATAACAAATGAGAAAAGACTAAAACCATCATAGATGAGAGGAAACTAAGGAGACATGACAATTATATAAAACATAGTATCCTGGATTGGATTCCATGACAGAGATAGAACATTCATGAAAAAACTGATGAGATCTGGGTAAAATCTAGAAAAAAATCATGAAAGTACTAGGTCATAAAATATGCCCTTTATCAGCAATAAGAACTACCAGTAACTTAGCCTCAGTGGATTTTAATTTAATGTTATGAGCTCTATTATCGAATATTTACCAATGAAAACTTCGTAATTAGTGTTCTTAAAGGACTTCATATATCAAAATTATTAACCCAAAATACTACAATTTATATTGCTTGCACTAAATGGAATATTTCCACTGATTCCAAAGGAAAATATTCACCTTGCTCTCAAATTGGTATCTCAGCTCTATTTCTCATTTTCTCTCTCTCTGGGGGTGTTTCTTATTTTCTTTTCATATACCTCTTGTTTTCTCCTTTTCCTGTTGTGTTTGCTCCCTTGGACACTCTCTTCTGCCTTGTAACCTCATTTTATTTATTATATGGGTGACTGCCTCTAGAATTATATAAATAGCATAATCACCAAAGATTTTTCAGCCTCTCGTTTGTTGCTGTGAATCCAGAATCACATTATTGAGGACTGCTGAGCACAACGGATGTTATTATCTGCAGGGAAAGCAAAGAGAACCTTTGAAATCACACAGTCGTGTATATATATATATTTGTTGGTTTTTTTTTTTTTTTTTTTTTTTTGCATTCCAGGCACTTACAAGGAATGCAAATGGCTGTCTGAAAAATGGAAAAATAGATTCGCCATATGTTTAAATTTATTTGTTAGCCGCCTGGTCAAGGGAGTAGATGAAACCTTTTCCTACTTGCTTATTGTCTGCTGTGATCATCTCTGTTCTATTTTTTTTTCTTCTGTGAAATAAGCAGTGAGGTGATTTTGACAAAGCACCTCTGTTTCTCATCGACACCTGGTAAGCATGTTTCATACAGTGGTTTCCAGACTCCTGTCTATTGTTCCTTAGACATATTCTTAGGGGGACAGAGAGTAAGAATTGTTTTTCAACCAATTGAAAATTTCAATCCAATTGCAGTCAAAAAATATATAAAGAAAGTTAATCTTGATCATCTGGATGACTACTTCATCACCCAGTATAGCCAAAGAGTTCCAGGAACCAAAATTGTTTATCATTATGTTCACAGGGACAACTATATTAGTACCTGCTGCATGGAGGGCTTTTTACAGGGGTTCAATGGAGAACGGAGTCGTCAAATAGCTCTCAGGGTAGAAGTCGCATCAAACAAAAGAAATAAGAGCCATTGCAGGCAGGATTATTTCACCATGTCAGTGAATTCATTGTGCAATCCTTTCTTTCTTTCTTTCTTCTTCTTTTTTTAATAGAAGAAAAAGACAAAAATAGTAAGTAGTAAACCTGCAGTAACTGGTTTTAATTTTTCAGTTTTGGATTTTGGAGTGCAGTATTAAATTGATTATACCCTCAAAGTAAAGGATGGGTGATTTAAAATTAGATCAGCATTAAAACTGAAAAATCGCATTAGTAAAAATAGCAATGAGACACATGATGGTCCATCATTCTCCATATAGAAAGAATCAATTAAACAAAAATAATGAAACATGCAAATATATCTGCCTACTTTTATCAAAACCAACACGATCAATTTAGTTTTAGGGAAACGTCCTTGATCATCCTAAGTTAATATTTTGAGTTTTATTTATTTTACTTTGTGGTTTTGTTTGCGTTGGTAATTCATTATCAATTAACAAGCCAAAGGGTTTCTATGTAGCTTTATGGCTACACAAATTGTAGAAGCATTTCCAGTAATGTGAGGATGAGTATATTTTAGGACCCCAGGGAAATTAAGGAGCAAGATTGGCATGAGCAGTGATTTCAGGTGAGAGAGAGCATTCAAGACTAGATAGAGGAGACTGAATTTCACAGAGTAAGAAATAAGAAACCAGTGACAGAAAATTAATCCATCGTCATTATACAGAGAGGGGTGATTGGAGAGAGCACAGAACCAGGGAAGAATGATGTTACAGAAATTTGGACACAAGGTGATAAACATCTGACCTAGGATAATGACAAAAATAATAGAGAGAAAGACATTTTGAAATAAAATAGAATATAACAGAGTGATTGCACCACGATGCTACCTGGAATATAAACAGAATTACTCTGGATCTTTGGGTTTTTTTCTTTTCCGAAGGGTAATGGGTAGTCATCCTGGAGCCAAAGCAAGACCGTAGTAGTAAAAGCCCAGGGATTTGGTGGTGGGTCTGATACCTACTTACAGGCATTCATATACTCTTTGTGATCTCAATTATCTTTTCTTTTAACGTTTACTTATTTTTGAGAGAGAGAAAGAGCGTGAGCAGGGGAGGGGCAGAGAGAGAGACACACACAGAATGGGAAGCAGGCTCCAGGCTCTGAGCTGTCAGCACAGAGCCCGACCCAGGGCTCAAACTCATGAACCGTGAGATCATGACCTGAGCCAAAGTCAGAAACTTAACCGACTGAGCCACCCAGGAGCCCCTCAATTATCTTATCTATAAACAAAATGGATTAGCTGGAAGGGTGGATTTCAAATACCATCCCACTTACCACCCTTCCCCCACCCCCGCTGAAAACTTTTATTCTAAGATACCTGGCATCTTACATAAAACTCAAAAACTTAAGAAAGATAAAAGCAGCCCAGAAGTTCATAAAAACATCCACATACATCTACCATATGATCCAGCCATTTCACTGTTAGGTATTTGTCCAAGAAAAATGAAAGCAGATGTTAGTACAAAGACTCGTGTAAGAATTTTACAGCAGTTTCATTTGTAAGATCCAAAAACTAGAGACAATGAAAATGTCCACCAACAAATGAATAGATTAATAAACTGTGATCTGCCCATACAATGGGATACTATTCAGCAATAAAAATGAATTTTCTGGGGCACCTGAGTGGCTCAGTCGGTTGAGCGTCTGACTTTGGCTCAGGTCATGATCTCACAGTTCATGAGTTCAAGCCCCACATCAGGCTCACTGCTGTCAGCCTGTCAGTGCAGAGCCCACTTTGGATCCTGTTCCTCTCTCTCTGCCCCTCCCCCGATTATGCTCTCCCCAAAATAAATAAATATTAAAAAGTAAATAAATAAATAAATAAATAAATAAATAGGAATTTTCTATCGATGCACATAACAACATGAGTGAATCGCAAATAACTATTCTTAGTGAACACAAGAGAGTACATATTATATAATTTGGGAAACTGCAGAAAATGCAAAATCTTCGACAGTGACAAAAATTAGAACAGTGGTTGCTTTAGGATGGATGGAGAGATAAGGGAGGGAGAATTATAAAGGGGCACCAAGAAACTTTTGGGGATAATAGATGTACTCAATCTCTTGATTGTGGTGATGGTTTCAAGGATGTATCTATGTCAAAATATATCAAATTTTACACTTTCAATATATGTAGTTTGTCTGTTAATTACATCTCAATAAAGCTGTTCTTTTTTTATGAAAACAATTTTTTTAATGTTTATTTATTTTTGAAAGAGAGAGATAGAGCATGAGTGGGGGTGGGGCAGAGGGAGAGGGAGACACAGAATCCGAAGCAGGCTCCAGGGTCTGAACTGTCAGCACAGAGCCCAACTTGGGGCTCAAACTCATGAACAGTGAGATCATGACCTGAGCCAAACTCGGACGCTTAACCAACTGAGACACCCAGGTGTCCCTCAATAAAGCTGCTCTAAAAAAATATAGGGAAATCCTGACCGTCGACATCTGGTAGCTGGTTTCATTACTTCCAGTTAAGGCAAGGCATTCTTTTGCTGGAAAAAAACAATATCACAGGATATCGACCTCAGACAAGGACTCCCCACAACTGTGATGGGACAAAATAATTGAAACACCACTTCATACTTCATAATGATGCCTGAACGGACATATTAACAGACACATTAGGCAATCACAGAATGACCAAACACTACCACACCACCTTCTTGGTCACCATGAGTGACAGCTGCTTCTTTAGTGAATATTCTAGCCCCATTCCTTTCCTCCCACCTCTTAGACAGAAAAGAAGATACCCAATCATCTAACTGCCCCAGATTCTGGACAGCAGTCAATTCAAAAACAGACCCTTGCTTCCTGAACCTTCCCACCAAACCCCCCCAAACAAAAACAAATAAACAAACAAACAACGTAACACAAACCTCAATGCTGTGGTAAGCAACCCCCTTCCCCTTGCCCATTTCTTCTTTCAGAGAATCTCCAATGTTTCTCCACAGTGTGCAGCACCTCTCCCACCCCAACCTTGCTGCAATGATAACAAACCCACGTTTATTAACTAAATAATAATGGCTGGTGAGCATAACAAAGAAACACTTGACAGTCGAATTCTCTCAACCGTGGGATGTGGGAAACCTCTCTCTTATGTCTACCATTCTCCCTGCCTGTGAGGAGCACTTTGGAAGCCCCTGAGGCAGAAAATCCTAAAGGCTACTAAAATCCCTATTTTTGTGGTGTTGATGATGATAATCTCAGTCCCTAGAGATAACGACGGTCTTCACTCAACTTTTTAATTGAGACAGTCTCTTGAGAAGACCTGGAATGTCCGTTTTGACATCAGTATTGTGTCTGAGGATGGTGACCAGCACAGTTAACACAGAGGCTGTTATTTATATAGAGAAATCATTCTGACGTCTCTTTAAAAGTTTAAACTATGCTTGGTCTGTGGCAGTGGGGAGAGAAATTCCATTTCTGCTGACTTAAAAGAGATTGATCCATGAATGTACTTTCCTTCGTTTCCTGCTGATAAATGCTTTTCCTCTGCTATTTTCCTGAGTTATTTCTGTCCCTGGATTCTCATCTTGAATAAGCAGACAGGGAATTGAGATGAAGAACAGACTTGAATATTTGGGATGTTTTCCAGAATGCACTGGCCAATGATGGAAAACTGTGATAGGGCAAAGAAAATTTGCTTCATGCGAGGTATTTTTAGACCTTTAAATATACCCAAATGCCAAACTTACTTTTTTTCAAAGGCGAGAGTATGTATGTAGAAACTTCTTTTTCTGTTCTACTAAAATCCTAAAAGAAATTTACTATCTGCCGTCTAACCTATGCGGTCACTTTAAATAGTTCTAGAAGGGGGTGCCTGGGGTGGATCAGTCAGTTGAACATCCGACTTCAACTCAGGTCATGGTCTTGTGGTTTGTGAGTTCAAGAGTCAGGTCAGGCTCTGTCCTGACAGCTTGAAGCCTGGAGCCTGCTTCAGATTCTGTGTCTCCCACTTCCTCTGCCCCTCCCCAGCTCGCACTTGCATTCTCTCTCTCTCTCTCGCTCTCTCTCTCTCTCTCAAATAAATAAATGTTAAAAAAAATGTTTAACAATAAAAAAAATAAAAAGGTCTAGCAGGGAAATTTTACATCGCTTTTTGTAGTTCAAATATGTATAACAGGTAGCACAGTGATAGATGCCAAAACTGACAGAATATTAAAGCTGAGAAAGTAGCTTTTGATTTGTGGTTACAATTCTTTGCTTTTAGGATAAAGGGGGAGGGAAACACAGAAATGCTGAGAACAAAATAGAAAAACCATCTTCTCACATTATATTCATAGGTCCAAGCATGGCAATTTGATGCCACCACCTATATTTTGGGACTGAGGCTCAGTTGGGGATAGACGCTACATAAGGCTGGAAAAACCATAAAATGCCAATGGAGTTAGAAACCAAGGCCCTGGAGACAGGAAGCTAAGATTCTCATCTTAGCAAAGGCACTTGCCAACTACACCAACTTTGGATAATTTACAAAACCTCTCTAACCCTTAATGTCATTTTCTGAAAAGTGGTACCTGCTTCAAATGGGGCCTATCAGGAGTACACAAAATAATGGATAAAAAGCTCTTAGCATAGACCCTGCCACACTGTAGGCCCTATATAAAGATTAGCTACTACAATTACTACAACTACTATTTGCTAGAAAGAACTGTAATTATATTCTAGCACTTTTTTTAATTTATATCACGGTAATGTGCATATCTGCAAACATAAAATATTACCAAGGGTTTATAATTAAACAGCCCAACCGTTTCTTTCCACATGTGATTCTCCCTCCTTAGATGGAACAACTCAATTCTTCTAGCCGCGATTTTTTTAGATATATTTTCATATTTCAAAACAACATACAACATTGCTATTTGTTAAATTTTCCATTTCAAACACTGTGTATTAATTCTGGTGATAAAACCTTAGAACTTTGTATTCTTATACAACCCCACACCAACTTTCCCTTCTGTGCCTCTTCCTATTCTAACAGAGCAATATCCCATTTTTGACAAATTGAATAATCAGAGTTTATATTATCACAAGTAAATATGTGTGATTCAAAGTTAAACCACTTGTATATGAAAATTACATTTCCTTTCTTTTACACCTTTTTGTTTTCTTGGAAATTAGTGTAATTGCCACATTTATTCCTTTGTTTAGCTTCTTTTTAAAAATTTTTTTAGTGTTTATTTATTTTTGAGAGAGAGAGGGAGCAGGGTAAGGGCAGAGAGAGAGGAGACACAGAATGCAAAGCAGGCTCCAGGCTGTCAGCACAAAGCCCGACACAGGGCTAGAACCCACGAACTGTGGGATCATGACCTGCGCCGAAGTAGGACACTTAACCAACTGAGCCACCCAGGTGCCCCTGTTTAGCTTTTTTTTTTCTTCCTCTTACCTTTCTACTTACTCCTCAATAATTCTTGGCACACTCACCAATGAAAACAAAATTCCTCCCAATTCAATGAAGTGAATCAGTTCATTTCTCAGACAAGGTAGTGGAAGGGGCATTACTTGAAGACCTTGACCTTTTCATTTGTGGGGAATAAGCTTAGGAATTCCTCAGGCTTATACCAATGGGTTAACAAGGCATAAAGAAGTACAAAGCCATAGGATGCTCATAGCTGAGTTTGGGTAAACAAGATTCGCACCCCAAGAATAAGGAGGTGCAAAGACACCAAGAATAGAGAGGTGCAAAGGCACCAAGAGAGGGGGTGCAAAGGCACCCAGAATAGAGAGGGAGGGGCAAAGGTCCCAGAATATAGAGGGGAGCAAAGGCACCAATACAAAAGTATATGAGGTAAGCAAGAGTAGGCGTTCAGGGCAGAAGCACCCCTCAATTTAGTACTATAGCAGACACCTGCTTTCATAGGAGGGAAGGACCAAGTTAGGTAAATAGGTAAATTGAGCTATAGACTGCTGCAATGCAGGTGAAGCAGCCCAGAGTGGAGACGGTTAACAAAAGAAAAGGTGCCTTGTTAACCCTGAGGTTATTCCCCCTATCTGTCTCATCCCTTAGGCTGGCTAAAATAAACAGGCACGGTGCCACCTGTCTGCTGTTAGCAACCATCTGCCCATCTGCTCAGTGCCAGGATTTTGTTTTATATTGACCCAAAGCCCAAACACTGTATATCTTCAAAACCCCCTTTTCCCTACTGTTCCCAAGTTAATGTTACCAGTTTCTTTGTCTCCTTGTGCACGCCCATTATGTTTGTAAGCCTTATGATCTTAATAAATATGGGGCAAGGACCCTTATTTGGGGCTCTTGTCTTTTCCCGGACATTAGCCATCTCTCACTTTTCATCATGCATCCCACTCTTTTGCTGGCCAAGAGCGAACTTCAGACTTAGAGTCTACAACATTCATTAAATCCTCTGTTGTGTGCTACATTGCTGACATCATTAATACGCCCTCTTTCCATATTCCTGAGAAGTTCTTTTGTCTCTGCTATGCTAACTCCTCTGCTACAGAGACCCCAATTTTTTTCTCTTCTTGCCTTATTTCTTCATTTGGTTTAGGCATACTTTCTAAGAGCTTTCTTAGAAAGAGGCACAGGAACAATCCTGGAGACCTTCGGTGTCCAAAATAGTATGCATTTTATCATTCATTTTGATTGATAATTTGGCTGAAACTCCAAGAACCAAGGACCCAACTTGGAAATCATTGTTTCTCAGAATTTCGAGCAAATTGCTTAATGGCTTTGAGTTTCCATTTTTACCCTCCAGAAATCTAATGCTGTTTGCATCCCAGTCCTTTAGGTTAGCATACAACCTATTTTTTTCCCCTCTGGAAGTTTTAAAGGTAGTCTTTGTGCCCATAACGTTGTGATAATTATGACAGGTATGACAGGTATTTTTCTACTATAAGCATTTTTTGAGAGAGAGAGAGAGAGAGAGAGAGAGAGAGAGAGAGAGATAGCACAAGCAGAGAAGGGGCAGAAGTAGAGGGAGAAAGAGAATCTTAAGCAGGCTCCAGCCCAGCGTGGAGCCTGACACACAGCTAGATCTCACGACCATGAGATCATGATCTGAGCCTAAATCTAGAGTCAGAAGCACTACCGACTGAGCCACCCGGGTGCTCCTCTAATATAAGCATTTAATGGCAAAAATTTTCCTGTAAGCACAGCTTTAGCCATGTCCCATAAATTCTGTTACATTGTATTTTCATATTCATTCAAGTCAAAATATTTTTAAATTTCCCTGAGACTTACTCTTGGATTCCTGGATTATTTAGAAGTGTGTTGTTGAATTTCTGTTAACTTTCTATTATTAATTTTTAATTTAATTCCATTGTGGACAAAGATCATACCTGGAAGGATTTCCATTCTTTGATATTTGTTAAGGTTGGTTTTATGCCCAGGACATGATCTAACTTCATGAATATTCCATGTGCAAATGCGTATTACGTTGTCGTCAAGTGGCGGGTTCTCCAAATGCCAGTTAGATCCAGTTTGTGGACTGTATTGTCCAATATCTTTGCTGATTTTCTGTTGACTACTTCCATAGAATACTGAGGAATGTTGACTTTTTCTCTCAGTTCTATAGATTTTCACTTCATGTATTTTTCAGTTTTGTTTTTTAAATAAATACATGATTAGAATGGTGTCTTCCTTGCCAATCTATGCTTTCATCAATATATAATCTTTATTTATTTCTGGAATCTTCTTTGTGCTAAACTCTGCTTTATTTGATATTCATATAGTCACTCCAGGGTTTTCTTTCAACTAATGTCTGCATGATATATTTTTGTCCAGCCCTTAACTTTTAATCTATTATATTATTATATTTGAACTGACTTTCTTCTGGACAGCATATGGGTCATTTCTTTAAAAATCCATTTCTAAAACTTCTTTTAATGAACATGTTTAGATCTTTTACACTTTACCTCATTATCAATGTTTGGATTTAATGCTACCATTTTATAATATTTTTTTTCTGTTTGTTCCCTCTGTTTCCTCTTTATCTGCTTGCCTTTTTAATTGTTTTAGTTATTTAACCAATTTTTAGTATTCCATTGCAGTGTATTAATTGTGATTTTGACTACATCTCTCTGTATAGTTTGTTTAGTCACTGCTCTAGGGACTACTATATATATACTTAACTTTTCACAATCTACTTAGAATCAATGTTTTACAACTTTATTTTTTTAATGTTTATTTTTGTTTTTGAGAGAGATATATAGAGAGAGAGCATAAGGGGAGGAGGGCCAGGGAGAGGGGGACAGAGGATCCGAAGTGGGCTCTGAGCTGACAGCAGCGAGCCCACTGTGGGGCTCGAGCTCATAAGCCATGAGATCATGACCTGAGCCGAAGTTGGATACTCAACAGATTGAGCTACCCAGATGCCTCAATGTTTTACAACTTTAACAGAAATGATAGAGACCTTACTTCCACGTAGGTCTTTTTATCCTTCTCCCTGCATACTACAGTATATATATTACACCTACATACATTGACAACTATATCAGACAATGTTATAGTTTTTGCTTACAACCATTGAACAAGTAAAGAAGTAAAGACAGTACTATATTCACCCAAATATTTACCATTTATGTTGCCCTTCCATCATTCTTGATGTTCCAAGTTTCCTTCAATTCTGTCTGTAGAATTTCCTTTAGAAATGATTTCTGGGTAGATCTGTACACATTCTCTTAATTTTCCTTCATTTGAGAATATTTTCCTTTCACTCTCATTCCTATAGAGTATTGTTACTGGATGTAGAATTTTAGGTTGGCAGAGTGCTTGAAAACGACATTGTACCACTTCTTCCTTCTATGGTTTCAGACGAGAAATCCACAGATTTTTTTTTATTATTACTATTTTTTTTCTCCTATAAGTAACATGTCTTTTACTTCTGCCTGTTTTTTTTTTTTGAAGATTTTCTTAAAGACTTGTCTTTAGCTGTCATCACTTTTATTACACTAATTTTGGACATGGATTTCATTGGGCTTATTCTATTTTAGGTTCTCTCAGCTTCTCGAATGTTCCATCTTTGGAAATTTTCAGTCATCATGTATTTCAAGAATTTTATTTCAGTACCTCACTCTTTTTCTTATGGCAGTGACATAAAGGTTAGATCTTTTGTTATTGTCCCCACAGTCTCTGTGGCTCTGTTAGTTATTTTCTATCTTTTTTGTCTCTACTGTCTAAATTAGGTCATTTCTACTGATCTACCTTCAAGTTCATGAGTCTTCCCTCTGTCATTTCCATTCTACTATTGAGTCTGCCCAGTGAGGTTTTTTTGCTTCAGTTCTATTTTTCCATCCGAAATTTCCATTTTGTTATTTGTATCTTCTTTTTCTTGGCTGATACTTCACATTTTAACTTTTGTTTCAAGAGGATCCATGATTACTCATTCAAACATTTTTAGAATAGATTCTTTCAAGTCTTTGTCAGATCATACCAATATCTATGTCACCTTGGTATTGGCATATGTTGACCATATTTTCTCATGTGAGTTGAGATTTTAGTGATTCTTTTTATGTCACATAAGTTTGGAATGTACCCTGGCCATTTTGAATATTAGGTCATGAGCCTCTGGTTTTGTTTATAGTCTATGGAGAATATATATATTTGTTTTAGGAGGCACTTTGTCCTGCTTAGATTTAAGCTGCAATTTCTAATCCATCTTCCATTGACTCTGGTTTCAGATCAGTTCAGTTTTCAAAGACTTTGTAGTGCTATTTAGAAGTGTCCTGTATGTGCACCACTCGGTGGTCGGTCTGGGAACCAGGCAGAAGTCTGTCTGTTAGCTCACTTCTCATGTTTTTGGTGTATGAAATGTAATGAGATCTATTCATGCACAGGTGAGTGGTGGATAAGCAAGAAGTTTAGAAACAGTTTTATGGGGTTGATTCAATATCGTGGGAGACAGAAGCTTGATCTGGAAGTTGAGTGACAGAGGGGCTGAGGAAGACACGTTTTATATTTATTAACAAACACATCAATAGAGAAAACAATAATGGGCGAATTACATGAACAGAAAACTTACTGAAGAGTAAAAAAGATGACAAAAATTAAGAGATGCTCAACTTCACGTCACAGAATGTGCATATTAACATCATAATGAGATACCATTCACTCCAGTACGATTGAAAAGAAATTAAAAGTCCGATAATATCAAAGGTTAATATTAATGGAAAACAACAGAGACTGGTGAAAGTGTCATGATACCACCACCTGTGGAAAATAACTTGGTAATAACCAGTAAGGTTGAAAACAAATACACACGATGATGCAACATATACACCCTTAGTTATTTGCCCTGGAAGAGCCTAGTTCATTTGTAAAAGGAGAAGTGTACAAAATGTTCTTAGCAGAAATATTTGTAATTACTGAAAAGTGGGAAACAACCTAAATGCTGACTGAATACACAAAATATGTTCTATTTATATAATAGAATATTATACAACAATGAGAATAATGAATTGGATCTACAAATATGAACATGGAAGAATAAAACAAATAAAATACAAATGAGAAAAGGAAATTTCAGAATTATAAATACAACATATAGCCATCCCATGAAATCATTTTCATCAAGTTTAAAAATATGTAAGTAATATCATATATTACTTATATACGTATAAACAATTAATATAGAGCTATAATTACTTATATATGTATATAAAGAAGAAAGAGTTTATATATGTGTACGTGTGTGTGTGTGTGTATACACTTCAGTTGTATCATATAATATCATATATTACTTATATATGTATAAACAATTAATATAGAGCTATAATTACTTGTATATGTATATAAAGAAGAAAGAGTTTATATATGTGTACGTGTGTGTGTGTGTGTGTATACACTTCAGTTGTATCATATAATATCATATATTACTTATATACGTATAAACAATTAATATAGAGCTATAATTACTTATATATGTATATAAAGAAGAAAGAGTTTATATATGTGTACATGTGTGTGTGTGTGTATACACTTCAGTTGTATTAATAATGTATAATTTTTTTGAGAGAGGAAGAGAGAGACTGAGCATGAGCTGGGGAGGGGCAGAGGGAAAGGGAGAGAGAGAATCTTTTTTTTTTTTTTTTTTTTTTGAGAGAGAGAATCTTAATCAAGCTCCATGCCCAGCCCCAAGCCTGATGCAGGGTTAGATCTCATGACCACGAGATATGACCTGAGCTGAAACCAAGAGTTAGATGCTTAGCCGACTGAGCCACCCAGGCACCCCAATGATGTTTAATTTCTTAGGTTGAATGGTGGGTACACTGTTATTGGTTTCATTACCCTTTATACATTAAAAAAATGTGGCAAAGGCATAGAGCTTGAAATTTACATGTGTCTTGTCATTTCATTGAATCTGTCTATGATGTAAGGACCAACCAAAGCAGCCCCAGCCATCGTTTACTGTGGCCCCCTCCTACCCTTTCTTTCCACCATGTATACTACAGCCATCCACACTGTCATTCCAGGTATTATTCAAATATATCTTAGATTTTACCACATTTCTACCTTTTCTAGGATTTTCCTTCTGTCTAGAATGCCTCTCTCTATACATATACCAGAATATTATGTTTTCTTCAAGATATACCTCAGTCCAACTACAAAGCTGTCCCCAACACAGTGGTGTTCTGGAGCTACCTTGTACCAGCTTGCAAAAGCCACCTGTTGTATTTTCAGAAATTTTTGAGCCAACTGACATAATGTTGGTGGTTTGAAATTGGCCATGGTGAAAATACTTATACCATGAAAAGTGGCTAATGGTACAAATCAGGGCTTTTATCTCCAGAAGGTCAGTTGTTAAACATTTACCAGTATACCACTGCCAATGCTTCCTGATAGAATTTATCTTTCCTTCCCTTACACTCTCGTGGCATTCTGGGGGCACTCATTACTGTTTATCTTGCATTTTTGTGTTTAATGAATGCATCTATCTTCCCATGTCATTGTTAGCTACTCTAGGGCAGAGAAGAAACCTCACTCATCCTTCCATCTCCCACAACACCTAGCAGAGTCTCTTCAATATGACAGGTACTCAATAATTTGATGAGTTGAATGTTCAAAAACACAAAGAAATGTACAGTGTTCCCACAGGAGATTTAGCAAGTCATATGGCAATGAGTAGAGTTAGATAATACACTTAACAGGGAAGGAAGAAAAACAATTTTTAAAAATAATACAGCATATAATACTCCCACTACTTACACTTTTTCTTAATCTTAATCATTGAATTTCAATTATCAGGGGAACATTTCTTTATTCTTACAAAATGTACTTTTCTACCTGTACAGATCAAATATAAGACTTAGATACTTTTTAAGGCTTTACAGTTTGAAACAACGGAAATTGCTAACCATTTTTACAAAGTTGCTTGAAAGAAATAAAGCTTTAAAAAAAACTAAAAACAAAATAGTTATAATTGAGGTAGTTTGAGGATGAAAACATGTGAAAATCACTTTCCAACACAGCAGTATAGCAGGTTACATACCTTAAAAAAAAAAACTATCTCACTAAATATAACTAAAAACCCTGTTTCAAGAAAGATCTAATTATTTTTCATGTATCAACGAGCCTTCAAATTAGTAACCATCGCTCAGAGCTGAAAATTAAATTAAAGCAGAAACTCAGAGAGGTGAAGGAAGCATTAATCTAGCTTTGATCTTGAGAATGTTTGCCAAACCAAGTGAACTTGAGCTTCAGATATCCTGGCCTCATAGGCATGGGGGATAGGTTACAAAGCTCTGAGCCTACCCAGAGGGGAAGAGTCTGACAGAAGATCACTCTTTTTTTATTTTAAGTTTTTATTTATGAATTTGAAAGAGACAGACAGCGTGAGTGGGGAGTGGAAGATGGGAGAATCCCAAGCAGATTCTGCACTGCCAACAAAAAGCCTGATGTGGGGTTTGAACTCACGAACCATGAGATCAGGACTGAGCCGAAATCGAGAGTTGGACCCTTAACCGACTGCACCACCCAGGTGCCCCTGACAGAAGATCACTCTTATGCCTGTATACGTGCATAATGCTGGAACTCAGTAGGCTAACCTTCAAAATAAAAGTGAATTGAATACTTCTTCCTACAAAAACACTAAAAGAATGCGCTTATATTAAAATTTGGTAATGAATGGGGGGGGGAGGATGAATCTCCCTTGAGAATATATGTAGTAACAGCTTATTTCTCATGTAGATTGCAGCTGCAATTCGCACACTTGGGGTGATCCACTAAAACCTAAGGAGACTTAGTTAAAGCGGTCCTGGGCTAAACATGCCCCATGTACTTGACAGAATGCAAAATCTCCTTTGAACAAACTTGAGTTTCGACCCTTAGATCAAAGAATTCTCTTAGATCAAGTTCTTAAAAATAAGAATCATGGTCAAAAGGAGTACAACAGCAAACATGGTGAGTACAAAGCAGCAAAAACAATACAGCACAGAATCAGACCCAGAATGATGCAGATATTGAATTATTAGAAACACCACTGGTTTTCTAAATCAGCTCAATATGTTTAAAGATACAAAAGAAGGTGATAAAATATGAATAAAGAACAACACACTTGGCAAACACACAGCAGATTTTTTTAAAAAATTAAAGCATTTCTAAGTGTCACAAGTTGAAGTGAAAATTTACAACTCAATGAATGGGCCTAACAGCAGATGAGAAATAACTGAGAAGAAAAATATGAACCAGAATATAGATGTGATGAAATTATTAATATCTCATTAACACTAACCCAGGGAGAAACTGAAAAACTAAACGGTCCTATACTCATTTAACACTTTAAAAAATTTTCTTCAATGTTTATTTTTGAGAGAGAGAGTGACAGAGTGCAAGCAGGAGAGAGGCAGACACAGAATCCGAAGCAGGCTCCAGGCTCTGAGCTGTCAGCACAGAGCCCGACGTGGGGCTCGAACTCACGAGCCGTGAGATCATGACCTGAGCTGAAGCTGGACTCTCAACTGACTGAGCCACCCAGGTGCCCCATTAAATACTTTAATTAAGTAGCAAAAAGTTTTATCACAACTTTTTGGTCAGGGTTAAATTCTTTACAAGGTCAATTTCAAACATATATGTGATATACCCTTTTTTTTTTAACCATGTACTGACACATAAAGCAAGTCTCAATAAATTCCCAAAGATTTCATAGACTATCTTCTCTGACCACAAAACAATTAAGTTAGAAATCAATGTCATAAAGATAGTTTTAAAAATCCCAGTGTTACAGACTTAGGAAATACTAAATATCACACAGGTCAAAGAAGAAATATTAATAGAAATGAGAAAATATTTACCTTGGAATTATAATGACAGACCTTTACATAAAATTATGTGGAATGCAACTACTGCAGAACATACAGGGAGATTTTAAGCTTTAGAAACTGAAATTGATCTACAGACGCAATTAAATTGCAATCAAATGCCAAAATGATTTCTTTATAAACTTGACAAACTTATCCTAAAATATACATGGAATTTTATATTGCCAAGAATACCCAAGACTTAAGAAGCTGAAAGCCTTGCCTTACCTGAAATCAAGAGTTATTGTAAGGCTATATTAATAAGACAACAAAGTATTAGCCTAGAGATAGACAAATTGACCACTGGACTAAAAAGAAGTCCCAGAAAGCATTATATATATATATATATATATATATATATACACACACACACATATATATGTGTGTGTGTGTGTGTGTGTGTATCTATATATGTATGACAGGTTTTACGGAAAATCTGTGCAGAAGAGAGGAATAGTTCAATAAATAGTGATGTGGCATTTGCCTATCAAAATGGAAAAAAAATTATATAGGGTCTCTGTCTCCTAGAAAGCACAACAATCAATTAAGTGAGACTGAGGACTTTACTTTTGTTTTTTTAATGTTTATTTGTTTTTGAGAGAGAGAGAGAGAGAGAGAGAGGGAGGGAGGGAGAGAGAACACAGCAGAGGAGGGACAGAAAGAGAGGGAGACACAGAATCTGAAGCAGGCTTCAGGCTCCGAGCTGTCAGCACAGAGACCAATGGGGGGCTAGAGCTCACGAACTGTGAGATCATGACCCAATCTGAAGTCGGATACTTAACTGACTAAGCCACTCAAGTGCCCATGCTTTTTTTGTTTTTAAATTTATTTATTGTTTTGAGAGGAAGCCCCAGTGGGGGAAGAGCAGAGAGAGAGGGAGAGAATCCCAAGCAGGCTCCCGCACTGTCCGCCTTGGGGTTCAAACTCACAAACTATGAGATCATGACCTGAGCTGAAATCAAGAGTCAGATGCTTAACCTGAGCCACCCAGGTGCCCCATAGGACTTAATTTGGAATAATGGCTAATAATACTTTTAGAAGGAAATATAAGAGACTGTACATTTTAGCACTGTTAAGAAATTTCTTAATATAATATATAAATATAAATATATAAAGAATATAAATAATAAAGGTAAATATTGATAAATTTGACTATGTTATGTTTGAGACCTTTTAGAGATAGTTCAAAATAATTAAAGTCACAAATGGGGAGACGAGGCTTGAGACAAATATGAGTGACCTAGAATTCATATCCAGACCATATAAAGAACTCTTACAAATCAATAATGAAAAAACAAATCTCCCAATTTTATTTTTTTTTTAATTTTTTTTAATGTTTTATTTATTTTTGAGACAGGGAGAGACAGAGCATGAACAGGGGAGGGTCAGAGAGAGGGAGACACAGAATCCAAAACAGGGTCCAGGCTCTGAGCTGTCAGCACAGAGCCCGACGCGGGGCTCAAACTCACGGACCGTGAGATCATGACCTGAGCCGAAGTGGGCCGCCTAACAGACTGAGCCACCCAGGCGCCCCCAAATCTCCCAATTTTAAAAAGAGAGAGGAGAGAGAAATCCTAAAGACGCACTTCATAGAAGAGGACATATAAGGGACAATTAATTACATGAAACAGCAATTAATCTTATTAGTAACCAGGGAAAAACTAATTCAAACTACAAAGAGATGAGTACTATTATATACTGACCACCTGGCAAAAATAAAAAATGTGGACAATATCATGCACTGGCTGGTGCAAAGGCGTGGGGAGGGGAAATGTAATACATTTTTACAATTACTTTAGAAAGAAATTTATCAGTAATTGAAGAAGTAAAATGAGCATACCCCGTGGGCCAGAAATTGATTGCTTTAAGTGTACGTCCTAGAGAAATCAGGCACATACATCTTAGGATGCATTTACAAAAATGCTCATGTTTGTACTGAGCGTGGTTTCTAACATGATAAAACTGGAACCCTCCCACACACGTAGAGATCAGCAGCAGGGTGGAAAAATAACATTGAGGCATACCCGTGCTGTGAAGTAGGGCTCAGCAGAATAAAGGGATGCAATGCAGTTGCACGGAACAGTGTGTGTGAATCTCTGGAACATCATGCTCCTCCCCCACCCCCCAAAAAGCGGAAAAGGACGTGTCTACTTCGTTCAAAGCATAACGTTAAAAAAGGTACGGAAAATGTTACGGTTGTACTTTCAGGACTATAAACGTATGCGATGGAAGATTTAAAAAAGAAAAATCAAGGAGATGGGCAAAACGGGTTGAAGGGGAGAGGGAGGTACAGGCTTCCAGTTATGGAATGAATAACTCAAGGGGATGAAAGGGTGCGGCAGAGGGAATACAGTCGATGATACTGTAATAGTGATGTATGGTGACAGATGGTGGCTACACTTGTGGTCAGCATAACGTCATGTATAGACTTGTGAATCGCTATGCTGTACACCTGAAACTAATGTAACGTGTGTGTCAACTATATTTCAGTTAAAAAGAGGGGCGCCTGGGTGGCTCAGTCGGTTAAGCGTCCCACTTCGGCTCAGGTCATGATCTCGCAGTCCTTAAGTTGTAAGCACACAGAAGCACTACCATCCAGATAATGGAATTCCAAGAAAGTAGGAAAAAAAAGAGGGGAGGAGATATTTGAAGAAATAAGAATAAAAGATGAGGGGCGCCTGGGTGGGGTTCTGTGCGGACAGCTCGGAGCCCGGAGCCTGCTTCGGATTCTGTGTCTCCCTCTCTCTCTGCCCCTGCACTGCTCGTGCTCTGTCTCTCTCTCTTTCTACGATAAACATTAAAATTTTAAAAAACTAAAGAAAAATGAAGAAGTTGCCTTCGAAGAGGGAGGCGATGGAGTTGAGATCACGACGTTTGTCACAGAGGGTCTCATAGGTATCAATCACCCTTGTTCTGAAGCTGGTTGAAGCGGGTACATGGGTATTCCTTGTATTACTGTTCGACCTTATACATATTTTATAAACATTCTTCTACATCCGCTCAATATTTAATAAGAGCGATTTTGCAACACAGAGGGCATGAGCAGGGGTGTGCATTTCTGTTGTTTACCTGAGAAAATGGCTACAGTCAACCTTATAGGTAGAGTGTGGAGTATTATTTGGGTAAATTACAGCAAGTTCTTCTCAGTGGGCTGTGCCAAGATTTCAAACTTAAGAATAATATCTTTACTCAAGCATTACTTTCTCTGTGTTTACTTTAGAAAATGCAAAAGGCCACAGGGTGGGTAAATTCTGGACTCTTATTCACAAAGTCAAAACGACTCAAAGAAATCAGCATGCATTCAACCCTAATTTTTGTTCCTTGAATCATAGATCAGTGGCCAGTAACTAGAAATTGGTATGTTACTAAGGTTCTACAGCCTTGGAAAAGAAAGTGCTGAAGGTCTAAAAATGGAACAGCATGGTTTGTTTTTGCTTTTTTTTTTTTGGTTGAAAATGTATGAACTATTGAAATGGTTCTCCTCCTCAAACAGCTACTTTTGTCTCATTTCAGTAGTTTATTCTTATTGTTACTGAATTTCTCATTTTTCTTGTAATCTAACACAATATGCTCCTGAAAAAAAATGTTGAGAAAGGAACCAATTTGCCTGAATGTTGACAGTATTAAGCTCAGTAAGAAAAATAGGAATGTATGGATTTGGATTTGAATAATTAGTATTTACAAATCCCCTTCTCTATTTTTGTACTATGTCTTGATATGAAATTCAATTCTTTGCTGCCAAAACTGGCTGTAGAGAGGGAAAAAAAATGTTATGTTAAATTCATTCCAAATATTGAGACAGAATAGTACTACTTCTGCCAAATTGAGGTATAATCTGAAGGTTTGGGTTCTTAAATATTAACACATTCTTAAAGTACATATTGAAATATAACATATACTCTATTCAGATTCTGAATCAATATTGACAATTTCAAGTATTTATCAGGTTTATGAATACTCAGGAAAATAAAGAAGAGTTAACGTAAATAAAAACAAAGCTTAGTTGTTATTCTTTTACATGCCAGTTCCACAAGGGATGGAGAGGGGGGTCGGGGGGGGCTGTTTACTGGTAGCAAATAGGGGGAAATGCTCCATGGAAGAAGAATCTGCTGGAAATTGAGACTCTACAAATTCAATTCTAGATTTAGTTGGGTTGTGCAGCTACAGCGACAGGCCCTTGCCAGAAACAGTCAATGAGTGGCTCTATAGTCACCCACTTTTGCCCGACAGGAAAAGGGAGGAGAGGAAAATAATTAGTTTTTAAAACTCAAGGCAGAATTCAAGACCCCTGAATGAGCCTCAGGGAAATGATAACTAGACTTACCCGTGACTCCAGTGCTGATAGCCCTCCGCGGAGGCTCAATCCCAGGCTGTAGGTGGCTCCAGCTCTGGGGCCTTGCCATTTCCATGTGGCGACTCTGCCCCATGCTGGCTCTGAACTTGACGGCACATGGCTCTGTGCCACTGCGATGAGCCTGCGTCGTGTCCCATCCACACCACTGGTGAGGACTGGAAGCAAAATAAAAGACACTTGTCACACTTAAAGAAAAAGACTGACTGGGAATTTTGTTCTCCTAATAGCTGTGCTTCCTAGGACTTCCTTAGAAGGTACAAACTAAGAAAATGCAAATGACACTGTTGGGAAAAGACACAGCTGTCGCTCTTCCTGACGTTGGCGTGGCCTTGGTCCTGTAGAGCCCCATTAAACATTTGCAGTCATCCTGGGCAGTGGCTGTTATCACCCCCATTTTACAGATGGGGAAACACAGCAGGTTGAGGGACTTGTTCAAGTGTACCCAGCTAGCGCTTAGCTGAGCTGTAACCAGGTGTCACAAACACTGCTGGGTCATCACCGGATGGGGGCCTGTTAGACTTGTATTATTAACTAACAGTGAAACGGTACTGTTTCCTCACAGTAAGATGCTGCTCTTAAGCGGGGACACCTCGTGTAATATAATTAATTGCCCAGTACTTACTGTATATTTACTGGGTTTTGTCAAGCCTTGGGCTCAGTGGATTACATACACTATCTCACCCGATCCTTAAAAGAATCCAACAAGGTAGGTGAGCTGTCAATATCATGCAGACGACGAGAAAACAATCGGAGGGTATAAGGCAGCCATTTACTTTGGGACGGAAGTGGGAGTGGTGACAACCTATGTCATGAACATGCATTTGCTCTGTTAGCACATGTTGTTACTTAAGACTGTTGATCACAGATGAATGAAAATATCAAAGTTCCCCAAAGATGCTTCTGTTCATTCATATTTTACAAAAGACCCAGGGAACATACATTTTGCAGTTCCAATATTATTTGCTTTGTGGTGTCACTTTCTGGGATTGCCGGAGAAAAGGTTTCCCTCACTCCTTGGCACTGCTATTGGCTTCAGAACTGGGCTTCAAGGACCAGGCAGTCTGCATCGCTATGCCTTCTGTCCCCTGGCCTGCAAATATCTAGTCTTTCAAATACTATAGCTTAGGGGCACCTGGGTGGCTCAGTGGGTTGAGCAATCCGACTCTTGATTTCGGCTCAGGTCATGATCTCAGGGTCATGGGATCGAGCCCCACATGGGCCTGCTTGAGACTCTCTCTCTCTCCCTCTCTCTGTTTCTCTCTCCCTCCCTTTGCCTCTCTCCCCAGCTGGCATGCTCTCTCTCCAAACTTAAAAAAAATAAAGACAACAACAACAACAAATCCCAAATACTGTAAGCTTAAAGGACCTGCGATGCACAGAGGAAGTCGAGGAAAACGAGAACTGATTTTCCACAGCATTGTCTTATGTTTTAGTTATCTATAGCTGCAAAATAAGTCACCTATACTTATCTGCATTAAAAACCAACAGCATTTAGGGGTGCCTGGGTGGCTCAGTCGGTTAAGCGTCTGAGTTCGGCTCAGGTCATGATCTCACCGTTCATGAGTTTGAGCCCCGCATCAGGCTCTGTGCTGACAGCTCAGAGCCTGGAGCCTGCTTTGGATTCTGTGTCTCCCTCTCTCTCTGCCCCTCTCCTGCTCATGCTCTGTCTCTCTGTCTCTAAAAAATAAATAAACACTGAAAAAAAATTTTTTTAACCAGTGTTTATTATTATTATCATTCTTATCTTTCCCAGCCCTGGGGATCGACTGGGCTCAACTAGGTGGCTCTCACTTGGGGTATTTCTTGTGGTTACAATCAGATGGCGGCTGGAGCTGGTGTTATCTGGAAGGCTTCCTTACTCAGCTTTCTGCTTGTTGATTTTTACTGTCAGCCAAGACCTTCATTTGGGGCTGTCGGCCACATGTGTACATGGCGCAAGTCTGTGTGGCCTGAGCTTTCTCAAAGCGAGGCGCTTGGGTTCCAAGAGCAAAGCTCTCAAGAGAAGCAGACAGCCAAGTGAAAGACTTTTATGATTTAGTCTGGGAAGTCCCATACAGCGACACTTTTGTCACATTCTACCCCTTAGCAGCAAGTCACTTCTTAACAGAAAGAGTATCAAAAAATTGGCAAGTAAGATTCCAAACCGCTACTCTGCTCTCACCCATGAAGACAGGAAATCGTGTGGTGATCTGACCAAAAGGGTTCTTTTTTTTTTTTTTTTAATTTTTTTTTTCAACGTTTATTTTATTTTTGGGACAGAGAGAGACAGAGCATGAACGGGGGAGGGGCAGAGAGAGAGGGAGACACAGAATCGGAAACAGGCTCCAGGCTCTGAGCCATCAGCCCAGAGCCTGACGCGGGGCTCGAACTCACGGACCGCGAGATCGTGACCTGAGCTGAAGTCGGACGCTTAACCGACTGCGCCACCCAGGCACCCCTGACCAACAGTGTTCTAAGGGATTAAAGAAAATATATACCAACAAAGCAAACGTAAGTCTGTTGTGCAATGATTGTTTCATTCAACTATGCAAAGGTAGTTCACTGGATAATCAAGATGGTTCTCCTAACCTTTGCATGAGAACAACTGTTTCTCCTCTGTCCATGACCCCAGCTACCAAAACCATCAGCTGGCCAATGTTGCCATCTTTCCTGGGGGGCAGCCTTTATTCAACCCCCGCCTTTCTCCCATTGCCATAAAAGTCCCTTGCTGGTAGACATGTCACACGCAGCTGTGGCCTCTGGCTATTCACTGGAGATGGCGCAAGGCACACTCTCCTACCTTCTCCCTGAGATCTTAGAACTCAACAGGACACAAGGTTTGCATGATTCAAAGTTTAGCCCTTTGATGCATACGCTCATCTAATGGGGCTCAGGGTATCTGATGTGCAGGATATTGTGTTTCCTCTGTGCCTTAACTGCCTCTTGATGCTATTCATAATTGTTACACTTTATTTTATTTTATTTATTTGTTTTAGACATGGACAGACAGAGAGCGAGAGCTGGAAAGTGGGGTGGAGGGAGAGAGAGAGAGAGAGAGAGAGAGAGAGAGAGAGAATCCTAAGCAGGCTCTATGCTCAGCGTGGGGCTCAACAGGAAGCTCGATCCCACCACCCTGGAATCATGACCTGAGCCAAAATCAAGAGTCAGATGCTTACCCGACTGAGCCCTCCAGGTGCCCCTACACACTTATTTTTTTTTTAATTAATGTTTTATTTTTATTTTTGAGACAGAGAGAGGGAGAACACGAGACAGAGAGACAGAGAGAGAGACAGAGGATCTGAAGCAGGCTCTCCATAGACAATACAGAGACCAATGCAGGGTTCAAACTCAGAACCATGAGATCACGACCTGAGCTTCACCGACTGAGCCACCCAGGCGCCCCTACACATTTATTTTTAAATGTTGAGCAATGTACTATAAAAGCACATCGTAAAAATATTCAACAAAATTACCATAAAAATGTCAGTATAGGTCCTCACTTTTCCTGGGGTTTCATGAGCTCCAGAGCAGCCAAATTCTCAAATGTTATAGTGGAAGCTACAATTGTTCAGTGTTAGGGTGACTTTCGTGTCATGTGAACCTTACACTACATTGTTCCCAAGGACAGCAACTAGAACAAACCACTGTGACAGAGCCACTGGCCCAAGTTCATGGCCTCCTACACACATTAAAACACATTTTACAGCCCCTTGAGAGGTTAGGTAGAGTCCACAGGACTGAGTTCTGAGACCAATGGAACATGTACAGAATGGAGCAGGCTACTTCTGGGCTTGGCCATGAAACTCCCTTTCTATCCCACTCTCCTTCCCTTCGCGGGAAGTCTTGGAGGCCAAATACTGAATATGATGGAAACACAAGGAAGCATTAAAAGATGGAGGAAACCTACATTCATGAATTGTCATGTCAAGAAAACTTGTCCCCTTACTGACTGTATTAGACTATGACACAGAGAGATACGATTTAATTAAGCCTTTGAGATTTGAAAGATTATCTGTGATCACATCACATTTACTGACTACCATCTCTCCTAGTTATTTTGGTACAGTAGGAGTCCAGTAGAATCTGGTGCATGTGGAGTTGAGGTACAGGTATTCTCCCAAAACCCAGGAATAGCCAGCTGGATGAAGTAAAGAGGAGAGAAATAAACACTAACACTTCTAGTGATGATCTTTAAGTAAGAAATATAAAACTGTTCAGGAAAGTGTATTACCATTCTGAAGGTGAAGAAAAGCAAGAGAGGGGTGCCTGGGTGACTGAGTCCGTTAAGCATCCGACCTCGGCTCAGGTCATGATCTCGTGGTTCGGGAGTTTGAGCCCTGAGTCAGACTCTGTGCTGATGCCTCGGAGCCTGGAGCCTGCTTCAGATTCTGTGTCTCCCTACCCCTCCGCCCCCTTCTCTCTCTTGCACTCAAAAATAAACATTTAAAAAATTTTTAAAAAAAGAAAAAAAAAGCAAGAGAGAGAAAAGAAAGGCTGTAAGTGTCCTGTTAAGACCTAGAGCAGAGTTTCTATAACTACTCCCCTGCCAGTTTGCTGGGAATAGAGGAGGAAGATGCTCTGTGGATCTGTTGCCAGACCACCACATGTCCAAAGTGGAAGGAGAAAGAGACAGTCCCCTGCAGTCTCCACCTCAGGAAATGTCCTTGACTTCCTTGTCGGTATAGTGAAATGCATGTATATTTCAAAGGTGAAAAATGGAGGAGAAAACTGAGCTCCACGAGAGATCAAAAATTGAAGAAAACTCAGTTTCCTTTGTCCCTTCCCAAATTATACCATGTCAGGGGGCCCCTACTCTGTCATTTTATCATCCTGTGGAAGAGAATACCAAGAGATACCAAGAAACCAAACACAGACCAAGTAGTTCTGTCCATTTGAGTTGTGAACTCCAATCAAATTCTTCATAAAGATTCTGCTCTTCTGAGAACACGCATTTCTTATGTGTTGAACATTTACAGCATTATAATATACATCTTCATAACATACATTATAAAGAGAAATAGAGATAGAGATAGAAAGGAAGAAAGAAAAAGAAAGAAAGAAAGAAAGAAAGAAAGAAAGAAAGAAAAAGAAAGAAAGAAAAAAGAAAGGAGGGAAGGAAGGAAGGAAGGAAGGGAAGAAAGAAGGGGAGGGGAGAGGATGGGAGGGAAGGGAAGGGAAGGGAAGGGAAGGGAAGGGAAGGGAAGTGAAGGGAAGGGAAGGGAAAGGAAGGGGAGGGAAAGAGGAAGGAAAAAAGGAAGGAAAGAAGGAAGGAAGGAAGGAAGGAAATAGATACAGATCTTGAACACCTAATCAAAAGCAAGAATGGCTACTCTGTTCAACCTTGGAAAGTGCTAGTGCATCCCTTGCAGAATGTTTCTGCCAGTTTCTAGTAGCAGCACTTTCCCAACAGGATAAAGGGCCTAGTAAGACGGATAAATTCTAAATTAAGTTGCTTTGCAGTTCTTCTCTGGTTTTCAAGTGAAAGAGTACTTCCTACTACTTTCTGATGATCAGGATAGAATTCCAGTACTCAACAAGCACTTAGTCTACAATGTATTCTTAGAGTAATGTAATATGGGATTAATGGACCAGAGTCCATAGCTCAGTCATCTAATTTATTTCTTTATTTCCAATGTTTATTTTATAAATATCTTTTTTTAATATTTTTTTCATGATTCTGAGAGAGAACAGGCACAAGCGGGGTAGGGGCAGAGAGAGAAGGAGACAGAGGATCTGAAGCAGGCTCTGCACTGCCAGCAGTGAGCCTGGCGCCGGTGGGGTTCAAACTCACAAACCATGAGATCATGACCTGAGCCAAAGTCAGATGCTCAACTGACTGAGCCACCCAGTTGCCCCTTCCAATGTTTAATTTAATTTAATTTAATTTTAAAATTTTTGGGGTGCCTGGGTGGCTCCGTCAGTTAAGTGTCTGACTTTGGCTCAGGTCATGATCTCGCAGTTCGTGGGTTCGAGTCCTGCATCGGGCTCTGTGCTGACGGCTCAGAGCCTGGAGCCTGCTTGGGATTCTGTGTCTCCCTCTCTCTCTGCCCCTCCCCCACTCACACACACACTCTCTCTCTCTCTCTCTGTCTCAAAAATAAATAAACATTAAAAAAAATTTTTTTTTAATTTTTAATGTTTATTTATTTTTGAGAGAGAGACAGAGCACGAGCAGGGGAGGGGCAGAGAGAGAGGGAGACACAGAATCCGAAGCAGGCTCCAGGCTCCGAGCTGTCAGCACAGAGCCCGACGCGGGGCTTGAACCCATGAATCATGAGATCATGACCTGAGCCGAAGTCAGATGCTCAACCATCTGAGCCACCCAGGTGCCCCTCCAATGTTTATTTTAATCTTTGGAGAAGAAAAAAATACAAACATTCACAACAAAAGACTGCAATCAGAAAGCACTTAGTATTTATATTTGATGAGGCACAAAATCATACGGGAAGTTTGGCCTGGCAGCAATGTAGTTGCTTATGTCAACTACAAATCACAGACCATCCACTGGCTTATCCTATATAGTCTACCCGTCCCCTTCCCATTACCTGACTCCTGTAACTCAGTAAGCTTAAATTCCATCATTCCTATAAAATTTTTGAACAGTTCATTCAAATTCTAGACTTGGGGTCATGTGAGACCTGTGCTATATGGTTCCAAGAAGAGGAACTAGAAAGGATCATTGTGACAGAGCTACCCGTCTATGTACATGTCCTTCTACACACAGATAAACTACATTTCCCAGGTCCTTTTGAGGTTAGGTAGAACCCACATGACCAAGTTCTGCGACTGATGAAAAATGTGAAGAGGGCAGCAGGCTCTTTCCAGGCTTTCGAGAGAGAAGCAGTCTTCCCTATCTATTCCACCTGAAAGTTCACAACCCTAGCTGAGATCTGGAGATGTGGACACTGTGTAGTAAAAAATTAAGCTTACTCGAAGGGAGGTCTGGCCTTTGCCTCCAGCTCCTGGGAAGGGATCTCTGAGCTCTTGCAATGTCTTGCCTGATAAAGGCGTCTTCGTTTCCCTGGTGGGCCTTATCATCTAACAATATGACTGGCATCTAACAATTACTGGCAAATTCAGCGTGATCACAGCCTCACAGAAACATCATGAAACTACCTTTCAGAAGAAATAATGGCTCAAAGTTTTGTTTCTCAACGGTCTTCACCCTGTAATTCGAGCCGGATTCCTACAAAGAACAATGGCCACGGGATAGAATTAAATTGCCCTTAATGGTGCAGCCAGGGACAAATGCAGTATGACAGCTATTAGCTAATGGCATAGTATTTGTCCTCCTATGCTTTTTGTCCATTGAAACACTCATGAAGAAACACTATGGAGAGGTATGTAAGGTTGCAACAGCACTGGACATTCAGAACTCCCAGACTCTAGAAGTGATTTTCAGGAAACGAAAGTAGCAGTTTGGGAAATTGAATGCGTTCACCAGGGGTAAGTCAAGAAAAGAGAAACCTCTCAAGGTTTTCCAAAACGAGAGATTTAATCAAGGGAATTGGTCATGGAGTCGATGGAAAGACAGCAAAACAAAATACAAGAGTGAGGCAACTTAGAAGCTGGCAAGAGCAAGAAGCTGCTTCCATTCTTTGGAAAGGGCCATCGGGGGAGGGCTAGAATCGGAAAGGGATCCGCCAGGTGAAAATGGACGGAGCCGTCTGTTGAAAGCTGGGACTTTGAAGGGGCTGCGGTGCTGAAGGAGCCACAGACCCTGCCAGAGGCAAGGCCTGAGGCAGAGAGACAGACAGACAGAAAAAGAAATGTGTGGTTTCTCATTTCCTCCCATAATTTCAATCTGCCATTAGTGCGTCTCTTTGGCAAAACCCAGCCAGAGGCCAGCTGACGTGGAAGTGTGGGAAACAACCTGTAAGGGTCTGTCCCCTGTAATAAAGAGCAGGACAAGGGAAAATGAGGAACCAGAGCTTAAAGAGAAGGGTCAAATGACGAACATACTACTGGAGGCCCAGGAACACACTTACTTGTGGATCTAAACGCTAAAAATGTAAAGCAGAAAGAAAAAATGTCTGCCAACTGCGACTAAGTATTCCCCATCGTATCTCAGAGACATGGGACCGACCCCAAACAGGAAACAAGGTAGCAGGCAATATGGATACGGACACAGGGTGCCTACTGCTGTATTTCTACCCCTATGTAGTGCCTCTTTAAAAAAAAATCTTTCTGGGGTACCTGGGTGACTCGGTCAACTAAGCGGCTGACTTCGGCTCAGGTCATGATCTCGCAGTTCATGGGTTCGGACCCGCGTCGGGCTCTGTGCAGACAGCTCAGAGCCTGGAGCCTGCTTCGGGTTCTGTGTCTCCTCTCTCTGCCCCTCCCCTGCTCGCGCTCTGTCTCTCTCTCTCTGTCTCAAGAATAAACATTAAAAAATTTTAAAACAAAAAAAATCTTGCAAAGAGTTTAAGTCTCTAGAAAGGCAACAGAACCATCGCTCAAATCCCAAGATGGTAAATTGTCTTCTGAACTCTTAAGCTGGAAGAGATGCAACATGGTCATGGATGCTAGAATCTATGGGGTTTTACATGATATTTTAGTGAAATAAATAAATAAAGTAAATAAATACGCGCATTTAAAAAAGAACCACAAAATCCTAGAATGCCTCTACTTATCCAGGAATCAATTCGTCCTTATAACGTAAATTCAAAGGAGCAGGAGAAAATCCCTTCTTGGTTAGGAGCTGTGCATATCAATTGTCATTCAGCCAGATATCACGAAGGGGGATGCTTGTAGCACTCCGCTGGACAGGAGAGCAAATAAGAGGAATCTACATCGAGCCTGGATTGAACCTTACCATTTAGTGATGAATAGAAATTGACCAAACTAAAAAGTAGGTCCTGGGGAGCCTGGATGGTTCAGTGGATCCGATGTCTGACTCCTGACTGCAGCTCAAGTCATGACCTCAAAGCCGTGAGATTGAGCTCCGAGCTGGGTTCCAAACTGAGCATGGAATCTGCCTAAGATTCTCTCTCCCTCTCCCTCTGCTCCTCCCTCACGTGCCCTTGAGTGTGTGTGTATGTGTGTGTGTGTGTGTGTGTGTGTGTGTGTGTGTGTGCGCGGTCTCTCTCAAAAAAATTAAATGTTTAAAAAGTGGGTCTTAACAAAAAATTTTGATTATATCAGGTAAAGGAAATACTAGCTTGAAGGTGCAGGAGATAATCATACCACCTTGAATCTGTGCTTGAACATATTATAAAGACAACTTTTATAAAGAAAGCATTGTTGTTCTCAAGGAAAGTAAAGATTGTAACTACAAGGAAAATGGCGAAACGGAAGCACAATCAGCGGAGATGACAAAAAACTGCAAGAGATACAGGCTCCGATGAAGAGGGACATAGCTGAGCAAGACAAAGACATCAGGAGATATAGAAATGTAATAATAAAATTTAAATTCACAGCCCAACGAGGAAAGAACAGATTTAACACTGCAGGAAAGTAAATCAGTGATGAGGAGAACAGATTTGTGAAGCATTCACTGAAGACAGAAAAAATAGACAAAAGATGATATCAAAGAAAAAGAAGGTAGCTATGAGGACAAGAGTACGGAAACTTACTTTCACAAAGAAAATCGGTGTTCCTGAAGAAGAAACAAAAGACATAGTGCAGTAATTGGTCGTACAACAGAAGACAACGGTTTTCAATTGCTGACTACAAAGCATGATTAATGAATAGACACACTCATGTCTGACATATTCCGGCGCACGTTTTGAATGTTGAGGAAAAAGGAAAAGTATGGGTGGAT
This sequence comes from Prionailurus viverrinus, assembly GCF_022837055.1. NCBI lineage: Eukaryota > Metazoa > Chordata > Mammalia > Carnivora > Felidae > Prionailurus > Prionailurus viverrinus. Next base: position 34,619,494 of record NC_062579.1, read on the forward strand.
GGACAAAACAAGTTATCTAGAAAAGAATGAGAATCTGACCAGCCTCGTATTTCTTCCTGCACCATGAAATTCCAGAAAGCAAATAATACCATCCATGCAATTTGAGGGGAAAAAAATTAGGGAATTAAAAATTCTATTTTGAGGGGGGTGAGGATGGGCAAAATGGGTGAAGGGAGTGGGAGGTACAGGCTTCCAGTCGTGGAATGAATAAATCGTGGGAATAAAAGGCACAGCAGAGGGAACATAGCCAATGATAATGTAAAAACGTTGTACGGTGACAGATGGCAGCTACACTGGTGGCAAGTATGACATAATGTATAAAGAAGTTGAATCGTTATGTGGTACACCTGCACCTAACGTAACATTGTGTGTCAACTGCACTGAAATAAAAGTTAAAAAAAAATAGGCAGTCTTTGGGGTGCCTGGGTGGCTCAGTCGGGTAAGCATCTGACTCTTGATTTTGGCTCTGGTCATGATCTCATGGTTCGTGGGATTGAGCCCGCAATGGAGTCCACCCTGACGGCATTGAGCCTGCTTAGGATTCTTTCTCTCTCTGCCCCTCCCCAGCTTGTGTATGTGTTCTCTCTCTCTCTCTCTCTCTCTCTCTCTCTCTCTCTCTCTCAAAAATAAATAAACCTAAAAAAATTGACAGTTTTTGGACTCAGAAATTTTTAAAAATTGTATTTCAGGTGAAGTTGCTATTCGTAGTAGAGGCTGTAAATCCCCTACTTTGGGAAAGAGATACTCATTCTCCGAACTTCTAGAAGTGCTGGCTGCTGAGGGCTCATAGCTGAGTCCCTCTCTACAAACTGTCTTCAGTAGATGGGAACCCAAGATTACACCTGTCCATCAGGAAGACCACATACAATCACTGCTCCATTTGAAGTACAAAGGTCCAGCCCCTTTGTTCCAAAATTTGGGGGCAGCTGTGAAGGAGCATCCCGTCTCCACAGCTTTCCGTGGATTTGGCTGAAACCTTATGTTGCAACTACCTGATAGTTCTTCCCCTGCCCATCCTGCTTCCTTCATTCCCCTACAACTGTTATTCCCAAGATCACACTCCCCAGTCAATTTCCAGCATGTATTTCTCTGTCTCAGGCTCTATTTCTAGGGAACCTGCCCTAAGCCAATATTCATTTAGCAAAATGGAAAGACCTATTCGAGTACCAACTGAAGGATGAAAATAAATAGCTTAAGTTAGAAAAATAGTGATATAATGCTCTGAATTTCAGCACTAGTTAATCATACAGTTATTGCTGGAAGTAGGCTTACAAAAGAGAATGAAAATATAAAAGATAATTTTTGAAAGAGAGGAGATATAAGTTAAATATATATTTAGTAACAATCATCTGGCTCTAACATTCCAGATTACATGTTCTAAGATTAGGAAGTACAGAAGGAAAGGCTAGGGAAACAAAAGAGTTCTACATTTCTTTTTTTTTTTTTTTTTTTTTTTTAGAGAGAGAGACTGTGAGTGGGGGAAAAGAGCAGAAGGAGAGAAAATCCTAAGCAGGCTCCACACTAAGCATAAAGTCTGACATAAGGCTCAATCCCATGACCCTGGGATTACAACCTGATTCAAAATCAAGAGTCAGATGCTCAACCGACTGAGCCACCCAGGCGCCCATACATTTATTATTTCACATAAACACATAAGGTTGAAGGAGTCAGAAGATACTACATATTCAGAAGATACAATATATACTATATATTGCCTGAACTGAATTAGTAGACAACTACAAGACCACTATAAAGTCACATATGACTCAGGCATACTTAGAAGCACAAAAGTTACACAAATTAAACTATCTAGCTTTGTTGAAGATGATGAAACATATTTATTATCGTGCACATATTATCAAGAGAAATACATATTGATAGAGACTATTTGGAGATATATACATTTCACTTCCAGTTATGTGGAAATCTGTCTATGTAAATACTTACTCTGGAGTATAAAGACGCATGTAAAATTATTTTATCCAAGTGAAAAATTGGAAATAACATAAAACCTATTGGTATGAAAGCTGTGAACTGAATTATTATTTCTACAATGAGATACTATGAAGCTATTAAAAAACAATCAGCTCTATTTAAATGCACTATTAAGGGGCACCTAGGCGGCTCAGTCAGTTAGGCGTCCCACTCTGGATTTTGGCTCAGGTCACAATCTCACAGTTCATGGGTTCGAGCCCTGCGTTGGGCGATGTGCTGACAACATGAAGCCTGCTTGGGATTCTTCCCCCCCCCCCACCCGCTCATGCAAGCTCGCTCTCTCTCTCTCTCTCTCACAAAATAAATAACCATAAAAATAAATAAATAAAGGCACTACTATAGATGGATCACCATAAGCAGTGAATAAAAAAAAAGTTACGGTACAATATATACTGTACGAATGCATTTATGTATAAACCCCTCATATAACAAAACTATATATTTGACATGTTCATATATGCACCTAAATGCATAGAAAGAAATTGGAAGGATAAGCAGTGAACTGATAAAATTTTCTCTGAGGGAAAAAATTGAAATTGACAAGCCATGTGAAACTAAATGGGGCAATCTGTTTTATTTACAGCCTTGGAATTTTTCCACAATTCACAATTCATGTATTACTTATATATTTCAAAACGTATAAAATGAACAAAATTTTCCTCATAATCAGAAAAAGCTTGATTATTCAATAAGTAATGTTAATAATATTGGTTAAATACTGTGGAATAATGTACAGAAAATGTAAAATACATTCTTGATGGATTAAAGAGTTAACTCCAAATGTAATCCAACCATGAAAAAATACAGTTTATTTTATTATTTAAAAAAAATTTTTTAATGTTTTTATTTATTTTTGAGACAGAGAGAGACAGAGCATGAGCAGGGGAGGGGTAGAGAGAGAGGGAGACACAGAATCTGAAGCAGGCTCCAGGCTCCGAGCTGTCAGCACAGAGTCCGAGGCCGGGCTCGAACTCACAGACTGAGATCATGACCTGAGCTGAAGTCGGACGCCCAACCGACTGATCCATCCAGGCGCCCCCAAAAAATACAATTTTAAAACAAATTACAAAAATATGTGTAACTGTAAAAAAAAAAAAAAGAGAGAGAGAGAGAGAGTAGAATTTAGCAAGAAAAAAATCAGGAAAAAAAAACCCCAGCCTTCAAAATAAATGCCTATCTTAAGAGAAACAAACCTATCTGTCCACTTACAATTACTAAGAACAAGACAACTTTTGTAATTGCATCACAACTTTGGCTTTGGGCACCCTAGCGGCCAAAACAAGCAATGGAAAACAGAATAACAGCAGCAACAAAAACAACAAAACAATGGAATAGGTTTTAGAGTTCCCATTCCTGATGAGAAAAAAAAAAAAAAAAGCCAACAGTACCTCAGGAGAAGTGAAACATTTACTCTAAAATATATTTCTGAGATAGGGGTGCCTGGGTGGCTCAGTTGGTTAAGCGACTGACTCTTGATTTTGGCTCAGGTCATGATCTCACGGTCCTGGGATTGAGCCCTGGCGCTGAGCTTGGAGCCCTCTTAAAATTTCACTTTCTCCCTCTGCCCCTCTCCCCTGCTCATACTCTCTCTCTCTTGAAAAAAAATTACATTTATATTTATATTTGTATTTATAATTTATATTTATATTTCTGAGACAGGAGACACTGGGAGATCTTGACAGGAAGACGTCTCTCTCAATGAGGAATAGACTCTTATCACATCACTCATTGAAATCTGAGGATGTAACACCAAGACACAACTCAGTGTAGACAGCTTCACAGCGGAAGGCAAGAGAGTTCAGTACAACTGTATAGCCCTAATGGTGTAACTTGAACCAGGCAGAAGTTTTAGGCTATTTTAGCAGAAGAGATGGCCTGATTGTCCTCCACAAAGATCAGTTCTCTCAACTGGGCTTTTGATAAAATTTGTGAAGTGGCTCTTTATATCATACTCTATTTGGGAACATAAACCATACAGGTAAGTATCGTGTGAGTAGAGCTAATAATCAGAAAAAGTAGTTCAAAGGAGGGAGAAGTCACTTTCCATTGCAGTAACAGGAGTAAACTATATGCAGGAGCTTATGCTTTGAGTTAGACTTCAAATAATTAGGAAGGTTTCCAGGGTTTGAGTTTGGGAAATGGGAGTGATTGATGCATGTGTAAAAGTGGAACAGCTACATTGAAAAGTACACTACACTTGAAGTTAAAGAGATCTGAGTGCTAAACTGACCTTCTATGATAGGCATGAATGGAAATAACTGAGCTGAGAAAGGAAACAGAGAATTTGTAAAGGAGACAACACGAGTTGAGAACGGGATGGTTTAGACCAACAGGTGATAATAATCAATACGCTATTTTTCCAGATTCCACTCAACGTTCCTGAGAAATGGGCGATAATAGCAGATTCTTTGTAAATAAGCTTTAAAGAAGCTTCAAGATCATTTAGTCAACTCCTGGTTTTCATGGAAGAAGAATCTGAGGTCCACAGAAGTAAAGCACATCACTCGACTTGACGACATTGAAGGCAAAGCCAGAATTAGAATCCAGCAGTCCTAATTATTTCTTAATCGTATGTTCTTGATAAGTCTTGTATATTGAGGATTTTCCTCTTGGAATGTTTCCTTTTTTGAAGCCAGAACCATGCTGCAGAGATGCTAGACTACTGGCTGATGAGAGACATCCTGGATGTTCCGGATCCAGCTAAGCTCTTGAGCAGAAATCATCATAACTTTTGGTCATTAAGTTTGGAGGGTTTTTATTAAATGGAGTGAAATGCCTAGCATTTTCTCTAGGCTTCTTTTCTAGCAAGAACCTGTTTCCATCCCATCCCTCTCTCTCGGCTTATCCTGGTAAGCTTCCCCCCCCCCCCCCGCCCCCGAAGAGACTGAGTGTCCCATTTCTGCTTGCTCTCACAGAGCATTTTCTACATCTCTACCCCACTATCTCCTCTGCACATAACTACCCCATCCTCACCTAGGCAACACGTTGTGCAAAAATGGAAACATGACAAGTAGATGCTATCTCTCACTAATAAGAGCACAGCAGGAAGAAGATTGGCCCTGCTCCATCTCATTACCACAATCATTAGCTAGCACACAGGTGAGTAATTACCATTTGCTGGATATTCTTCAGGTTTCTCTTCCCAGAACGTAAGGAGAGGATGCTCAGCCATGGGTCACTGGCGGTCTTTGGCAAGTGATCCTTCTGATCTTTCCTCTTCTGCCTCCCTCCTTATCTCTCTCCTCCCATCCGTGGTGGGCTGTGAGGCTAGAGCCTTGATGACACCAAATGCTTCAGGCAGAACTACTGCTCACACTGCCATTCATCACTTCATTAGATCATCACTTCACCCTAGAAGAATCTGTCAAAGGTTCCTTCAGGGTCACATCCCGGGTGGATTTGGAGGAAAGAGGATGGGAAGGCAGAAGAGTTCACATGTCCTTCTACTTCATGAGTGCGAATTCCTCTACAAATAAAATGTCTGAAGACGGCAATCCCACAGTTTGGTTCCCCAAAGCCCCCAAAGAACTGAACAAAGAAAGGCAAATTTTGGAGGGAAATCAGTCTTTCCCAGAGCGCTGCCCATGGTGCCATGCGTCCTGGGGTGACCCACCTTGAACAAGGGTTCAACCTGAACAGAGGGATATCGTCTCGCAGAGATCAGTTTATGACTTACTCTCCTTGACCTGAGATGGCTTTGGATCGTTAATTTTTCTTTTCTGAAAAGCTGGTTCTATAAGATAGCAACAGGTTAAAATACTATTATCTCACAGACAATATCAACTCAACAAGAGCAGCAGCGTCTCTGGTTACATACTCGCAAGAATCTGCAAGAAGTTTACAGCGAAACTGTACTGAGCACTGTTAGGTGGTATTTGTCCACAGCGAAACTGTACTGAGCACTGTTAGGTGGTATTTGACTATCGTTGTTTATTCCTAGGGAACTTAAATCATTCAAAGGTAGAACTTAATGCGAAGAGCATCTGAGATCCTGAGTTAACTTTATAGACAAATCGAAATAACAGACTTAGGAACAAATTGGTTACATCCCATCAGCAACAAAATCCCCTTTGTTGTCAATAGAGTGTGTTTAATGTTGACGATCCACAATACCCTGTAACAAGCATTAGCTACCTTCGTTACCACCTTTGTGCTTCATATATGAACGCTGACTTGAGGAAATAGGATTTTGCCTTGGATGGTTTTGGTAAGGTGTTCATATAATTTATCATACAAACTGGGGTAATTTGGGGAGTGAAAGTAGTTTCCTCTAATAATTACTCCAGGATCACAGCATAAAATGAGATCATCCTGGGCAAACCTGGATCCCAGTCTCCTGGAATTTGGGGAATATAAGAAAGGTATCTGTACTAAAAAAACATCCCCACAATCTACTGTCACACAGTTCATGGGAACCCCTTTTAATGTGCAGCATCTTCAAGGAGAACAGCACTTGTTTTTATCAGCCACTCCTTAATGTAAATAAGAATATGAATCTCTTCCTTTGTGACAAGTGAGAAAAATCAACGCACTGAACAGAGAATAATTTTAAAAAGGGAAGGAAGGGGCGCCTGGGTGGCGCAGTCGGTTAAGCGTCCGACTTCAGCCAGGTCACGATCTCGCGGTCCGTGAGTTCGAGCCCCGCGTCGGGCTCTGGGCTGATGGCTCAGAGCCTGGAGCCTGTTTCCGATTCTGTGTCTCCCTCTCTCTCTGCCCCTCCCCCGTTCATGCTCTGTCTCTCTCCGTCCCAAAAATAAATAAAAAAAAAAAAAACGTTGAAAAAAAAATAAAAATAAAAAGGGAAGGAAAAGAGGTGGAACAACATCACTGGATCCTACTTTAAGGGGACTTGACCAGTGGGGTACCCTTTTTGGGAAATCACAAGAGGGCTAGGTTTCCGACTCCAATCAGAGAATCTAAAAAGGGATCTGAGAGGTATAGAAAGAAAACTCCATTTAGGGTGCGAACTTTTCTCAAGCTATCCCAGATCATCTTTCCTACATACATTAAGGTCTATCTGCCCTGTGTTCAGTGCTGACAGACAAAAGAGTCTTGAAATCAAAGACCTAGGGTAAAAGCAACGGAAGTTTATTGGATTTGATAGTTTACTCGCACTGGATAGAACAGACCGAGAAAAGGTGAAACATTAAAAAAAAAATGATACAAATGAAAATAATTAAATTCATAGGGTCAGAGGTGAAAATCTAGTAAATTAACCTGCAGTGATACCAACTTCTTAAAGGGGTCCTCTCAAGTGGTATTTCTTTGAGTTAATATGGCTGCTCAGTTCTGAAGGCATCAGGGGAGAAGGTGGGGGGAAAGAGGGGGAAGGAGAAGAGTGTCCTGGAACTTAACTGTAGAAGCTACATTAACCAGTTCCATTACCACACATATGCCAACCTCAGTTATGGAAAAATGATGCAGATTGGTTTATAATTCAACAAATTGGATTCAGATGGGATAATTCAATAGATATTTACATATAGGCAAAGGTCTGGTGTCCATATTGTGTTTCTACCCTCTTCCTCCAGGGAACTGGTACAGCGTGGTTTGAATTGGCTTTATTCCATTAAATAAACAATTTATTTTGAAATACTTTTAAATTTATAGAAAATTGCAAAAAACAGTGCAGAGGCTTCCTATGTGCCCCACATCCTGTTTCCCTTATTATTAACATCTCATATTACTGTGGTACATTTGTCACAATTAAAGAACCAATATTTGTACAGTATTTACTAAAGTCCATACTGTATTCAAATTTCCTTTTTTTTTTTTAACCTAATATCCCTTTTCTGTTCCAAGATCCCATCCAAGGTACCCTGTGACTCCTCTTGGCTGTAACAATCCCTCAGACTTTCCTTATTTCTGATGACCTTGACAGTTTTGAGGGGTACTGGTCAGGTATTTTGTGGAATGTCTCTCAATTGGGATTTGTCTGATGTTTTTCTCCTGATTGGACTGCGGTTATGGGTCTTGGAGAGGAAGACCACAGAGGTGAAGTGCCATTCTTGTCACATTATATGACATCAAGGGCTTATACTACCAACATGACGGATCACTGTTGATGTTGACCTTGATCATCTGGCTGATATCTGTTTGTCAGGTTTCTCCACTGTAAAGCTACTGTTTTTCCTCCTCCCTTTCCACACTATGGTCTTTGGAAGCAAGGCACTAGATGTAGCCTGTACTTAAAAAGTTCAGAGTTATATTCCATCTCCTTCAGGTGAAAGAGCTACATAAATTATTTGGAATTCTTCTGCAGAGGAGATTTGTCTCATTTCCCTCGTTTATTTATTTTTGTGTTCCTTCAGTCATCTATATCAGTATGGACTCATGGATATTTACTTTATATGCTGGGCTATAATGTAACACTTCTTTATTTTGTTGCCTCAATTGTTTCAGCTTTGACCCTTGGGAACTGTTTCAGCTCATTCCTGTGCTCCTCCGACAAACCCCATCACTGTGATTAGTTCTGTTTGTTTGAGTGCTTCTCCCGGTTCATCTTGTATATTTCCAGCCCCAGTCCTAGAAAATATCTTTTCCCTAAGAAGCCCCAGTTCCTTTTATTGGGAAACAGTACTGGAAACCAAGATCTGAATTCCCAAGTTTGTTTTGAACAAAATTTTAAATCATCTTTTCAAGTTGACATGTTACTAGCAGCATCTACATTGCCTGGATGCTTTTATATTTATTAAACAAATACATTTTTAAGATGAGTGGGGAAGTTGGAAAATAATTCTCTGGATGCTAAGAAGTAAACTGTTGCTGAAGACTTTTAAGTAAAGTCTTAATTTCATTTTAATATATCCAAATAAGAATTTGAGAAGTGGAATGATATATTTTTTTTTTTAATTTTTTTCCACGTTTTTTATTTATTTTTGGGACAGAGAGAGACAGAGCATGAACGGGGGAGGGGCAGAGAGAGAGGGAGACACAGAATCGGAAACAGGCTCCAGGCTCCGAGCCACCAGCCCAGAGCCTGACGCGGGGCTCGAACTCACGGACAGCGAGATCATGACCTGGCTGAAGTCGGACGCTTAACCGACTGCGCCACCCAGGCGCCCCGAGAAGTGGAATGATATTTGAGAAACAGCATGCAGGTGTATTATTGATCGACTGATTGATTTTACTAATGCTTTGTTGGTCTGAAGTATTTGAAAGATTGAAACACATTTCTTTCTTATTTTTAAGTAGGCTCCATACCCAGCATGGAGCCCAAGGCGGGGCCCAAACTTACAACGCGGAGATCAAGACCAGAGCTGAGATCAAGAATTGAACAGTTAACTGAATGAACCACCCAAGCGCCCCTGAAATACATTTCTTTAAGATTTTTTTCTCTAGACCCAACGTGGGGCTTGAACTCACAACCCCGAGATGAAGAGTTGCACTTTCCACCTACTAAGCCAGCCAGGTGCCCGGAAACACATTTCTTCAGTTAAAGGTAAATCCTGAACCTCCCGTAGGGTAAGGAAGTGATGTTTCAGTTCCTAAATTCACGTGTTTCAATGGCAGGACAGGATTTTTATAGGTTAGACAGAACAGTCTGAAACTGGATGCAAAAGGGCTAGGAGACATTTCTTTGCTTGATAAGACATTCACTTATGTTTATCATATATGTGACCAGGGGACTTATGAGTCAGCTTAGCCCTTTTACTGGTTATATGACCATAGACAGTTACTTGGTCGCTCTAGACTCATGTCCTCATCTGCCGAAATGTAGGAACAATAGTATCTACCTCTGTGAGGATTACAAGACAAAATAAAATGCATCAAAATCTTACCAAAACCCATAGCATAAAATAAATGCCAACAGGAGCATTTTGTTATCTTTCAATGAAAGAAGAAAGGCCTTTGGGCCCACTGGCCTCCAAGTATACCAGAGCATCATAGTAACTACTATTGTCCTTGAGCATCATTGGTACATTTCAGCATAGGTGAGATGAACCCCCCCGCTCCCTGATTTTTATCCATTAATGCAGTTCCTTTTAGATGGCAGGAGAGGGGGGCTAAGGGAAATGCATCTTAGAAAAATCACATTCCATAGTGTGGTCAAAGCATTTATAAAATCAGGAGTCTGACTTAAAGGTCTGAGTATTAACTTAGTGCCCTTTTTTCTTCCCCTTCAGAGGTAGAACAGATTCCCAAGATAAGTTTATTGCTTTCACTTGCCTAATACAATATCCCTAGAGACACATTTTCACAGTCTGGAAGCAGACCCATTTACTGCACTGCAGTGGGGGTGGGTAGGGGTGGAAGGAAGGAAGGAGGTTCTTTGTCACTAACTGCCTGATTGATTCCAAATGACCGTGGTGCACTGCTGTTAGGGTCCGAGGGTGTGTTCATTTAGAAGACGATTATGTTCTTTATGACAAAGGTAATTTTAGTTTGAATTTTACAATAAAGCATTTACACAATCCCATCCCTCCTCAAAACCACCTTAGCTGAGAAGTCTTACTGAGTTAAGAACCACAAGACTGGCAAAGAAACAAGGTCTTTAATATTTAATAATAGGCAGACTGTAGCTTTTAAGCACACGCTGTCATCCTCTCTACACGCAGGCACTATAACCCAGGAGACCAAATAACAGTTTCTCTCCTTTTATTTGTAAAGTATTTCTGTAAAAGTGTCCCCATCATAAGCCTCTTAAGACACTGCCCAGAAACAAGGTGAAGCAGAGGGAACATGGTCTGGGAGTAATAGAGCTAATCTATATTCTGCTGATACCCTAACTTTGCAGTTTGGGTGAATTTACTTCTCTTGAGATGGTTTTCTAATTTCAAAAGGCTATCCTCAGGACTAGAACCCCCAAACGAGTAACCGCTAATTCCCAAGCCACACCTGTGTTCAACATACAACCCTGCCACTATTTTGAAACTATTTAAATTTCTTGCTTCTTCCCCCCAAATGCTGCATTTTTCCCCCTCCGTTAGAGTTCTCGTCACGCACACAAAACAGTAGAGTTATTCACGTATGACGAGGACCTTCTTTACTTGCCCTGATATTTCTACCATCTTGCACAGTACATTGTAAGTGGGCAATTTTTGCTTCTTGGATTGATGGCCTTTATGCTTTTAACTTGGTTCTCACTTTTTTCACATTTGTGTTTCCTCTCAGCAAGAATGTAGTACGCATCGTGGTTCTCTGTACACATTTTCCACGCTTGACTCTCAATCGCTAATCCTCAACCATCTGGGCAACGTAATACTTGAGTAACCTTTGTTTCTCCGGGTCATGGCCTGGGAATTCGGGGAGGACATGTAGTCATGTGCATTAGAATAGCAATTATAATGACAATACTCACTGGGTTACAGTACTTCCCTAGAAGGGCTGCTTGGATCTCAAGCCATCCTCTCTCCAAACCCCCTCTATTCCCCTGACTGAATCAGGCTAGGCTCATGACTTCTTGTTGGCCTTTATAATTTCCCAGACGTATCTGTTGGTATCATATCTTTCTGGCTTCATGGGGCTTTAACGATCAGATACTGCACTAGGGTTTCTCATCATCTTCTCCGCCAGTATGGACCCAGTGTTACTGGGCCCTTTGCTGCTGTGTGCCCTCCATCTTAACACACCGATACACACAAACACACACACACACACACACACACACACACACACACACACAGCCTGACAGTGTGCTCAACTGGGAAGACACTCTACCACCAATATTATGGCTCTTTTCATTAACAGCTTACTTTCCCAGGGGCGCTTGGGTGGCTCAGTTGGTTAAGCATCTGACTTCGGCTCAGATCATGATCTCGCAGTTTGTGAGTTTGAGCCCCACGATGGGCTCTGTGCTGACAGCTCGGAGCCTGGAGCCTGTTTCAGATTCTGTGTCTCCCTCTCTCTCTGTCCCTCCCCTGCTGCATTCTCTCTCTCTCAAAAGTAAATAAACATTAAAAATTTAAAAAAAAAGAACTTACTTTCCCAACTTTATGCACACTTCAACTTCCTATAAACACATAGGTCAGCTCTCTTAGGACAAGTCAGCAGCTCTGTGGATGCCATCTGAGACTTCACCCAAAACTGGCATCCCTTGCCGGTAACCAAGCATGGAACCTGGGTACATCCGTTATTCCCTACTTCAAAGTGTGTTAACTGCCTTCCTCAGCACCGTCACGTATCCAGAGGATGGAAGCAATGTTTGCTCCATTCGTGTTTGAGGCTTAAATCCAAGGTCTGAGGATGAGGCCGTCAGTGTTGCAGTTTTTTCCCTGCAGCTCGTCAGGGTCTTACCCAAAAGGACTCCTGTTGCTCTGCTTAAGCACTAGCAAATTCTAAAAATGGTTTTAATGTTGATTTATTTATTTTGAAAGAGAGAAAACAAGAGCGCAAGTGGTGGAGAGGCAGAGGGAGAGGGAGAGAGAGATTCCCAAGCAGGGTCCAGACTGTCAGCACACAGCCCCATGTGGGGCTTGAACCCACGAACCGTGAGATCATGACGTGAGCCAAAATCAAGACTCGGACACTTAACTGACTGAGCCACCCAGGTGCCCTTAAGCATGAGCAAATTCTAGAGCTAGGGGTACATATTTGTTCCTGAACCCCACACTCTCCAAGACCTTCTCCACGAGTTTTTCACCTTCCCTAAATCACCTAACAAAAGAACCGCACAATATACATTTTCAAAACTCAAGCTCAGATTTGCACAGTTACGTTTTCTTCAGAGAATATTTTAAAAGGTTTAAGCTCTTTAGATGCAACCTGAATTGCCAACATTTCTTCCATGCTTTTAAAAAATACTTACAATTTTCATCTCAATTCTAAAATCAGAATCTTTGTGCTGGGTAACGTTAAAGATATACAGGCTATTTCTGCCATTTTCTCTGAAGCAAATCCCTCTCCTCTTTCTACCCTCTAACCGTCAGTCCTTGACCTCAGTCCCTTCATTTTTTTTTAAATTTATTTGAGAGAGAGAGAGAGAGACAGAAAGGAAGAAAGGAAGAAAGAAGGAAGGAAGGAAGGAAGGAAGGAAGGAAGGAAGGAAGGAAAGATGGGGCAGGGGCAGAAGGAGACGTAGAGAGAGAATTATAAGGAGGCTCCACACTGAGTGTGGAGCCCAACATGGGGATCAATACCATGACCCTGGGGATCATGACTGGAGCCGAAATCAAGATGTCCAACCGACTGAGCCACCCAGGCACCCCTAGTCCCTTCATGTTTCAGTTGGAGATTCAATGACCTTCTTCCAAGTGTCAGAGCAACCACTGAGAAGTCAAAGAAATCTGAATGGGGAACATGTAACATGTCACCACGATTAAGGCTTCCTGCTAACGCTGGAGGAAAACCTCAGTAAGCCCGATATGAAAAACTAGTCAGTTAAGTAGAGGTCCCATTACTGGCCTCACTATGGTCTTACAAGCACACTTTGGGAATGTCTTCTAACTGCATTCTATTCCTCTCCCTCTATTTTCAATGACACACAAATGCATAGGTCTTGACCCTGACCAATAGCTCTGTACACCAAATACAGCAGTCTCTATTTCTGCCTCACTAGGCATGAAGAAGGGAAGAGATGGCTGATAAGGCAAATGGCTTGTCAAATGGCATGCTGAACCACTTCCCTAAAGGAGGAGGGTGGGAAATTAATATGGGGACTAGACCTTTAACTATACACAAGTATTTATGACCGTGACAGACATCTCTGGCACCACAGTGCTCCTGGAAAGCAAACCCACTCCTTCCCAAGATGCTGAGTGTAATGTTTTCTTTAATTTTCTTTAATGTTTATTTACTTAAAAAAATTTTTTTAATGTTTACTTATTTTTGAGGTAGAAAGAAAGAATGTGAGCAGTGGAAGGGCAGAGAGAGAGGGAGACACAGAATCTGAAGCAGGCTCCAGGCTCTGAGCCATCAGCACAGAGCCCAATGTGGGGCTCAAACTCGCGAACCATGAGATACGACCGGTGCCGAAGTCGGACACTTAACCGACTGAGCCACTCAAGCGCCCCTAATGTTTATTTACTTTTGAGAGAGAGAGAGACAGACAGGCAGAGAGAGGGAGACACAGAATCCAAACCAGGCTCTGAGCTGTCAGCACAGAGCCCTACTTGGCCCTCGAACTCATGAACCATGAGATCATGACATGAGCCGAAGTCAGACACTTAACTGACTGAGCCAGCCAGGCGCCCCTGGTCACAACATTTTTGTCAACTGATGAATACATAACCCTGTTTTCTGTGTGATTAAAGACACCTAATTTCATATATATTGTGGATCCATTAGCATTGAGCTTATGGCCAGCAGCACTATAACTTATAACTCATGTCTAAGCAAAGCTTATCTAACATGCATATCTTCTCTGTAAGATACATCACAGCTTTCTTACACTTAGGAACATGAAACAGCACTGAAGCACTATGCTTGGGGGCCATTTTAAAAAGCAAAACCACCGAGACACTTGGCTGGCTCAGTCAGTAGAGGGTGCAACTCTTGATCTCAGGGTCGTGAGTTTGAGCCCTACTTCACTGAGTGGGTGTAGAGTTTACTAAAAAAAAAAATATATATATATATATAGATATAGATATAGATATATATAGATATATATATGAAGAATATGACCCTCAACAAACTGTGAAAAGAAGACTTGTTTACAGTCTGAGAGCTGAAACGAGAAGGCAGAGAGTCACTTTGAACTCAGCTGAGAACTTGAGTTTCAGGCAGCTCAGATTGTTCACCGCCATGTACATGTCCACGAATGACCATGAAAGTGTTGCAAGTATCAGTTTGGGGGTTACAAATAAATTTTAGTGAGTAGGCAAACTTGCAAATATGGAATCTGTGAATCAGGAGGATTAACTCTATATGAATTTCATTAAGTGTGAGCTTACAATTTTCCAACCGAGTACATCCAAGGATGCAATATCTTTTGCAATGCTCTTTGAAGCAGAGCGAATGTGAGCAAACAAAAGCCAGCTAGTTCACGAGAACACACTGAGAGTTTTCTTGCTATCAATAGTGAAGGAAGAGAAATCCAGACCTACAGTGGTTAATAATAAAGGTTTGTATTTAAATTCAAACCTCACACACTGAAAACCTAGCTTATTCATTAATTTTCTCCACTCTGCAAAATATGGGTGAACTAAAGCGACCATTGAAAGACGAGTGGTCTGTAATATATCATAATAATGATAATATTTATCATTTAATGGTTGCTTATTATATGCCAAGAATTATTATGTTAATCACTGTAATCATTTAATTTGTACAATGGCCCTGTGAAGCAAGTATTACCATCCTTATTTTACATTAAAAGGATCTGCTCCTTAGAGACCTACAAAAATTTTATGAGCCCATATCGTTAGTAAAAACTGTCCAGGATTCAAACCGAGGTGTCTCTGGTTCCAAAAACCGTGTTCTCAAAGTCAGCATCATCTGGGAACATGTTAGAAATGCAAATTATAAGGTACAACTCTGAACCTACTGAATTAGAAACTTTGGGGGTGAGGCCCAGAAATCCGTGTTTTTCAAAGCCCACAAGGAGATTCCAATTGGTTTAGAGAACCAATATTTTTAACCACTATTTAATTATATATTGAATTATGCTAATTACCTAAATTAACATATGTCGTTAAAATTAAGTTTAGACTATAAAATAAGAATAGGTATAATACATTTTAACAGATCTATTGAAATGTTATTAGCGTATGAGCATATTAGCATGTTTAACGTGCATAATTTTTAAAGTTTTGACATGCATATAATAGCCATGAAAATACTACCACAGTTGGAGCACCTGGGTGGCTCAGTTGGTTAAGTGTCCAACTCTTGATTTTGGCTCAGGTCATGATCTCAGGGCTCATGAGTTCAAGCCCCACATCCGGCTCCGCACTTACAGTGTGCAGTCCGCTTGGGATTCTCCTCTCTTCCTCTCTCTCTCTGCCCTTCCCCGGCTCATGCTCTCTTTCAAAATAAATAAATAAACTGGAAAAAATACTACCACAATCCGGACTGAATTTATCTATCATTCACAAAGTTTCCTCATGCTTCTTGGTATTCTCACCTTCCAGGATACTCCACCTCCCTCTTCCCAAGCAACCAATAACCTGCTTTCTGTCCTCAAAGGTTAGTTTGCATTAGTATGCAAATGCAAATGTTTTATTCCTTTTATTGGAAGGTAGTATTTTATTCCACAATTTGTTTCTCTATTCACCTATTGATGAACATCTTGGTCGTCTCCACTTTTTGGCTACTACCAGTAACGCTGCTATAAATATCTGTGTACAAGTCTATGTATGAATGTGTGCTTTCCTTTCCTCTTGGCTGGATCACATGGTAGGTGTATGGTTAACTTTTCAAGAAACTGCCAAACTGCTTTCAGGAACGGTAGTACTATATCGCATTCTTACCAGCAATTATGAGAATTCCTGTTGCTCTACATTCTTACCAACACTCAATATGGTTCATTTTTGGTTTTTTTGTTTTTTTTTCAACGTTTATTTATTTTTGGGACAGAGAGAGACAGAGCATGAACGGGCGAGGGGCAGAGAGAGAGGGAGACACAGAATCTGAAACAGGCTCCAGGCTCTGAGCCATCAGCCCAGAGCCTGACGCGGGGCTCGAACTCCCGGACCGCGAGATCGTGACCTGGCTGAAGTCGGACGCTCAACCGACTGCGCCACCCAGGCGCCCCCATTTTTGTTTTTTAATCTTAGCCATTCTAGGGGCACCTGGGTGGCTCAGTTGGTTAACCGTCTGACTTGGACTCAATCAGGTCACGGTCTCAAGGTTTGTGAGTTTGAGCCCCACATCGAGCTCTGTGCTGACAGCTCAGAGCCTGGAGCCTGCTTCACATTTTGTGTTTTCCTCTCTCTCTGCCCCTCCCCAGCTTGTGCTGTGTCTCTCTCTCTCTCTCTCAAATATAAACATTAAAAAAAATTTAGCCATTCTAATATGTTTGTCCCAGTATCTCGTTGTAGTATTATATCACACTTCCATAATGAATAATGATAATGATCCTTGGATTATTTGCCACTGGTATGTTTTCTTTGGTGAAATGTCAGTTCAAAATTGTGCTCATTTTTAGAAAGCTTTTTGTCTTGAAATAAGTTAGGCAGTGGGGGAGAGGGAAAAATGGGTGATGGGCCTTGAGGAGGGCACTTGTTGGGATGAGTACTGAGTGTCATATATAAGTGATGAATCATGGGAATCTACTCCCGAATCCAAGAGCACACTGTATAGATAAAAATTTAAAAAAAAAAAAGAAAGAAAAAGAAAGAAGTTTAGATTTACAGAAGAGTTGTAAAGATAGTACAGAGTCCTTATATAGCTTTCACTCAGCTTTCCCTAATGTTAGCCTCTTATATAACCATAACACATTTATCAAAACTTACATATTTAATATACTATTAACCAAATGGTTGACTTTATTCAGGTTTCACTAGTTCTTCCACTAACGCCCTGTTGCTTTTCCAGAATCCAATCCAAGATACCTCACTGCAGTTAGTTGGCATTACATCCTTAGTCTCCTCCAACCAGTGGCTGTTCTCAATCTTACCTGGACTTTCATGACCACGGCACTTTTGAAGAAGATGGGTCAGGTATTTTATAGAATGTTCCTTGCTTGGGGGTTTTCTGATATTTTTCCTTTTTTTCCTAATTTTTTAAAGTGTTTATTTATTTTTGAGAGAAGGAGAGCACAAGCAGGGGCAGGGGCAGAGAGAGAGGGAGACACAGATACGGGGCTCGAACCCACGAGCCGTGAGATCATGACCTGAGCTGAAGTCGGAGGCTCAAGCGACTGAGCCCCCCAGGTGCCCCTGATATTTTTTCATTACTAGATGAGGGTTACAGGTTTGGTGAAAGAATACTAGAGATATCGAGCATCATTCTATCATATCACATCAATACACATCACTGGCGTTGGTAACCTAGACCATTTGACTAAGGTGTTGTCTTCAGGCTTCCTCCTCTGTCAAATCACTACTCTTTCTTTCCTCTTTCATGCTCTGTTAGAAGCAAGTTACAAGGTCCAGCCCACACTCAAGCTGAGGGGACTTGAGCTCCATCTCATGAAGAGAGGCATACCCAAGAATATGCGCGGCCATATGTTAAAACCACCACAATAATTAACAAATATAATTAATTTTATATAATATATATATGATTAATAAATAATATTTTGGGGGAGATATATGAAGCTACTTGAATGTCTTATTTCTCTTCAAAGACTCACCCGCTAACTTTAACCTTCATTACGGGTTCTTCTTGCAGCAATTTTTACCAATGGGGATTTTCTATTTGCCTCATTCCTTCTACATTTATTATCTGGAATTCTTCAGTGATGGAGATTTGTCTCATCTCCATTTATTTACTTACTCTGTCATTAATTTATATCCATGAAGTAATGTACATTTATTTCATTCTTTGGGTTATAATCCAATACTGAGTTATTTATTTGAGTGATCAAATTGTTTCAGATTTGGCCATTAGAGGATCTCTCAGGTTGGCTCGTGTGTCTCTTTGATATGCTTTTGTTTGTTTGTTTGTTTTGTGAGTACTCCCTTACATTCTGACACAAGATTAGCTGCAAACTTATCTCGCATTTTTCCTGCCCCAACCTTGGTGTCATCAATTTCTCCAAGGTGCCTTGGTTTCTTTTAATGAGAGAATGTTACTTAGAAACTAAGATCTGGGCACTGGGTATGCTCATTTTATTACTGAAATGTCATCGCAATTGGGTCTTTTTAGTACACAGAGCTAGAAAATGTACGTACATATGCCAGCCCATGTATATCTACAGATATAGATGACATAGAAATAGATAGATACACAGATACAGATACAGATATAGATATATAGATACATATATAGATATACACAGTAAAACCTTGAATTGCAAGTAACTTGTTCTGCGAGTGTTCTGCAAGATGAACAAACTTTTCTAAAAAATTTCAACATGATAAACAAGCGATGTCTTGAAATACAAGTAGTACCTGATGCCGAGTGATCACAAGTGAGCCAATGGTTCTTTTCTCTCTCTCTCTCTCTCTCTCTCTCTCTCTCACTCTGGCTATGGGATTGTGGGTGATCGTCCCCCATGCTCGGATGCTCGGTCTCAGACCTTGGTGTTTGGCAGAAATCAGTGATTTTTCAGAACGCTGGAAGGGGCCCACAACGGGCACTAATGTATTTTTTGTCACTTCAGATCACCCATAGACAGTCCTTTGCTTTTCCATAGAAGAGTAAGCTTAGGAATGCTTTGTTTCATTCTACATCAGGCTGCCTGCAGATATAGACCCTTTCCTCTGCTGCCTTATTGCCAGTCCATTAAATGCAGTCTATGACAAGAGTTTATAAATACTGTACTATAGTCAACATCCGTGCAAGTATATACAATGACCCCCATGCAGAAAAAGATTCCATTGAGCCAACAGATAGCAGTGATTCTGTTAGTGATAGTGAAGGTCGTCCTAGACAATAACCTTCCTCTCTCTTGTCTCCCTGACACCAGCCCCAAAGGTTTTCAAAGGTAAGCACAGGTTAACTTATTTCTCTTTATATTTTGCATTTTATTTATGATTTTGTATTATATTACAGTATTGTAATCATTTTTATATGAATATTATTGGATTGTGGAAGGAATCATCTAAGTTTCTATTATTTCCAATGGGGAAATTTGGTTTGATGTACAAGTGCTTTGGATTACAAGCATGTTTCCGGAACGAATTATGTTCGCAAACCAATGTTTTATTATATATATATATATATATATGTACATTTTATATGTATATATAGAGATTAGAGAGAGAGAGACATATATACACACACACATATCTTGATTTCTGTAATATTATGAGTTCATACTATTATCTCCAACTCTAATCTAGAACCACAAGGTTCATTTTTGCTTTCTACTTTTGCCTATTTGAAGTTTCTCTGAAAGTGAGAAATTTAGCTCCCGTCATCTACAATTTATTTACGTATTTGTTTAATCCTACTATAGCTTCAAAATAGCATACTCCTGTGTGAAGCACATTTACCACTAGAGTACAGTATTCATATATAGTTCTTTTGGTTTTTAGCCTGACAATAACCAATCAGAACAATCCCAGCTGATATTTTAATCTTCGTGTGCACATTTCTTTGGGACCTGACAAATACAGAGTCACATCAACTACCACAGTACCACAGAGAGCAGTTACATCACCCTAAAAATTCCCTTGCACTTGCTGGTTTTTAATTGCTTTTGGTTTTGTTTTGTTTTCTTATTACCGTGCTTGGAGAATGTATTTTGGATGCAAGTCCCTTAATGATATATGCCTTGAATACATTTTCTCCCAATCTGTCATCTGCCTTTTCATTCGCTTAACAGTGTTTTCTAAAAGTAGAAGATTTTAATTTGGATGAAGTTCAACTTAACAATTATTTCTTTTATAGGTCATGCTTTTGATATCGTATTTAAGAGTTCTTGGCCCAAACCAAGGTCACAAAGATTTTTCTCCCACATTTCTCCTAGAAGTTTTACAGCTTTAGGTTTTATATTTGGGTACACAGTCCATTTGAAACTAATTTTTGAATATGGCATATACTAATATGGCATATACTATAAGCATATCGCATTCCTTCAGCACCATTTGTTCAAAGACTACCTTTTCCCCACTGAATTATCTCTGTAGTTTTTTCAAAACTTCATGGTCCAAACAGGTGCGGGTCTATTTATGGATTCACTGCTCTCTTCTACTGATCCAATTGTGTCTCTCAACACCAGGACCACACCATCGTGACTACTGTAGCTTTATAATAAACCTTGAAATGAAGTAGTATTAGTTCTCCCATGTTTTCTCCATTTTAAAAGTGTTTTTGTCTCTTCTAAACCCTTTTGCATTTCCATATAAATTTTAGGAGGAGCTTGTAAATGTCTACAAAACAGCCCACGAGGATTTTGACAGGGATCACGCTGAGCCTAAAGATTAATTGGGAAAGGGTTGAAATATTACTATCAAATCTTTCAATAATATATAAACATGCTAGATCTCTTCATTTATTTAGGCTTTAATTTCAGCATCTTTTTGTAGTTTTAGTGTGTGCGTCCTGCACAAAGTTGGCAGGTTTATTCCTATGTATTTAAATTTTTCTGCTATTAGAAATGACATTATTTTTGAAATTCCAAATTCCGGTTATGCATCGCTAGTATAGAAATACAACGGATTTGTATATATTGATCTTATAGTCTGCAAACTTGCTAAAATTCACTTATTAGTTCTAGTAGCTCTTTTGTAGATTCCACTGGATTTTCTACATAGATGACTGTCTTCTGTGAATATAGCTCAGCTCTTTTTTTTTTTTCGATATTTTATTTCTGTTTCTTGTCTAATTGAACAGCCTAGGTACTCCAATGTAGTTTAGAGGCGCCTGGGTGGCTCGGTCAGTTAAATGTCTGACTCTTGATTTCGGCTCAGGTCATGATCTCACAGTGCATGAGAATGAGCCCCACATCAGGCTCTGCATTGACAGCATGGAGGCTGCTTGGGATTTTCTCTCCCTCTCTGCCCCTACCCCCACTCAAAATAAATAAATAAACATTTAGAAAATCAAATAAAATGATGAAAACACTCCGTCTTTGGCCTGATGGTAAGAGAAAAGAATTCAGTACTTCACCAGAGGTATGATGTTAGCCATAGGTATTTCATAGATGTCCTTTATCAGGTCAAGGTCCTTTCTATTCTTAATTTTCTGAGATTTTAACAGGAAGGGACATTAGATTTTG
Organism: Prionailurus viverrinus; assembly: GCF_022837055.1. Classification (NCBI taxonomy): domain Eukaryota; kingdom Metazoa; phylum Chordata; class Mammalia; order Carnivora; family Felidae; genus Prionailurus; species Prionailurus viverrinus. The sequence goes on from NC_062579.1 coordinate 34,641,197, forward strand.
TTAAATGCTTTTACTGTGACTATCTACATGCCTTTTAATTTTTCAGCTCATTAATATATGGACTCTATAGATTAAATACTAAACCACCTTGCATTTTGAGGATACAGCTAACATGGTCAAAATGTCTATCATTTTTATATATTGTTGAACTCTGTTTGCTAATTTTTTTTTTTTAAGTAAGCTTCATACCCAGCACGGAGTCCAATGTGAAGCTTGAACTCATGACCCTGAGATCAAGACCTGAGCTGAGATCAAGAGTCCGATGCTTAACCAAGGCACCCAGGTGCCCCTGTTTGTTAAATTTTATTTAGAATTTTACATCTACATTAATGAAGAGTATTGGTCTGTTGTTTTTTGTTGATTTGCTTTTGTTTTTCCTGCAATGTCTGATTGGTTTGGGTATCACAGTAACACCGAAAACATACAATGAATTTGGAAGCATGCTCTCTTCTTAAATATTCTGAAGGAGTTTGTATATGATTGGCTTTCTTTCTTCATTATATATTTGATAGATTAAACAGTGAAGCCATCTGGCCCTTAAGTTTTCTTTGTGGTAAGGTTCTGAACCACACATTCAATTTCTTTAATAGATACAGAGCTATTCTGGTCATATTTTTCTTCTTGAATGAGCTTTAGTAATTTGTGTCTTTCAAAGAATTTTTCCACTTCACATCTAAATTATCAAAATTATAGGCACAAAATTGTTCACAATATTCCCTTCTCATTCTTTTCAAATCTGTAGATTATGCAGTGATCTAACCTTTCTCATTTCTGATATTTGTAATTTGTGTTTTCATATTTTTTTTCCTGAATAGGCTGGCTAGAAGTTTACCAATTTTTTTGACCTCAAAAAAATACCTTTTGGTTACATTGATTTTCTCTATTATTTCTCTGCTTTCTAGTTTATTGATTTCTGTTGTAATGTTTCTTTTCTTCCATTTATGTTGAGTTTTCTGCTCTTCTCTAGCATTTTAACGTGAAGAGTGAAGTCAGAGATTTGAAATCATTCTGTTCTTTTCATATGAGCATATAGTAATATAAATTTCAACAAATTCAACAAATTTGTATATGTTTTGTTTTTATTTTCATTCAATTCAATATATTTTTAAATTTATCTTTTGATGTCTTCTTTGAACCATGGGTTCTTTAGAAGTGTGTTATTTTGTTTCCAAATACTTAGGGTTATTTCAGAGATCTTTCTGATATGAACTTCTAATTTAATTCCCTTGTGGTCAGAAAGTATGCTTTATATGAATTAAAACTTTGAAAATTCATTGAGACTTGTTTTATGGCCCAGAAAATGGTTTATCTTGATAAATGTTCTTGATGCACTTGAAAAGAATATTGCTTGGAAACAATTTGATCTTTTGGGTCTTGTTTTTGTGATTTATAATGCAACTCCAGAGCAGTAATCAGTCTAAGGCTAATTATTCCCCACTACTGTGTCAAGATCTTCCTGAATACTTTACTTAATGTTCCATGAATTATAAGCTTTCCAGGCTGACTGATGCTAACAGGTACTATTCTTGGCCCCGTGTGAAAACCAGCACCGTTTTCTCTAATTCCTTCAAGGGGTCCTTCCCCAGTCTTGGGTAGTTTCCTCACACAGTGTTCTTAAAAAAAAATTTTTTTTTTCAATGTCTATTTATTTTTGAAAGAGGGGGGCAGAAACAGAGGGAGACACAGAATCCGAAGCAGGCTTCAGGCTCTGAGCTGTCAGCACAGAGCCCAATGCGGGGCTCAAACTCATGAACCACAGGATCATGACCTGAGCTGAAGCTGGACGCTTAACCAGCTGAGCCACCCAGGCACCTCATGCACATGTGCTCTTAAGTACTCTGCTGAGTGACTGAGGTTGGCCCTCTACAGATCTCTGAAGTTCTCTTTCTGCCAATTTATCTCTCCCTTGGTATTTTGTCTTGTGAGCTTTCTCTGTCTCCACGTCCCTAGAAAGTTGGGTTCATGTCTAAAACTCAGTCCGCCAGGCTCTATCTCAGTTTCCCCTCTCTTTACCATGGCCTGGAAACTGTCTCAAGGCAGTAAACTGAAGGAATCTTAGAGCTTACTTTCCTTGTTTCCCATCTCTCAAGATCACTATGCTTCACTACCTATTGTCTAGTGTCTTCAAAAGCGTTACTTCCTTGGGGCACCTGGGTGGCTCAGTTGGTTAAGCATCGAACTCATGATTTCACCTCAGGTCATGATTTCATGGTCTCAAGACTGAGCCCCATGCTGGGCTCCATGCTGGGCATGGAGCCTGCCTGAGATTCTCTCTCCTTCTGCTCCTCTCCTGCTGTGCTCTCTCTCCCTCTCAAAACAAACAAACAAAAAAACCATTGCTTCCTTTATTTTTTTCTGGCTTTTGGGTTGTTTCAGGAAATAGAATAAATATAGTCCTTGTAAGTGCATCTTGACTGAAAGCGCAAGTTCCTCCTTCTCCAGTATAAAACTTTGGTTTTAGGGGAGCCTGGCTGGCTGAGTCAGAAAAGCAGGCGACTCCTGATCTCGGGGTTGTGAGTTCGAGCCCCACACTGGGTGGAGAGATTACTTTAAAAAAATCCTTAAAAAAGTAAAACCTTGGTTTTGAATCTACCGTTCAGTTTTCTGCACGTCCTACATCAAGAAGAAAATCTAAACAAAATCAAATGATTTAACATACTGCTAATCACCTCTTCTATCATATTGAGAACTTCTTTTATAGTACTTTCCAAGATTCCGTCATCTTCTGTAGATTCAGATTAATAGAATAAGATGACTCATTCAGATGGACCATTTGCCTGAGTTGGATGAGATCATATGTCTATATTTAGCTGAGATTTAGTCTCTGCTGGCAAGCAAGGATAAATCTTCCTGACTAGAGATACTGGCATCTGTCTGCTCTATTCAGCTCCCTGTCGTGGTGTAATTTATAGCCCATACCTTCATAGAAAAAAAAAAAAAAAAGATAAAGAGCTCCTTCCCTAGCTCTTTTTTTTTTTTTTTCCAGAAACATAACCACCGTTCTACAGCCTCTGCTCCCTTCATGGAAACCCAAGAGCTATAGAAAATGTTTTGCTCAAAACCAGCATCTCTATCCATTGTTAGGGGCTGATTGTCAAACCCCCAAATTTACACGTTGAAGCCCGAGCCCCCAGGGTGATGGTTTTTGTAGGTAGGGATTTTAGGAGGCAATTAGGTTTAGATTAATTAGGTCATGAGAGTTGTATCCCCGTGATAGGCTTAGTGCCCTTAGAAGAGGAAGAAAAAGACAGACCTCTCCCTCCACAAGCACATGTTCAGAAAAAGCTAGTTGAGGACACCGCAGCTTGTCTGCAGCACAGGAAGTGGGCTTTCACCAGATACTGACTCAGCCAGCAGCTTGATCTTGGACTTCCCGGCCTCCAGAACCGTGAGAAACCGTGGCTACTGTTTAAGCCACCCTACCTATGATATTTTGTTATAACAGCCCAAGCACACTAAGACAGGCACATAATACAAATGCAAGGAATTTTAATTTCAGAGCTGTCCAGAATTTTGATGGGCTAATTAAATACTAAGCCTATAACTCAAGTTTTGATCAGCAGTATTAGGCCAGCAATATTGGACTCACAGATGTTATACAGAGTAATCTATAAACAACTTGCAAAAAGCAGGCTGCAGCAAGAAATTTTGGGTTACTGATATTTTCTAAAAGGTTTTACATAAAACCATGACCCAAGACCCGGGACTTCTTAAGCAATTATTAGTAATTTTGCATTTCTCTTTATTCCTCCACAAGAACGAGCAGAACATTCTATTCACAGAGAGGTCCCTGTCGCCATGTTGACTAAGAGCCAGATGATCTATTATATCCGTGTCAGTGTCCACGTTGAACAAAAATACCACAATTCTTATTTCCCCCCTCAGGAATTTTGGCCAAGTGATCAAGGAAGAAATCCTTAGCAAAAATACTTGGGTTCTACCTTATCAAAATGAAAGACAGAAGAGTCTAGAAGGGAACATCCTACCTCGTTGCTATCAGGGATTCATAGGCCAGGAGCTGGAAATGATAACACATGGATTTTGAAACAGCTATCTTTTTCACAGTCTCTTTTATTTTGCATTTGAGGTTTGAAATGTCCACTGGCCATGCCAAGTGGAGATTTGAGGCAATTGTCAAAATGATTTGAGGGCAAATGCATGCAACCAAAACATATCACAGAAATGCAGCCAAACATTTCATTAAAAATGATGAGCTATGGATTTGCTTTTGCCTGAATTAGATAATTTCCTCATTTTTTTCCTCTTTGATTTTCTAGTAGAGGCACAGCGAGAGAATATTCATATCAACAACGACTCCTGTGTCACACAGAAATATAATTAGTGTGAAAACAATTATCTCCAAAAAGTAAAGACAATAATTCATTTAGGAAGAATTTCTTTTTGACCAAGAGCGTTGGTCAACTTATTTTATGTCATCTCTAAAGTGTAGTCCTAGTTATTTTAGGATTTAAATTCTAAAATTAGGTAAATATAACCTGGCTTCACCTCTTTTCAGTAACTCGTGGCTGTCAGAGATTAAATTTGTTTACATAGCCTTAAAATCATTGATTGGAGAACCATAAAGTACAGAAATATATCAGCTTTCTTTGACTCATGACAATGGAAACAATAGAATAAATGCAACGAGCAGAAGAAATCAAATAATAGACCTAAGAGTAACAATTAGTGAAATGAAAAAAAGAAACAGATAGAATAATCAAAGTAAGCTGTTTTTGGAAAAGATTAGTGAAATAGATATCCTTCTGACTAGGCTGATCTGGGAAAAAAAAAAACAGAAAAAAAAAACCCATATTACAAAATGGGGTCACTATGAAAAATATGAATATAAATATAAACACTAAAGAAAAAGTGCAAATTTCCTAAATACAGAGAAGTATTCTAAAGCCAAAAAGACAAAAAAGAGAGTAAAACAAATATGCCAAAATAAAAGCAAAAGTTATAGCATAAATTAACAGAGCTCAAAGATGTTGGTCACATCAGTAAATGCACTGAATTTATCTGGTAAAATAACAGATCTCCAAATTGACACACTAAAGCAAACCTAACTCTGTTTTGTATACAAATATCAAAAATGCAGGAATTCCAGAAGTCTAAATACAAAAGGATGAAAAAGAATTTGCCATTGAAATTTATTGCAGAAATGAAAAAAAAAAAAAAAGGAAAACCGAAAGTTACGATTCTTTTACCAAATTAGAATTCAGGTCCAAAAACAATAAATGAAATTAGTAGGAGATTAAAACACCACTCTCAGTACAAAACAGGTAAAATGGACCATAAATGAATGAATGAATCAATGAATAATCTAAAAGATCTAAACAGAAAACACAATAAGATATACTAAGCATCACACCCTACTAATAGAAAAATATAATTTCTTCTTGAGTAGACATGGAAGTTCTTTTTTTTAAATTTTTTAAAATATTTATTTATTTTTGAGAGACAGAGAGAGAGCGTGAGCAGGGGAGAGGCACAGAGAGAGAGAGACACAGAATCCGTAGCAGGCTCCAGGCTCTGAGCTGTCAGCACAGGGCCCAATTCAGGCTCAAACTCACGAACCGCGCGAGATCATGACCTGAGCCGAGGTTGGTCGCTTAACCAACTGAGCCACCCAGGGGCCCCAACACGGAAGTTTATAAAGAATTGATGATATATTAGGACATCTTTCCTAAAGATCAGTTTGTTTCATAAAGTAAAAATACCATCAACAACACTATACGGTCACAGTACAGTAAAACTAGAAATTAAAACACAAGCCACAAACAAACCAAGACAAAACGACCCTTTCACCTGGAAATTTATAGGATTTTTATTAAATCTTGGTGAAAAAGTAAATACCTACCAAAAAACCACAGAATCTTTGAAAGCTGATGGTAATTAAAGCAGTACCTATCAGAATCTATGAGGTACATTTAAAGCAATGATCAGAAGAAAATTTATAATACTAAACATTCACATTGATAAAAATTAAAAAATGAAAATACAAGAATTACATCCTCAATTCAAAAAGGTAAGAAAAGAAAACCAAAGTAAAGCAAAAGAAAGCAGAATAAGGAAATATTAAAGGTTAGACTAGAGATTACTGAGGCAGAGAATAAGAAAATAGTAAGTTAAATTAATAAATCTAAATTCTTTTTTTTTGAAAAAATCTAAAAATCAAATAAATAGCTGGCTAATGTAATCAAAAGGGCAAAAAGCATACAACTAAGAATTAAGAAGGAAATGACTATTGACACAAGAAATATAGCATAAGAATCTATTTTGTACTCACCTTTGCAAATAAATTTGGGGAACGGAGATTAAATTGGTAATTTCATAGGAATATACAGTTTACAAAAACCACTGACCCACTGGAGACAGAGCTTAAACAAACCAATTTCCATAATTGAAATAGAAAAAGTTACCAGGAAACTGCTCCTCATAAAAGCACCTCGCTCAGATGAGTTCATAGAGCAATTTTACCGAACTTTTAGAGACCAGAGAGTCCTAATGAGACACGCATTTAAAGTGAAGGAAAATTTCCAAATTATTCTTATGAAGCAAGTATAACACTGGCCCCATAAAAAATTATTGGGCCAATATCACTTATGAATATTGATGCAAAAAAAAACACCTCTAAATAAAACATTAGCAAACAGAGTCCAAAATCACACTATATTAAAAAAAAAAAATGATACACCATGGCCAACTGGTGTTTATGCCAGGAATGCACTGTACTTTCTCATATTCATTCTGTATTGTGCAATGTGTTCACAAACGCCGTGTCATGGAAGAGAACTAGGGAGCTTGGCTTGCTCTCGGGTGGTCTGCCTGGAGTTATTCTTTTCTTGAAGTTTAGTTACTGGAGCCTACTCAAAGCTTCGAAGTTTCTTCCAAATCTCAGCATGGCTCACAATTAAAATGAAATCATTCCCTGACTATGGCCCTGAGACGCGAGTCTTTAAAATCAGGCAACGGTGATATTTCTCAAAAGGCATCACTTTTAGTAACTCTCAGAAAATTGAGTCCATTCATTTCAGAGCAATTTTCTAAAGAGACCCATGCAGAAGAAAGATTGAGAATAATTGAGTCGCTATGTGGTTATGAGTTTTACCTTATATCATAAATATTGGGCTATTATGGAAAATCTTAGAAGAAAAATATACCTTGATTCAGTATAGTCCTTGGACTGCTTATTTGAAAGAATCATCTAAGTCTTAGGATCTAAAAGAATCAGTCAACCAACAATGTTCTGAATAAACATCAAGTGAATTACCTACCTGAGCGACTGATGATAACTTAGAGACTTTATTGTCCTTCCTTTAGAAGATGTAATAGAAATCGGTATATTGGGGTTTTGTTTTGTTTTGTTTTGTTTTGTTTTGTTTTGTTTTGTTTTTTAGAGAGAGAGGGAGAGAGATACAGAGTACAAACAGGGGATGGGCGGAAGGAGAGGGAGACACAGAATCTGAAGCAGGCTCCAAGCTCCTAGATGTCAGCAGAGCCCAACACGGGGCTGGACCTCATGAACCATGATCGTGACCTGAGCCCAAGTTGGACGCATAACCCACTAAGCCACCCAGGTGCCCCTGCCTATTGGTTTTTGAGAGCTGTATCTAAGATATGGCAAATCAGAGCAAATGTGTCCAAATTCCACAATTTGGGGCCCCTCCTGTTGCTGTTTGTTGAGCAATAACTTAGCGAAAAGGGTTAGTGGGAGAGAAGATGATTCCTCCTGGTGGCGTTTAAAAAGATGTAAGATTTGTACACGTAATTAGTTATCACACCTGTCACCAAGCTTTCTACAAATCAAAGCATGCTTCAGAGGACTTTTTCCATCTCTACAGGAACCCATATATGAAAAAGTATGAAAGCCCAGACCCCTTGTGCCCATAGGGACAACCTCTGAGGACAATCTCTCAGAGTTCCCCTTTGTGATACACTACTTACTCTCCCTGGGACTTTGCCTGAAGTCTGCAATTGCGCCCTTACTGCCCTAATCATGTCCCCTGCCCGGCTTCCCCGGTTCCTAACCAGTTCCTTCTGGTTGGTGATCCTTAATCACTTGCAGGTAAATCTTTACCTCCTAATCTGCACGCACCAACCCCCCCACCCCCCAACCCCAGCCACCAAGGAACTCAACCTGAAATACCACCTCCATCCCAAATTTAAGAACTGAAAAATGTACAAAGCCCCGTTAATTTTCTAGAAATGGGCAAAGTTCCTTTAAAATTAATATATATATATATATATTTTTTTGATGTTTTATTTTATTTTTGAGAGAGAAAGACAGAGCATGAGTGGGGGAGCGGCAGAGAGAGGGAGACACAGAATCCGGAGCAGGTTCTAGGCTCTGAGCTGTCAGCACAGAGCCTGACATGGGGCTTGAACTCACAAACCACGTGAAGTTGGAAGCTTAACCGACTAAGTCACCCAGGCGCCCTGTGTTCCTTCAGAGTTTTATCACCTATATATTGTTTTTTTTTTCTTAAAAAAGTAGATTTATCCTTCAGTTTTGCCTATGTTTTGAATTTTATATTAGTAGAATTATATGTATTTTTTTCTTTCTTGATTTTTATGTTCAACGTGAAAATCTGACGATGTCAGGGGCATCTGGGTGGCTCAGGTCACGATCTCACTGTTTGTGAGTTCGAGCCCCGCGTCGAGCTCTGTGCTGACAGCTCAGAGCCTGGAGCCTGCTTCGGATTCTGTGTCTCCCTCTCTGCTCCTCCCCAGCTCGTGCTCTGTCTCTCTCACTCTCAAAAATAAATAAACATTAAAAAAATATTTTTGACGATGTCCCCCATATTCTTGCAGTTATAGCCAGTCGTGTGTTGGAGCTGGTACCAGCTCATGAGAGCTGATTGTGCATAAATATTATTAGCTATAATAGTTAATTTTTAAGTTTTTATTTATTTTTGAGAGGGACAGAGACAGAGTCCAAGCGGGGGAGGGGCACAAAGAGAGGGAGACACAGAATCTGAAGCAGGCTCCAGACTCAGACCTGTCAGCACAGAGCCAACTCGGTGCTCAAACCCAGGAACCATCAGATCATGACTGGAGCTGAAGTCAGATGCTTAACCAACTAAGCCACTTAGGCACCCCACGGGCAAAGTTTCTTTAAAAACTCACGCAAACGCAAGCAATTATGATTTCCTCGAATAGCTAATTGTGGGAGATGAAAGGAGTCTTTGGGTTGTGATGTCCATCGAGGAAGGATTTGTCTTGATATAGTATCACTCTTTCTGCACATAAATATATGTGGGCGTCAGACAATGGAAAAATATACCAGGTTTTGTTACGGGCAGAAGGAGGAGTGAGAAGAAAGTGAGTATCTACAGAAAGGCCTTTTTAATAGCTCTTTTAAAAAAGGCAACAAGAGAAAAATACGAGAAGGAAGCTGAGGATCATAAAATTGTTTTCATTCCCTCCAGACTTTCCATCATTTTTCCCCACTCCATTTTCGGAGAGGCATCTTTTTTTTTTAATTTTTTAAAACATTTTTAGATTTTATTTTGAGGATCAGAGAGAGACAGAGCATGAGCAGGGGAGGGGCAGAGACAGAGGGGGGCACCGAATCCGAAGCAGGTTCCAGGCTTCGAGCTGTCAGCACAGAGCCCGACGCGGGGCTTGAACCCAAGAACCATGAGATCATGACCTGAGCTGAAGTCGGGCGCTCAACCGACTGAGCCACCCAGGCATCCCAAAGAAGCTTTTTTTTTTTCCCCACAGGGTTTATATGGTGTAAATCTGGAGACCAAGGAAAGGAAGTAAACTGGCACTTTATAAAAACTTACAAATACTGGAAAGAAGCCAAAAGAAGTAGATCCTATGATCTGCTAAATGGGGACTTGAGCTCTAACCCTTGGAAATAGTGGACCCAGGCAGCAAAGCCTAACTGCACAAAAGGAAAACAGCCATGGAAAAAGCCAAACACGGACAGTCATTATTCAGAAACACAGAACGTCAGTGGGGTGGATGGGGAGGGCATACTGGCCCGCTTGAATGAAAGCTTTATTAGGGGAAACATGGGTCTGTTCTGCTCACCACAGGAACGCTGCAAACTAACCACACCTATTTGTTCAGTGGGTGCTCCTTAGGAATTAAATAGATTAAAACCATGATTCTGGTTTTGATTTAGGTTATACACCCTGTGATATGGCACGGAGCAGGTACTCAAAACTACGGGTCGAATCACTAAACTCCAAATATCAGAAATGGAGCACATGGCCTGCCAAGGATGATTTTCCTCATTGGAATAATGGGAACAAATGTTTTAGGTCATGACTGGTCTGAAAAATTGGAGATGTATGGGTCTGATTGGCCAAATCAAGCAAACACAGAAAACCTCACTTCTCCCAAGCCTTACAGAAAAGAAGTATTCTGGAGGTGACTGACTGGCTGGTTCAGTGGGTAGGGCACGCCACACTTGATCTCAGGGTTGTGAGTTCAAGCCCCACATTGGGCATATAGCTTGCTTAAAAAAAAAAAAAAAAAAAAGAGGTACTGTGTGTTCAATCTTAGGCCTGAAAAATACCTAATACTGACTTTCTAACTTCCCGTTTAGCCTACACAGCAAGGGCAGTTATTGTAACCTAAGTTACACAGACACTGGGAAATTTTAAGGGATTTTTAAAAGATGATAAAGTTGAGGGGCGCCTGGGTGGCTCAGTCAGTTGAGCGTTCAACTTTGGCTCAGGTCATGATCTCACGGCTCAGGAGTTCGAGCCCTGCGTCGGGCTCTGTGCTGACAGCTCAGAGCCTGGAGCCTGCTTCCAATTCTGTGTCTCCCTCTCTCTCTGCCCCTAACCCACTTGCATTCTGTCTCTGTCTCTCTCAAAAATAAATAAACAATAAAAAAAAAGATGATAAAGTTGATACAATTTCGTTGATATCTTTGAGACTACATGGTAAGAAAGAGCCTTTTTATGTATGATATCTAATCTTCTCGATACATAATATCTAACATGAAGAAGAGGCATCCAAAGCAGTAAATAACATTAAGTAACAGCCTTAAGAGTGAAGGTACCTTCTTAAATATTTTAAAGGAACCCTATGCACTAAATGGGTCTATGAGATTTACAGTGTATTTCTTTCATCTCCTTCCAGGTCCCTATATTCTGTCACCCACTTCTTAATTTCCACGGGCAGGTTCCAGATCCAAGCTCCGGTTCATAATTTTGATGCTTTTTACTAGCTATGTGTACTCCCAATAGCAGGGCACATGTCGTCCAAATCCGAAGAAGCTTTGACAGTCAATGTACTAACTCACTTAAGGCATGGTAACATTTTCTTTATTTGCATGATGTGGTATAAGTCTATTGAATAAAATGAAATCTCAATGGATACCTATTCAAGCCCAGTAAGAAATATTGTAAAGATAGACTATCTATCTACCTATCCATCTATTATCTAGTTATCTATGTATCTATCCATCTACCTACCTATCCATCCATCCATCCATCCATCCATCCATCCCCATTTTTAAATAAGGAAATTGGGGCAGCTGGGTGGCTCAGTCAGTTAAATGTCCAACTCATGGTTTTGGCTCAGGCCATGATCTCACGGTTTGTGAGTTCGAGCCCCACATCAGGCTCCACACTGACAATGTGGAACCTGCTTTGGATTCTCTCTCCCTGTCCGCCCCTCCGATGCTCGCTTTCTTTCTCAAAATAAATAAACTTTAAAAAACTTAAAAGAAATAAAATAAGGAAATTGGACCATAATTATATTAAGTAATTTGCTCACAAAGACTGCTTCATACCAATCCTGAAAGGAAGCTCCTGTCTTCACAGTTTAGATGGTAAAGTTGACTCTCAAAGAGGATTGATGACATTTTTGTATTTTCCCAGGGTTCATGATTTGTGCTTCAGCTTTAATATCTTGGCCATGTCAGATGGCATTTTTTAAAGGCTGTAGTGTAAAAAGCATTATTGAAAAACAAAAAACTCTCTTATTAAATTTTTCTTCTCCTGAAATAAGCAACATCGTCCCTACTCGTTTAATAAAAATTGTTACTAGAACTAATGAATTCCTTCTTGAAGAGTTCAGTTAATATGCTTGACTTGTTTTAGAGAATTAGAATTCTCAATGCTGGCTTTCTGCCAGCAAGAGGAAAACAGAAAGGGAAAAAAAAATGAGTAGAAAGGAAAGAAACAAAAAGAAACAAATGATATACCCAGGGCATACCTAAAGGTGAGCTACACCTTTAAACCAAATTGCCTGTAAGATCAGGTTGGACTTTTTCTCCATAGAAGCAGAACCCATTGGTCCTCTCTAGAGAGGTGGTATTTGCAAGGAGCAAGGAAATTAAGTTAGACACATTTCAGCATCCAGGTATTTTACTTCTTCTCCAACAGGACAAAAACACCCTTGCTCCTAAGAAATGGTCACAGACTGGGGCGCCTGGGTGGCACAGTCGGCTAAGTGTCCGACTTCAGCCAGGTCACGATCTCGCGGTCCGTGAGTTCGAGCCCCGCGTCAGGCTCTGGGCTGATGGCTCGGAGCCTGGAGCCTGTTTCCGATTCTGTGTCTCCCTCTCTCTCTGCCCCTCCCCTGTTCATGCTCTGTCTCTCTCTGTCCCAAAAATAAATAAACGTTGAAAAAAAAATTTTTTTTAAATAAAAAGAAATGGTCACAGACTAAAAACAGCTATCATATGTCAATCAGCACAGTATCCCTAAAACCTTGAATGTATTTCCCGAATATAATTAATACTCAACATGTATGCCACTTTTGGCAAAATTTGAGAATCAATTATGCCAAATTTAATTTTAAAATGTATTTAGGGGGTGCCTGGGTGGCTCAGTTGGTTGAGCATCTGACTTCAGCCCAGGTCATGATCTCACGGTTCATGGGTTCTGGCCTGCATCAGGGTCTGTGCTGACAGTGTGGAGCCTCCTTGGGATTCTCTCTCTCTCTCTCTCTCTCTCTCTCTCTCTTTCTCTGCCCGTCCCCTGCTTGTGTGTGTTCTCTCTCTCTCTTAAAGATAAACTTTAAAAAATAAATAAAAATCTATTTAGGAAAAGATAAAAAATAAAAACAATAGAAATAAATAACAAAAGAAAAACGCATTTAGGAAAGAAAATATTCTAGCTTGTGAGTCAGACTTCATCAGCTCAACTTTAATTACTTCCTCTTACTCTCAGATTATCTTGTGCCAGTGAGAGAGACAGGAAGGGTATGTGTTATTGTCTTGTTACTGTTGCAAAACAAAACTTTTCTTTTTTTTAAAGTTTATTTATTTTTGAGAAAGAAAGAAAGAGAGGGAGACCGAGGATCTGAAGCAGGCTCTGTACTGACAACAGAGAGCCCAACATGGGGCTCAAACTCACGAACCCTGAGATCATGACCTGATTTCTTGTTCCTTAACCAACTGAGCCACCCAGGTGCCCCAAGAAAATGTTTCTTTAAAAGAGAAAGGGTCGGAGTGCCTGAGTAGGTCAGTCCAACTCTCGGTTTCGCCTCAGGTCATGATCTCATGGCTTATGAGACTGAGCCCTGCATAGGGTTCTGGGTTGGGCTCTGTGCTGACTGTGTGGAGCCTGCTTGGGATTCTGTCTCTCTCACTCTCGGTCTGCCCCTTCCCCACTCATGCACTCACTTGCTCGCTCTCTCTCAAAATAAATAAACTTTTAAAAAAAAGATAAAGAATCAAAACGAGAATCTTCCCTCTCCCTGCAAACAAATAAACACAACAAAAAAACAAAAACCCACCCGTGAGAGTAATCATAAAATACTCAATTGGTACAAAACAGTGATCCTTTAACAAGTGCATATACTAAGTCCTGGCATGGCAGCCAGTAACAGTCCTTTTAGATTTCACAGGAGGAGGAAGGAGAGGTTTAGCATAATTAGAGGTTTACACATGGTGCAATCATGTCAGGAACATCAGAGACAATTCTCAGACTAGCCGATCAATGAATTTCTAACCATGACATCACATTAGCCATTATAGATAAGACTGCTCCTACCACTGAAATGAATTATGCATTGGGACCAATACAGGCCTAAGTCCAAGCATTTGGTCCACAGATTCTTTTTTAATTTTGTAATGTTTACTAATTTTTGAGAGGGAGAGACAGAGCACAAGCAGGGGAGGAGCAGAGAGAGAGGGAGACACAGAATCTGAAGCAGGCTCCGGGCTCTTGAGCTCTCAGCATAGAGCCCGACGAGGGGATCGAACCCACAAACTTCGAGATCATGACCTGAGCTGAAGTCGGACACTTGACCCACTGAGCCAACCAGGCATCCCTGGTCCGTGGATTCTAATGCCCACCTCTCACATTGCTGAGATCATCAATAAGATTTAAGAGAAAACAGGTAAAAGAGTCATTAAAAGCATAAAGGCACTGGAAACCATTTCATCCCTTTGATATTTAACTTGGTTTTTTTTTTTCTTGCCACTCCCACACACATAGTTGAGTCTGGTAATTCACTTTTGAAAATGTGGTTAATAACCCAAAGCCAGTACACTGTATCAGTGACAGAACACTAACCGATGACCGGAAGGACAGTTCAGTCTTGATAAACCAGGAGCCAACGCTAAGATTTTTTTACATTTTAATGTGACTCTAAGATCCCTTAAAAGCTCCCATTACATTAGTTTCTGTCTAAGAACATGAAAGTCCAGCATATATCATTTACCTAATGAGCCAGTGATTTTTCATAACATTTTTATTTTAACTGAAAGGCATTTGGGAGAAAAGTAAAGTTGATGATTTCAGTGTGCTCATTAAGAGGAAAACTAAGTTCTTTTTACAGGATTCACTATTATTTTTTATATTCTCTTTTGCCACTTATTTTGTAATTGTAACAAAGAAGATAGGGAAGAGATTGTTAATGATTATGCCCCCCGCCCCCCCCCCCCGCCAAATGCTAATCTTTCACCTTCTAAATGGTAAATTGCCCCATTTTTAAAGTCCATTATCTCCTTCACTCCATCATAGGCTCTTTTTCTTCCTCCTACTCATATCTTTTCCCCATGAAATAATCAAAGACCTCATCAGATAGGTCCCGAGCCCAGCCATTTGACACACAGCCCCCTTGTCAATGGCCATAAGAGACGAGTTTGTTAATTGTCATTAAGAGATTTAGGCAGCAAGGCAGACCTCTTCTTTGTCATCTCCTTTGCATCCTTCAGGCTCCTGCTTTTTTTCAGACATACAGAGCCCAACAACGGTTTCTGCACACCTCATTCTGTATTCCAGCCTAGTCTGGGCTTGGGTGACAGCTGAGAGTGGCTATTACATGACAAAGCACTGGCATATAGAAATATTTCTATTCAGGGGTGCCTGGGTGGCTCAGTCGGTTGAGCATCCGACTTCAGCTGGGGCCACGATCTCACGGTTCATGAGTTCCAGCCCTGGATGGGGGGGTGCTCTGTGCTGCCAGCTCAGAGCCTGGAGCCCGCTTCGGATTCTGCGTCTCCCTCTCTCTCTGCCCCTGCCTTGCCCGTGCTTTCTCTCTCAAAAAGCAATAAACGTTAAAAAAAATTAAAAAGAAAAAGAAATACCTCTATCTGTGTGGACACCTTCTCTGAGTTGAGCTCACTATTGTGCAATCTGAAGGACAAGAACCTAACAAGACAGGCACGATGGCTGTGGAAATTCTGTCATCCTCAACAGGCCAATTTCCGCCTCATTCTCCTCATCCACGTGGGCATCCAGCCAAGTCCACCCCTTGCTGACTTAGTGACTTGGGGCAAGTGCCTGCGCCACTCTACCCCTTCTTTTTCTCCCCAGTAAACAAGCCCGGCAACACAGCTTGCTTCCTCAGATTTCTTTACTTTTATTTATTTTTAGTTTCAGGTTTTTTTAAAAAAAATATATGCTCTATCTTTTTCTTAATTTTTAAAAATTTGAATATGGTTGACCCACAATGTTATGTTCTTTCAGGTGCACAAGACAGTGATTGGACAAGTTTATATGTTATGCTGTGGTCCCCCCAAGGGTAGCTACCGTGTCTCATCCCACAGCGCCATTATGATATCACTATGTTCCTCATGCTGTACCTTTCACCCCGTGACTTATTCATTCCATGACTGGAAGCCCGTATCTCCCACTCCCCTTTAGCTTTATTAATTAAAAAGGGGTTTTTTTACGTTTTTATTTAAATTCTAGCTAGTTAGCATACAACATAACATTAGTTTCAGGCAGACAATATAGTGATTCAACACTTCGATACAATACCTGGTGTTCATCACAAGTTCACTCCGTAATCCCCATCACCTATTTAACCCATCCTCCCCACCCACATCCTCTCTGGTAACCATCAGTTTGTTCTGTGTAGTTAATAGACTGTTCCTTTTTCCTCTTTTCTTTTCTGTAATCTACACCAACTGTGGGGCTTGAAGTCACGACCCCAAGATCAAGAGTCGCATGCTCTTCTGACTGAGCCAGCCAGATGCCCCAAGAGTCTGTTTCTTAGTTTACCTCTATCTCTCTCTCTCTCTTCTTTTTCCCCCTCTGCTGGTTTGTTTCTTAAATTCCACACAGGAATGAAATCATAAGGTCTTTGTTTTTGACTGACTTCTTTTGCTTAGCATAATTCTATTTCCATCCATGCTGTTGCTAATGGCAAGATTTCATTTTTTTTTTGTAATGTTTGTTTATCTTTGAGAGAGAGAAGGTGAGAGAGAGAGAGAGAGAGCACGCAGAGAGAGAGGGAGACACAGAATCTGAAGCACGCTCCTGGTTCCGAGCTGTTGGCACAGAGCCCAACATGGGACTCGAACTCATGAGCCATGAGATCATGACCTGAGCCGAAGTCGGACACTTAACCAGCTGAGGCACCCAGGCGCCCCAAGACTTCATTCTTTTTATGGCTGAGTAGTATTCCACTGTATATGTACACTTCTTCATCCATTCATCTGTTGATGGATACTTGGACTCTTTGCATAATTTGGCTATTGTAGAGAATGCTGCCATAAACATCAGGGTGCATGTATCCCTTTGAATTATTTTTAAAATCTATTTTGAAATGGATTTAAAATTAATGAAAAGTCATCAGAACAGTTCAAACAACTCCTGTATCTGCTTTACCGAGGTTTCAAATTAATATGTTACTCCATTTGCTTTTACACTCTCTTTCTCTCCCTCTCTCTTTCTCTCTCTTTCATTGTTAGTCTTGCCTAAACTCTTGGACAGCCAAGAGCATCTGAGTGGCTCAGTGAGTTAAGCATCCAACTCTCGATCTCAACTCAGGTCTTGATCTCAGGGTCGTGAGTTCAAGCCCTGCACTGGGCTCCATGCTAGGCGTGGAGCCTACTAATACAAAAACAAAATCAAAAACTTCTTGGAGAGCCATCTGCCAATGTAGTGTCCCATCACTTCAAAACACTTTGGTTATATTTTCCCCAAACAATGACATTCTCCTACATTACCAGTCTCAATCCCTCAAAATAGGATCTTAACACTGATACGATGCTAACATCCAACCCAGTGACTCCAACTGAAATTAAAGGCTGGGAGCCAATCTCTAATGACTTGATTCCCTGCCCATCACACTGCAACCCACTCCACATTCCCTGAGGTTACAGAGTTAACTGATGAACTACTTGCAGGCTGAGCCCTCCTTCAGGCAGCAGGGTCAATCCCACACCTAAACAGGTAGATTATGAGAGGCCTGAGAACAGTAACTTGAGAATTTGTCTTGAGTCCAGCTTTCAGCCCAATCCCATTTAAAGTTCTTACACTGTGACCAAGTCCAACCATCTCCCACCCCCCACTTTTAAGACTTATAGCTTTACCATTTTTCCCTTTGCTTAAGGCTCCATCCATCCCCAGGGCTGGAGTCAGGGAGAGTTTTCAATAATCGTGTTTAGTAGTAAAACCTTTCAAATGAAATTACATTGAACCACTACATATACAGAGAGAGAGACTTGGGTTGAAATCTGATTCTTCCATTTTCTAGCTTTCTAAACTGATTTAACCTAGTTGGGTCGCCATTTCTTCATCTGTAAAATGAAACACCAAGTGAGGCAGAGCACTGAGGTCACATGGGAGGATAGATGAAGAGTAATATTTTGTTAGTGCCTTGATAATCGAACCATTTCAAGAAAACTAACTCTCAGTATGCAATAGAACAAAATCCAATGTATAAGTGAGGATGCAAATTCACTGCATATGATGCAACAGCCAAGAAGACCACATCTAGCTTGGCCAATACATCATATTCTTCATAGGGAACATACGTGGAAAGACAAATGATAATGGTGGATTTCTTAGTTGGCATGGGGCCAGCCTCATCGCACTAGCCACTTTGATCTCCTTACCATAATGACTGAGATCATTTATCTCCTCTGTAAGACCAGCTTCCAAGTTGCCAGACGCCTGTTGGGGGTGTTCAAGGAAACCTCTTCTCCTGGCTTGACAACATTTTTATCTTATGCGTCTCAGTTTCAAGAATTTATTAAGTTTTTCTTTTCCTTGACAGATTATCATACTGATTTCTTTAACATAAATTATCTTATGGTGTACCTCCCTAGTAACCTTGATGGTGTTAGGAGTCCCTACATCTCTTTCAACATTTTAGGGAAGCCTTGCTGGCAACAGAGAAGTCAAGACACTTGGAAGGATCATCAGATATTTGTTATCATAGTCAAGGTCATGCAACATAATGCAAAACAATTTCTCAGAGCTGAATAAAAACCATGCATACCCAACTGTGGTAAACAGAGTCAAGGGTAATCCCCATGATCCCTGCCTCCTGGTGTGTATGCCTTGGTGTCGTCCCATTCTCTTAAGTGTTGACCAGGACCTGTGATCTGTTTGTAACCAAGAAGCACGGCAAATGCGATGAGATGTGTGTGATTATTTGCACACGATTATGGTACATAGACTGTAACTCCCACTTGCTGAGACACTCTTTCCTGTGCTGACTTTGAAGCTGCCAGCTGACTTGGTATGAGCTGGCCTAAGGAGAGGGCCACGTGGTAAGCAATTGAGAGTACCCTTTGGCCAATAGCATCAAGAAACGTAAGCCCCCAGTCCAACAAGAAACTGAGTGCTGCCATCAGCCATCAGAGCTTAGAAGTAGATCCTTCTCCACCTGAGCCTCAGGTGAAACTGCAACCCTACACGACATCTTCATTGTAGCCTTATGAGACCTCGGAGCAGAGAATCGAGCTAAGCCATTCCTGGACTCGTCAGCAACAAAAAATGTGAAAAAAATCAATGTGTGCTGTTTTAAGCCACTGAGTTTATGGTAATTTGTTTCACACCCTTAGAAAACTAATACACCAATAGATGTTTTCCTTTTTAATGTTGTATGAGTTTCCTCAAGTCATGACACGCCCATTAGACCTTATAGATGTTTCCACAGAAAACCTCTTCTACGTATGATCAACTGTCCCATATTTCAGTTTATGTAATGGTCCCAACGAGTGCTAGAGAGTGAATTCATGTAAGTAAGATTCTAAAAACTAATTACATGACATACTTCTCTCCCATGCCACTCTGACCACTATCATTAACTTGTAGACAACGTCGTCTCTTGTCATCTTTACTTCTTCCTTCAGTTGGCCATTTTCTCATCTTTCCAGGAATTTACACCTTTGCCCCAACCAGAAGACAAAGCAAAGAGAATTATATCTATAGCTGATTAATTGTCCCTTCTGAGTTGAGTCTTGATCGTTTCTCTTCCAAAGAGTGATCTTTTCCAAGGGTCTGCCCTCAAAGTGGATGAATAAGAATTCAACCAAGTGGAGGAGGGGAAGGAAAATGTTCAAGGAACAGGTTCAGAGTGCACAATTCCCCATGGTGGGAGAGCACATAATGTGAAATAAGGCAGAAGAGGTACATGATAAAGCTGGGTCGGTAAGATGGAGTCATATCATGCAAAACCTTCACAGCATGTTAAAGATTTAACTTTCCAACCTGAGAACAATGTAAAGCTGCTGAAAGGTTTAAGGAGTGTGGGAGAGGTGGCATTATCAAAGTACCCTTTGGAAGGAGCGCCTGACTGGCTTTGTCAGTAAAGCATGTGACTCTTGATCCTGGGGTCATGAGTTCAATGTCGGGCATACAGCTTACATTAAAAACAAACAAACAAACAAACAAACCCAAAGTACTCTTTGGAAAAGATGAGTCTGGTCAAAGTGAAAGAGAATATAGTGAAAACATGGAGAACCCTTAGAACGTGACCAAAGAAACAACCAATGAGAGATTATAATAGCTTGGATCCTCCTGGACAGAGGAGCCTAGAATTATCATACACTATTGTTAGAAATTTCATTAGAAATTTCATTTCCCTCATCTTGAAAAGTCTTCTGATTTAATTTCCATTTGCCTGGAGAATTTCCTCAGTCTCTCCAGAAAGGATGCATAGTTAGCATACTTTCTGGGCCCTTGCATGTGTGAAACTGTGTCAATGCTGCCTTCATGAGTAAATGAGGGCATTGGCTGCTATATTTTTCTCTCAAAATTTTATAAATGAGCTACTGTATCCTCTAGATTTATATAGCAGAAAAGAAATCTGTTTCCCTTTGATTATCTTCTTTTTTGCTCATACTTTGTTTTTTGGTTTTTTTTTTTTTTCTGTCTAAAAGTTTCCAAGATACTTTATCCTAGAATTTCACCAGATATGGCTAGGAGTGTATATTTAATCCTGTTGGGTGCCCAATGAACACTTTCGATCTCAAAACTTGATTACGTTGGAAGCTCAGATAAGCATTCTTTCTATCATTTCTTGAATTCTTGCTTTCTTTCTATCATTTGCCTTCTCTCCTGGAAATTCTATTCTTGGCATAAATCTCAGGGCTTGCTCTATAACACGTTTTCTTTTTTCACTCATGATTTCTATTTCTTCATGTTTTGTTTTGCCTTTTGAGATCGTTTCTGTATTTGAACTTCCAAGTCGCTTATTCAGTTTTCAGTAGCATTGATTCCATTTTTTCACTTTTTTGGAACCTTTAAATTTACAAATCCCACTTTTTTTCTTTTTCTTTTTTAAGATTTTTGTTTTGTTTTTAAGTAAGCTCTACACCCAACGTGAGGCTTGAACTCACAACTCTAAGATCAAGAGTCTCATGCTTCACCAACTGAGCCAGCCAGGCTCCCCCAGAAATCTGACTTTTTTTTAAAATTTTTTTTACATTACTTATTTTTGAGAGACAGCAAGACAGAGCACAAGTGGGAAGGGGCAGAGAGAGAAGGAGACAGAATCCAAAGCAGGCTCCAGGCTTTGAGCTGTCACCACACAGCCTGACATGGGGCTCGAACTCACAAACTGTGAGATCATGACCTGAGCCAAAGTCGGATGCTTAACCAACTGAACCACCCAAGCACCCCCAGAAATCCCACTTTTAAAATTTTCCAGGGGTGCCTGGGTGGCTCAGTCAGTTAAGTGTCCAACTCTTGATCTCAGCTCAGTTCTTGATCTCAGGGTTGTGAGTTCAAGCCTGATATTGGGCTCTATGCTGGGCGTGAAAGCCTACTTAAAAAAATAAATAAATAAAATTTCTAAAACCTTTTGCTTTCTCACAATTTCTTTTTTTTTTTCATTGCCTTTTTTTAATAGGGATTATCATCATAGATTTTTGTAGTTTTCTTCTAATACTATAACTCTTGTCCTTGAAACTATGTCACCTTAATTGATCCGTGAATCACATGTCCAGTCACTGCAGTAAGAACTCCAAGAATATTTGTGTAGGGTTGGTGAAGACGGTCAGGCCATGGTGGCCTTGCAGAACAATGAAGTCAGAAATTTTTCATGTTAAACCACAGGTGAAACAACAGAACTGATTGATGCTGAGGATTCTATTATCTTGGTCTTCTCCAGGTTTGAGCTTTGAGTGGCTGCTGTTTTTGGCCCATTGGAAGGGAAGCAGTTCATAGCACTGGTTCCCCCCAGCAATGGCAACATTCATGGAATCAGCAACGTGTCTCAGAGATTCATCAGTGAGCAGGAAAGAAAGGTTTATCTCCACAGGTTTAGTCAATTCCTGCACTGCAAGGCCTTGGAATCAGAGCTCCCGACTCCAGGACAGATCAGAGAGAATGGTCTCCCACCTCCTGGGCAATTGAAATCATGCCACAGAGAAGGTGCCTTCTCCTAACCTGGTTTCTGGGAGGTCATGTGGGAAGACTGAAGATCCTAGAAGTGTAGAATCCCCTCCAGGTTCCTAGAGTGAAACATGGGCATCTCTATACCATATACTCAACCCATGCACCCACACACACACACACACACACACACACACACAAGCCTTTAACTTATGAGTTGATTCACCACAGCAGAAAGTTGAGGGAAATAGGAGTAAAAATCATGTGCTCAGGTTGCTCTCTTCCCAGAATCCTTCTGGGTTGTTGGTTTTATGTATCTATATCTATATCTATATCATCTATATCTATATCTATATCTATATATCTACATATATAATTTTTATTTAAATTTGTATATATTTATGGGGCATCTGGGTGGCTCAGTCAGTTGAGTGTCTGACTCTTGATTCCAGCTCAGGTCATGATCTCACAGTTCGTGAGATAGAGCCCTGTGTCAGGCCCCACACTGAGTGTGGAGCCTGCTTGGGATTTTCTCTCCCTCCCCCTCCTCAAAATAAATAAATAAACTTTAAAAAAGTTGTACATATTTGTATATTATTTATACATTTTTATTTCCTTTCATGTATACTAAAATCCCCTTGAATACAGGAATGTCAAGTAGTTTGTGGGTTTTTTCCTTTTTAAAACAAATTGTATAAGGAAAATTGTGTAACCCAGCTTCAGTAGATATTCCTTAAAAGCACCGATGGCATTCTAAACATGATTCATAATTGGTAAGTGTAAGTGGGTGAACCAAGCAAAAACTTGGAACTAGCAACTAAGAAGTACGGTTACATTAGCCACCAGAAATTGATTTTTTTCTCATGCTGGTTGCCAATTTTGTATCGATTAGTTGTTGTCCTTGAAATTCAAAACACTATTGATCTGCATCAAGTACTTAAAGGGTTCTCAAGAAATATTTGTGGATTTTGATGAATGACAAAATCAAATAAGACCATGGTACACTAGTCTATGCAATTGTCATTGTTTACATTTCTTAAGTAACTCTATGCATCTTTCCTTCCTTAGTCACTGATATCAACTAGTTAAGGAAACCTTTCCGATTCCCAAGTCACTTCTAAGGCTTTGAGAAGCGGTTTTTGAACAGCGTCATGATAAACTGTCTTAAGAGATGCTTGACTTGCCTTAAGGTCTTGAGTGTCCTAGTTCCTCAGTTGATCAACAGAAACACTCTTGAAGACGTACTGTTGAAAATATAAAGTACGTAAGCCCATAATTTTCTTCTGCTGTGAATGTAATTTGCTCCCATTTTAAGCAAAGCCACTTGGGAGAATGTAAGAAAATTGAACCCTTCCTCTGTTTGGATACAGAAATAAGGAGTGAGGACACTCGAAATGAAGTCAAAAAGAAGGGGTGGTCAAAATAATGATGAAATTAGGACAAGATGTGTTTTCAAGATTAACTGGTTCACTACTCCTATTGCTAAAAGCATATAGAATATCACCGAATGTTAAGTAAGGACGATTACCAAACCACCTAAAGAAGCAGTCTGTGGAAGTCAATGGCCTATGAAAATGAACAGAAAGAATCTAAGTTCCCCTCTTCTGGTTCAAATAAAATGAACATTTTTCTTTTTCTGAGTTTGAATGAGACCAAAGAGGCTCAGGTGGCCCTGAGAGCCTTGGAATAGAGATTATTATGTAGAGATGACAACTAGGGAAGTCTCGACCTGGGGTTCGACTTAATTGGTTTCTGTCTACAGGACCCCATATTATTTATCCCAATATGGTTCCAAAATTCTCTGCTTCCCTGCAAAGTAGATGTTCCCGAAGATTACCTCCTGCCTACCAGACTGAACTTCTATTAGTTGAAATGTTTTGTAATGGTTGTTGCTTCCATTTTAGCACAGCTGGACTCAGGAAAGGAAAGGGGGCGGGCAGCTAGGGTGTATTTAGGGGACACAGGGCCATAGCTCATTGGCATGTGCTTTAAGAAATGTTTTTTGGGTTTTTTGTTTGTTTTTTTGTGGTTCCTCCTTGTCCTGATTATAAATTTCTGCCACCACATTGGACACCAGTACTGTGCTTACAACACAGCAAGAGAGACCCTGACCTGGAACTCTAATTTTAACCATTCTGGCCCTCCTCAGATGGTACCCTACTACACAAGGTGAGGAGTCCACGGGGCCTCGGGGTCTGAGATTTCTCACTTGAACCAGGATTTGCAGATTTTTACGGAAGTGTATTTGTCAAGATAGGAGGATGAAACATTTTATTGCACTGTTCGCTAGCTTGATTTATAACGTATTTTTAGATAAATAGCGCACGGACCTCCATTTGTACTCTTGATCTGGTCTCCAGCAAATGGCAGAAATGGGCCTGTTTGGCACTACTCTTTCTGGGCTGCAGAAGACTCTACCTGACCAATTCCTGGGCCACCTCCAGTCCTGTTCCTTTCCCACCTCAGATGAGATTGCAACTAGTGTGTGGTCCGGGCTCTCCCGTTAATGAAATATATGTGATTTCCTCTGAGTTTTCCTGTCTGTAAAACAAGGAGGTTGGACAAGATGAGCTAAAGTTTCCTTCTAGCTCTTTGACCTGTAAGAGTGGCAAAGAGGAGATAGCTATTTTTGGCTTTTCGGCATTTATCAGGGTCTTTAAATCACTTTGAACCAAGGCTTCTGTGGGTCCAAGCAGAATGGGTCCTCAGTCATGTTTCTGTCCTAGGCATGCAATGGAGTCTCACTAGGTCTCACCAACTCGTGCATATGAAAATGAACTTGACAGCACTGATAACGTCAGTTCCATGAGTTTCTACCCACATGTTTAGGGCAAGGGCCTCTGCCCTCCTCAAAATTTCACCCAGCTATTTATGGGCAGTTTTAAGGTTTCTTAATCCATTCTAGGGCGCCATGCTAGTGTCTGTTGGAGAAAGCCTTTCTTCTTAACCCTCCACACTGCACGCATATCCCATGCGAGTGACAGACAGCAGTAAGAGTGGTCCTAGGGCACCATCTCCCGATGACTCCAAGACTATAGTCCTGCAAAACAAGCTGTGGCCATGGTGTGCACCACACTGATGGAGAGGGAATGCCCTTCTGCCCTTCTCTCCATTTTATTTCCCACTTTGCCCATGGGACACAAAGCATAGGTGAACAATGAGATACCACCTCACACCTGTCAAATTGGCTAACATTAACAACTCAGGCAACAACAGATGTTGGCGAGGATGCAGAGAAAGGGGAACCCTCTTGCACTGCTGGGGGGAATGCAGACTGGGGCAGCCAGTCTGGGAAACAGCATGGAGACTCTTCAAAAAGTTAAAAACAGAACTACCCTATGACCCAGCAATGGTACTACTAGGTATTTATCCAAAGGATATAGGAGTGCTGATTCAAAGGGCTACATGCACCCCAATGTTTATAGCAGCATTATCAACAATAGCCAAAGCATGGCAAGAGCTCAAATGTCCATCGGTGGATGAATGGATAAAGAAGATGTGGTATATATACACAATGGAGTATTACTTGGTGATCAAAAAGAATGAAATATTGCCATTTGCAATAACGTGGATGAAACTACAGTGTATTATGCTAAGTGAAATAAGTCAGAGAAAGACAAGTATCATGTGATTTCACTCATGTGGACTTTAAGATACGAAACAGCAGAACATAAGGGAAGGGAAGCAAAAATAATATAAAAACAGAGAGGGAGACAAACCGTAAGAGACTCTTAAATACAGAGAACAAACTGAGGGTTGCTGGTGGGGTGCTCGGTGGGGAGGTGGGCTGAAGGGGTGATGGGCATTAAGGAGGAAACTTGTGATGAGCACTGGGTGTTGTACGTAAGGGATGAATCACTAAATTCTAGTCCTGAAACCATTATTACACTATATGTTAACTAACTTGAATTTAAAATAAACAAACAAACAAACAAAGCAGAGGTGAGCATGCTCCCCTCTCTCACGCTGTCACATGAAAGCAGAGTTTCCCTTGCAAGGACTCAGACACAGACCCAAGGATCACAGGACAAACCCCCACACCGGCTTTAATATCTCTGTCTCCCCCCAGTGCCAAATGTTTTCTGGCCCCCTCTCCACGTGAATATTCATCAGGCATAGATTCGTGCCCATGGATGACTGGCCCACTAACCTTGTAGATATACCAGATATGTGAAAACAACTGGAATCCAATAAATCCGCGAATGAATGAATGAATGAATGACATAACTAAATACCAAAAGAACAATGCAGTACAGCGATGTTGGGCTGACTTCCCAAACATTTCAGAAATCCATTCAGATTCGCAGTGTTTATGATTATTAGCTGAATATTTTAGGCCTTAGTGAATGGTTCTCGCATTTTTGGCAATAGAGAAAGCTAATCATTATTATTCAAAGGGTTCTTGTGGTGTGCCAGGAACCGGGATACGCATTTATATGCATTGTCTTATTTACTCCTTTAGGTCAGGCCCTGGCAAACTTTTTCTGTAAATGGCCAGATGGTAAATTATTCCCAACTTTGTGACCCGTAATATCTCTGTCACAGTATTCAGCTCTGAAAGCCAAAGTGTAAACAAATGGATTTGGCCACGTTCCAGTAAAACTTTACAAAAATAAGTTGCAGGTTGAATTTGGCCCACAAGCCATAATTTGCTGACCTCTGCTCTATGGAATTCATGAGGTTGGCACTCTTTGCATCTTCACTGAACAAAGAGACTGAAGCATAAAGAGGCTAAGCGATTGGCCCAAGATCTCCGATACTAAGGAAATGGATTTGAACCTAATGGATTTGATTCCAGAGATCACACTTTTTTGCACCAACAGGGCCATTTAGGCACTTGGAAGTAAGTTACAGACGACCCTTGGTGGGAGACCGAAGGGCGGGACCTGCCTTTGAACCTGCATTGCATGTGGGCTCAAGGTCTCCCTCCTCAGCCACCATCCCCAACACAGATCTTGATATACAGGTTTCCCCCGCTGAGAATAGAGCTTTCCTATGAAAACTTTGATAAGCCGAAATGTTGTAAAGTGAAGAAACAATTACTAGTGGCTTATATGAAAAATCTGAGTATCCCCAAACCCCCAAAATCAACTCTCTTAGGCTCTCCTGATACCTTAGGACACATCTTGTTCACACATGCACAAAATAAATCAAGGTAAAGCACAGATGCTCACAGACCCGGTCCAAAGCTCTGGCGGCTTGTTGCTGAGGTGTTGAGCGTAGTTTCCGGGGAAGGAGCTCGATGGGGTCACTCTCACCGTTCGGGGTAAGTGCTGCCTCTATAACGGCTCGCTGCAAAACAAACACTGAACGTTATTTTCGCTTTTTGCCTTTTTTCATAGAAGTGAAAATCCTCTTGGGATTGCTCCCTGTTAGCGAAAACAGGTGTAGGTCCTTCCTAAAAGTGAAGTGGCCCAACGTGAACTTTTGAAAAGCAGGGTATACTGGCACACTGATCATCCATTAAAGGGAAAAAAGCCAGTAATAAATGAAAGGTCCCTTTCTCGCTCTGAAATATCAGGAAAGGGTAGTGTAAGCCCCATCTAACAACCCTTAATTAGAGAATTGCAGTATTCATGACTTCTTAATTGCTCTAATGATATGATCTCACTTACTACTCATTAATTTCCTCTCCAACATGGCCCCTCAAGCCAGCTCTACCTTTCATAAGGAAGCATGAGTCAGTTATAATGATAACGATAATGATGATAATTCTATTAACAACACATTTATATAGTACTACTCTAAGCTACTCACTCTTCTTTTGATTGATTGATTTTTTTAGGGTCCCTCAAAGGAATGTCCCCAGATGGCTTCCAAACTCATGGCTTCAACCCTTGCCACTGCTCAGGTCTCAACCCAGGATTCTGTCCCAGCCCAGGATCACCTGGGTTTGCTGCTTCTTCTCTGCACTGGGATCCCTGCCTCCAGCCTCTTGATCATACAACCCTGGAGGTAAGTGGATGGCCTAGATTCAGACGCCAGCCCTGCCCCCTTGCCCTGGGGTCACGCCACCTGACCTTGTCTTGGCAGGTTCCTCCTGGACAACATGAGCATGAAAATAACCATTGAAGGGCTTTTGAGAGGATTTAAATGATCTTATATTTAAGGAGCTGAGAACACTGGGTGGCACATAGTCAATTCTCCGTGTGTCATCCGGGATCATTTGCTGCTTAGCCATCACTGTAGGACGCTGTATCATTTATTCGGGAACATGGTTGTCTCGCTCCTGCTAAAGTAAAAGCTTTATGAAGCCACAGGCTTTGTTCTGGTCTCAGCTTATAACTCTGGTGCCTAGAACAGTGCTTGATGAAGTAGGTGGGGGGGCGCCTGGGTGGCGCAGTCGGTTAAGCGTCCGACTTCAGCCAGGTCACAATCTCGCGGTCCGTGAGTTCAAGCCCCGCGTCAGGCTCTGGGCTGATGGCTCAGAGCCTGGAGCCTGTTTCAGATTCTGTGTCTCCCTCTCTCTCTGCCCCTCCCCTGTTCATGCTCTGTCTCTCTCTGTCCCAAAAATAAATAAACGTTCAAAAAAAAGAAAATTTTAAAAAAAAGAAGTAGGGGGGAAAATGGTCGGCTGCATAAAGAGGAAAGATAGGGGAGCATCTAAGATTTGTTTTACGTTTTTATTTTCGTTCCAGTTACTAAACCTACAGTGTTATCAAATTGTCACTCACTTGTCTAAGTCCTTCAAATATATTAATTCATTTAATCTTCACAGCAAAGACCATTTTACAGATGAAGAAACTGAGACCTAAGTGTTAGGCGGCTTGGCCAAAAATGCCAGGAAAGTGACTCAAGCTGGACTTTGAATCCAGGCACCCTGGCTCCACCATCCACGATCTTACATACTATGTCTGGCAGCCTTTCAAGGAGGATTTTTAAATACAGTAAAAACTAAAATTTGTCATTTTGATAGGTTACCTCTATGTAGATAGAATGTAAATTGCGTTTTGTGATTTATTATGGAATACTCTGCTATAGTCTTCCCTTTTTAAATTTTGTTAAAGTTTATTTATTTTGAAGGGTGCCTGGGTGGCGCAGTCGGTTAAGCCTCTGACTTCGGCTCAGGTCACGATCTTACGGTTCGTGAGTTTGAGCCCCACATCGGGCTCTGTGCTGACAGCTCAGGGCCTGGAGCCTGCTTCGGACTCTATTTCCCTCTCTCTGCCCCTCCCATGCTCACCCTGTCTTTCTCTCTCTTTCTCTCTCAAAAATAAAGAAACATTAAAAACAAATTAAAGTTTGTTTATTTTTGAGAGTGTGAGCAGGAGAGGGGCACAGAGAGAGAAAGAGAGAGAAAGAGAATCCCAAACAGGTTCCACACTGGCAGCGAAGAGCCCTACAAGGGGTTCGAACTCACAAACGGTGAGATCATGACTTGAGCCCAAACCAAGAGTCGTATGCTTAACTGACTGAGCCACCCAGATGCCCCTAGTCTTTCTTATGAAGAAGGTTGTGGGGTGCCTGGGTGGTTCAGTCGGTTAAACATCTGACTTTGGCTCAGATCGTGACCTCATGGCTTGTGAGTTCGAGCTCCTCTTTGGGCTCTGTGCCAACAGCTCGGAGCCTGGACCCTGCTTCAGATTCTGTGTCCCCCTCTCTCTCAGCCCTTCACCAGCTCGTGCTCTATCTCTTTCAGCAATAAATAAAACATTAAAAAATTTAAAAAAAAAAGAAGGTTGTAACATTCCTTGCATGTAAAGGCATGAGGGAGCCCCCAACAACAGTCTCTTTCCCACTCTTGACCTTGGTAATCTGTACAGATGCCAGTGGCATCCCCTGAGACAATATAGAGAAGTAATCATTTGAGTGTGGGTGGGTGAGGGTGAGGGTAGGGCACCTCAGGAACCCCCAGGAACATGGATGGGGGCAGATGGACCCTTTGAAGCATTTCCTTTCTCACCTTTGTACTTTTCTATCTTGTATTTTGTCTCTTGAAACTTCACTCTGTTCAGAGATGCAGCAGATAGTGTCACTGGGCCACCCACATCTCCTTGGAACTGACCATTATTTTCCTTCTATGCCATCCATTTCCTTACTGCCAGCACCAATGCAAACTCTCTTTGGCCTCCAAAGCCCTCTCTATCTACATGCGCGGTA
This sequence comes from Prionailurus viverrinus, assembly GCF_022837055.1. NCBI lineage: Eukaryota > Metazoa > Chordata > Mammalia > Carnivora > Felidae > Prionailurus > Prionailurus viverrinus. The sequence continues at coordinate 34,671,298 of NC_062579.1, forward strand.
GGGTGAAAGTGTCAGGCAATGAATCCGTGATTGATAAGAATTGGTGTATAAATACCCCGGCACCGTCACCCCCCAGCACATGGGCTACACTGGCTCTTAGAGGTCCCCAGAGGATTAAGATCAGTTGTCCATGGTGGAAACGGGCTTGGGCTGCCTGAGTGGCTCAGTTGGTTAAGCGTCCCACTTTGGCTCAGGTCGTAACCTCCCCGTTTGTGAGTTTGAGACCCACATTGGGCTCTCTGCTGTCAGCACAGAGCACAGAGCCCGCTTCGGATCCTCTGTCTCCCTCTCCCTCTGCTCCTCCCCTGCTCGCACTCTCTCCCTCTCAAAAATCGATAATCATTAAAATAAAAAAAATGAAGAAATGGGCTGGATAATGGTATCAGTCAGGATTCCACCAAAGAAGAAAAAAACCTATATGAGATATATATGATAGATTGATTGATTGCAAGGAATTGGCCTATGAAATTGTGGGGCCCTACAGTCCAAAATCTATAGGGTAGGCCTTCGGGAAGGGCAGGCTGGAGCTCTCGGGCAGGGGCTGGTGCTATGTGCACTTTAAGAATCTTGTGTTGGGGCATTTGGGTGGCTAGGTCGGTCATGATCCTGTGGTTTGTGGGTTCGAGCCCCGACTCAGGCTCTGCGCTGTCAGTACAGAGCCAGCTTGGGATTCTCTCTCTGCCCCTCCCCTGCTCTGTCTCTCTCAAAATAAATAAATAAACTAAAAAAAAACGAAGAGTCCCGGTGTCACACCATCTAAGAAGCCTCTCCTTTAAATGCTGGAATTTTCACAGAGTGTCTAGGATCCCCCGTACAGGGCTTTTGGGTCAACCTTTCCTTCTGGGTATACATTGTTTGGAACAATTTTATAAATGGAAGGAACTTTTCCACACGTTGCCAGATTCCCTATCACCCTTCTGGCTGCACTCCCAAGCATACCCAACAAGTTAATTATATTTGTAGACTTGCAAAGTAGCTTTCATGAGTAAGAGTGCCATTCATCTATGAGAGAACCCGGCAGAGCCTGCTGGCGGCAACTTGCCAGGGAAGCAGAGATGCTAAGTGGTTGCTAGTTCATCGAACTGTCCTCTGGAGTTCTCCATTTTAAATAGAAATAATGGGGGCGCCTGGGCGGCTCAGCCAGTTGAGCGTCCGACTTCGGCTCGGGTCATGATCTCGAGGTTCATGGGTTCAAGCTCTGCGCTGACAGCTCGGAGCCTGGAGCCTGTTTCGGATCCTGTGTCTCCCTCTCTCTGTGCCTCCCCCCCCCCCCCCCCCCGCTCGTTCTCTCTCTCTCTCAAAAATAAAATAAACATTAAAAAAAAAAGAAATAATAGCTAAAACTTATTTTTTTTTTAATTTGTAGACTTTCAGTTGCAACCAGAAACCTTTCAAAGCACTGCCTGCACATGTGTGACCCACCTGTCTCTTTCCTGCTCCCACAAGCGTCCTTTTCCCCGGAGAGAGATCCATTTCAGCCCTCCCTGTAAGCTCACCTGATTCCAGGTTTTGAGACCTAACCCCATGCATGCTGTTCAAATGGAAGCAGGGGAGATGGGACGGAGATCCACCCTGCCACAAAGTCCAATGAGAGGGGAAACTTGGGCTGTTCTCAATGTGAATGGTGGTTCAATGTTTATTGTTCCAGTGGAGCTACTAACACGAATAGCCTCAGCTACTCTTCATCAAACACGATTTGCCAGATACGGCACTGAGATATTTACATATGTGACAGCATCTGACCTTGACAACCAGCCTATGTGGTAGATTCTATGAGGCCCATTTCACAGCTGAGGGAACTGTGGTCACAAACATAAATTTTTACCATAGAAACTTTTGGAAATTCGAGTTCAATTCTTAGAAATGATGATTTAAGTCAGACTTACCATGAGTCTGGTTTTGATCTTTTGCTTTATTTAAAATTTTTTTTTTAATTTTTTAAACTTTATTTATTTTGAGAGAGAGAGAGAGAGAGACGGAGAGGCCGAGAGAAGGTAAGAGACAGAACCCCAAGCAGGCTCCATGCTGTCAGTGCAGAGCCCGACTCAGAGCTCGAACTCACAAACTGTGAGATCATGACCTGAGCTGAAACCAAGAGTCGGATGTTTAACTGACTGAGCCACCCAGGTGCCCATGATCTTTTGCTTTAATTCTAAACCCAAGTCTCTGTCTTGATAAAAATTCCCATGAAGATGATGTCTCTAATTTTACTTTACTGAGGCCCTACTACATGCCTTATGCTATGTGTTTAACTAAGTGACTGGGCCAGGATTCAAGCTCAAGGCAATCTGTATCAGAGCCTGGGATCTTCCCACTGCAGAGTGGACCCCTGTCCCTTCAGGGATGAGACTTAGTCTTGCTTTCTCCAGTCATCCTAGTAATTGTAGCCTTGCCTTGGGACTCGAGCCATGTGGCTGTGGGCTGGCTTCCTTCCCAGCTCCCGCTGCCTCTGTTCCAACCCGTGGTAAGCCAGAGAGATGGGATCAGGCCCTGCTGATGCTCCCCGTCTAGAGGCGGTTAACTAACAGGAAACCAAGAAGAACATAATCACAAACTCGGGGAAATGCAGTGGAAGAAAATACAGATTATGAAGTATGTGCATACTAGGGAGCCTGACCTAGTTTGGGAAGGGTGCTCAGAAAAGAATTTTCTGAGGAAATGATTTTTTCACAATCAACTTTGAGGTATAACTTATATACAGTAAAATGAATCCATATTAAGTATACATTTGATGAGATTGGCAGATGTATGTGCCCCGGAAACCACCACCACAATCAAAGTAGAACATTGACATCACCCCAAAAGCTCCCTCATGCCCCTTTGTGATCAGTAAGCCACCCCACCTGCAGCCCTAGGCAACCACTGACCTGCCATCTGTCACGATAGGTCACACTGGCCTTTCTTAGAGTTTGATATAATTCCATATTATACGTGTGCATTTGTGTCTGGCTTTGCTCCAAATAAAGTTTTTGAGATTCATGAAAAAGACTGAATTGCAGGCCACCTTTTTTTAAATGTTTATTTATTTGGGAGAGAGACAGAGAGAGGGAGAGCACAAGGGGGGGGGGGCAAAAAGAGAGGGGGACAGAGGATCTGAAGTGAGCTCTGTGCTGACAACAGAGAGCCTGATGTGGGGCTTGAACTCACGAACCACTAGATCGTCACCTGAGCGGAAGTTGGACACTCAACCACCTGAGCCACCCAGGCGCCCCCTGAATCTCAGGCCACCTTTTGTCCCAAATCTTCTGATGCCACTGGCTGTCTGTAGGCTGAGCACCCTGTTCTACCTCCCTGCCCCAACCAACTGGCTTCACTACCTCCTACCACCCAACCTCAGGCTCCTCTGTGTGAGGGGTTTCCCTTCTCATGTATACCTGGACTTGTCTATGAGCACCTGACCCACTTCCTATTGGGGGGGCATCTCATTTTTCAAGGCAAAGCCCCAGCTTCTCCAGCCTGGCCCCAGATTTTGAGGTCTGAGAACGCTTTCTAAAGAACGAGGAGCAGCCTGAATCTCTGAGATCCATGCATTAATGACTGACAAGTCAAGAAATGAAAATTTTCTTCAAGATGTGACCAAAGTATCACATTGGAAGTGGTTGGACTCTCAAAGTGCTTCGTGTGTACCTCTCTTGAGACACACAACAGTGTCTGCCATATTTATAACGTGTGTGTGTGTGTGTGTGTGTGTGTGTGTGTGTATACATACAGAATCTCTCCAATCAGAGTATATGCTCCATTAGGGCAAGAGTGAGGTTAATTCATATTAGTGACACTCAAGAAAGAGCAAAGTGGGGGAAAATTAGGTGTCTTGCAACATAATCCCCACAATGACTCAAATCATCTTCCTTCAAGTTACTGAATTCACAGGTTTAGAACGTGTCAAGGAAAAGCACTTTTCTCATACATAAAATATTATTAATAATGAAAATTTTAAAGACACTAAAATTTTAAAGGCACTAAAATTAACTCGTGGAGAAGAAGTGAACTTATGCCCAAGAATGACATGAAGTGGTACATATGTTTTGCTAAGATTTATAAAACCTTTGACTTTATAAACTGAAACCCAGTCAAAACACGAAGTCCAGTCTATTAAAAGCATGTACTCTATATTGAAAAGGTTCACAATTCAGTACCAGCAGTGAATGAATATTGAGATTGGGGTAAAATATGAGTCAAATTCTACTCAGTGTAATTGAGTACACAATAGTCAAGGAGACATTTCACCGTTACGTATTGATCTGTTTTACCTGAGTCACTTATTGGGGGTAAAAAGAAATTCTGCTGTTATATCCATGAAGTTAATCAAACACAGTCGCCTGCCACACACTGACAATAATGTCAGTCTGTATTCGATTATTATTAAAAAAAAAAAACATCTCCATAAGTGAGCTTATTTTCTCAGCATAATCACCTGAAGTCTTTGTAATTTAAAGGCCTAATTTTCTGCCCTCGTTTCCATAAAGGCTTTTATAGCAGGAACAATACACTCCAGTGGGTTAAGTAATGTATCATACCCTTGGTACATGCAAAGATTACTTCATTAATTACAAAGAAAAACTATAAAAGAGGCCATCTATTTTTCTACAACCTGTTCACAGAAAATGCCATAGGTGGGCATTTCAAAGTATTTGGGTGTACATAAAATTATCTTACACATCTGTATCCAATCTTACACATGCCACGTTTTCAAGATTATCTGTTGGCTTCCTACTATGGAAGAGGAGTACTCAGCCCTCTTAGGTGCTCCTCGACCACATTTTTCAAACACACACCTCCCAATTAACACCTTCCCCTTCCCCTTATCTTTTGGGAAGACCAACATTCTGTTTTGCATTATTATTACAAGCTCAACATAATTCCAGATTGAGTCTCGTAGTCTCCATGCTTGTGTTTCACTTCCCGTAAAACTTTTTTTATCTTCCTGCAATTAAATGTTTTTTGGTTTGTTTTTTTTTTAAGTTTATGTCTTTATTTTCAAAGAGACAGAGGGAGCACGGGAGGGGCAGAGGGAGAGAGGGAGACAGAGAATCCTAAGCAGGCTCCGCTCTGTCAGCGCAGAGCCCGGTGCAGGGCTCGAACTCATGAACCTTGAGATCATGACCTGAGCAGAAATCAAAAGTCAGCCACTTAACGGATGGAGCCACCCAGGCGCCCCTATTTTCCTGCAATTTATATTCCCCGCTTAGTTTCTCGGTGCCTGTGTTCTCAGAGTTGAACTGGAAAGAGGATTAAGGAGAGTTTCTCGTAGTTCAGATGTTCAGATTTTTCTTTTGCCCCCTATCTGCGCTTGTGACCAGTCCTCTACAATGCCTGGGGTCCCTGAAGTCAGAGTTTCTCTGGTTTAAATTCTCTGTAGGGTAAAACCTCTGTTCTTCCACACACACCAGGGAGCGGATGTGAGATTCATTTTAGTGCTGCTTTTATACAAGTCTATCAACCAAGTATGTTCCCATCAGAGACAACTCCTGCTTCCTGAATCTTTCTGGGGTTCTCTGGTTGCACTCATCTGCTTCTGTGCTTCTGGCAGCTTCCACTTGCCCATTTTGCTCTCCAGCTTGCACTTTGTTTGTACTTTTACTTCCTCTCCTATTGTCTTCATCTTTTTTTTTTTAAAGTTTATTTATTTATTTTGAGAGAGAGACAGCGTGAGAGAGAATCCCAAGGAAGCTCCGAGCTGTCAGCACAGAGCCAATGCGGGGCTCAAACTCATGAACCACATGATCGTGACCTGAACAGAAATCAACGGTCTGACACTTGGGACGCTTGGGTGGCTGAGTTGGTTAAGTGTCTGACTTCAGCTCAGGTCATGATCTCAAGGTTTGTGAGTTTGAGCCCCACATCGGGCTCTGTGCCGAAAGCAGAGCCTGGAGCCTACTTCAGATTCTGTCTCTGCCTCTCCCGTACTCACACTCTGTCTCTCTCTCAAAAAAAATGAATAAGACATTTTTTAAAAATTAAAAAATGGGAATGCAAGCTGGTGCAGCCACTCTGGAAAACAGTATGGAGGTTCCTCAAAAAACTAAAAATAGAACTACCCTACAACCCAGCAATTGCACTACTAGGCATTTATCCAAGGAATACAGGTGTGCTGTTTCGAAGGGACACGTGCACCCCCATGTTTATAGCAGCACCAGCAACAATAGCCAAAATATGGAAAGAGCCCAATGTCCATCGATGGATGAATGGATAAAGAAAATGTGGTATATATATACGATGGAGTATTACTCGGCAATCAAAAAGAATGAAATCTTGCCATTTGCAACTACGTGGATGGAACCGGAGGGTATTATGTTAAGTGAAATTAGTCAGTCAAAGAAAAACAAAAATCATATGACTTCACTCATATGAGGACTTTAAGAGACAAAACAGATGAACATAAGGGAAGGGAAACAAAAATAATATAAAAACAGGGAGGGGGACAAAACAAGAGACTCATAAATATGGAGAACAAACTGAGGGTTGCTGGAGGGGTTGTGGGAGGGGGAATGGGCTAAATGGGGAAGGGGCATTAAGGAATCTACTGAAATCATTGCTTCACTATATACTCTAATTTGGATGCAATTTTTCAAAATACAAAATAAAGTTAAATTAAAAAAAAAAAAAATTAAAAAAAATATAGTCAGATGCTTAAAATGACCGAGCCACCCAGGCGCCCCTAATGTCTTCGTCTTTTATCCCTTTCATGGTCAGTTTAGTGGCTTGGGAGAAAAAATGGCAATCAGCGCATTTGTTAGATTTACCCGGTATCACCAGACTTCCTCATACAAATAATGTTTATTTTTCTTAAATTTATTATAAACGAATTTGTCACCTAAGTTCTCTCTGATTCAGATTTGGGAGTTTTAAATGTAAAGGATAATTGGTACTTCATAGTCACCTGCATAGCTTTGCAGACACAACCCCAAACGGCAAAAGTAACAATAATAATAACAAGCAAACAAACAAACAAACCCATTCCCAGACATATTACAGTGAGAAATACACTGGGGGAGTGGCTTACTAACTGAACTAAATGGAGAGACAAACTGTTTCATCAAGACCATTTCTTTAAACTGGCTTATCATACCCTACCGATAGGAGGTTTCTAGCCAAAATAATACATGTTTTTGTCACGTAAGAAAACAGAAAAGCAGAATTCTCTGGAAAGAGTGGATTCTCCCTTACACTGACTGAAGGACAATCTTTAATTTCTTTATTTCGTGTCCTCTATTCAACTGCCGCCATCCTGCTAGAACTGCCCCCCAAGGGCCCCAGATGGCTTCTCACCTGCTAATAACAATGGCCTGTTTGGGGGGCTCTCCAAAACATTGGACTCCACCAGACCTCCTACTTTCCGGAACCCTACGGTTTCGGTTTCCTATGGTTACTTTCTGTTCTCCCTCTCTCCGTAATTGGTTTTGAAAATCCTACTGCTCATTTTTTCCCCCTTGTTGTTGCTAAGCTTGGATTCCTAATTTCTGAGGATGCTACAGAAAGGCTGGTGAAGGCCAGGGGTGCTGGGTTGGCTCATTCTGTGAAGCGTCTGACTCTTGATTTCGGCTCAGGTCATGATCTCGGGGCTCATGAGTTTGAGCCCTGCATGGGGCTCTCTGCTGTCGGCGCAGAGTCCGATTCAGATCTTCTGTGTCCCTCTCTCTGCCCCTCCCCCAGTAGCGTGCGCGCATAAGCTGTCTCTCTCTCGCAAAAATAAACATTAAAAAAGAAAGAAAGAAAGAAAGAAAGAAAGAAAGGCTGGTGAAGGCCAATTTTAATTCTCCCTGACTTATCGAAACTCTTTAATCACATTAAACAGTTATATCAGGTACTTTATAAAAAAGGTTGGGGGGGGCAATGTCATGGTGGATATTAGGGGATGCTCTCTGAACCCCCCAGCTTTCCTCACTCAGGGCTGAGATGCTCATTGCCCCAGCTGCTGCGGGCCTTGGCAGCTGAAGGCTCTCTGGTGAGACACCTGGCCCAGGGTCAGGCCCCATCTCTAGGGGCCACCTGCATCCAGTGACTTCCTTCACACCCTGCAGGTGTTGACCCCAAAGGTCCTCCCCTGAAAACTCTCCGCAGGCCAATCTCCATCTTAGAGCTTATTTTCAGGAACTGACCAAAACAGATGCTTGCTAATTTAAGTAGTTGGGGCACCATCACAAATCTCCTCCTCCCAGGGTAGAGTATTTTAAGGACTGGGCATTATGGAGCCAGTTTAAAACACTACTAGAATAGGAAAGCGTGGGTGGCTCAGTCGATAAGCATCGGACTCTTGATTTGGGCTCAGGCCCCGGTCTCATGGTGGTGAGTTTGAACCCCGTGTCGGGCTTTGCATTGACAGCACGGAGGCTGTTTGGGATTCTCTCTCTGTCTGCCCCTTCCCCACACGAACATGAACGCACACACACTCTCTCTCTCTCTAAATAAACATTTAAAAATAAAGAAAGAAAACACTGCTAAAACAGTTATCTCTGGGATCAGACGGTGCAGGTTTGCAACTTAGATTTGGGGCCCACCCGCTCTGCTCAGTGTAATAATGTCTCCTCACCTCACGTGTGCAAGGGGAATGATAGTATCGCCTGTGGCAACACAGAGCAGGATTTCTCGAACTTTAGCCTGTATCAAAATCGCAGAGGGCTTATTAAAACACAAACAGCGAGTTTCCACCTCCAGTGCGTCTGAGTCAGTAGAGCAGGAGTGGGGCCTGAGAATTCGCATTTCTAAGAGGTTCCCAGGTGACGCTGACGAGCCTGCTACCACACTTCGAGATCCATTCCCCCAGGGTTTGGTGAAGGTAAAATGAGAGAATACAGTAGTCCCCACCTTTATCTGTGGGAGATACGTTCCAAGACGCTCAGCGGATGCCTGAAAGCACAGATAGTACCAAACCTTATATATACTATGTTCTTTCCTACACCTACCTACCTGTGATAAAGTTTAACTGATAAATTAGGCACAGTTAGAGATGAGCAGTAATAACGAATAACAAAATAGAACAATTGTAACAAGGTACCAAAATAAAAGTTGTACGAATGTGGTCTCTCGCTCTCTCTCTCTCTCTTTCATAATATCTTATGGTACTGTATTCACCCTTGTTGTGATGATGTGAGATGATAAAATGCCTAGTGACGAGGTGAAGTGAGGTGAATGACGTAGGCATCGTGACGTTGTGGTAGGCTCTTACTGACCAGATGATAGGTAACAATAAGGATCGGGGCAACTGGCTGGCTGAGTTGGTTGAGTGTCCAACTTCAACTCAGGCCATGATCTCACCGTTCATGAGTTTGAGCCCCACCTTGGGCTCGCTGCTATCAGCTAGAAGCTCACTTCGGATCCTCCGTCCTCCTCTCTCTCTGCCCCTCCCCAGATCACGCTCGCACTAGCTCTCTCTCTCTCTCTCTCTCTCTCTCAAAAATGAATAAACATTTATTTAAAAAAAAAAAAAAAAAGAGGGCGGCTGGGTGGCTCAGTTGGTTAAGCGCCCAACGTTGGCTCAGGTCATGACCTCATGGTTCGTCAGTTCAAGCCCCACATTGGGCTCTGTGCGGACAGCACAGAGCCTGGAGCCTGCTTCAAATTCTGTGTCTCCCTCTCTCTCTGCCCATCCCCCACTCGCGGTCTGTCGCTTTCTCTCTCAAGAATAAATAAAAATTTTAAAAAATTAAAAAAAAAAAGAATAAGGATCATCTGCTCCCAGCACACAGTTGACCTTGGGTAACTGAAACCATGGAAAGCAGAACCGCAGATCAGGGAGACTCTTTTATTTGCAATGTGCTGAGCTTGGGACACAGTACATGCTCAAAAACCCTAGTTGTCTTTGTGGTTGTTGTTATTGAAAAAAGCTATCTTTTCCCAGTCAAAATCTTTGAACTGAACCTCTGTGCCTAAGACAGTTTTAGGAATCCAAGAAAGTAGAGACGGACAATAATATCCAAGGAGAAGATGGTTGCAAACGAATTCCATGGACCACACTGAAACGGAGCTGGCCAATCATAAAAGTATCACAAGACTGTTGAAACAGGACAAGCTGGGGCACTTCCTTTCTGGATGGCATAAACATAATAACAACTGTATTTCTATCGTTTTTAAAATATTTATTTATTTTGGGGAGAGTGTAAGCGGACGAGGGGCAGAGGGAGGGGGTCAGAAGATCCAAAGCAGGGTCCGCACGGACAGGCTGACAGCTGAGAGCCCGATGTGGGGCTTGAACTCATGAACCTCGAGATCATGACCTGAGCCAAAGTCAGACGCTCAACTGACTGAGCCACCCAGGTGCCCCACCAATTGCATTTGTGACTAGGTCCCCAGGCTTGTGCAGTGGCATCAAAATACTTCTACCTAAACTCATACTCTTCCTTCTTTAATTTCAAACCTAACAAAGTAAAGCTTATAAAGGGGAGGTGGGCCATTGTCTCATTATGAATAGCTCAACTGTTTTATCCCATTGAGAAAGACAAGCCTCATAAATAGCAATATTCTACCAGGTAAGGTTTTTTTTTCAGTCATTACAAATACTAGTTTTTATTCAAGACAAGTGAAATAATTTGATACATGCCATTAGCTACATGGCAATTTAAAGATTCCATTCCCTCAAATCCACCTAAAAGGTGATTCCACGAAACCTATGCCCAAGGTTACGGATAATGTCTGTTTATTGGGGCCACATCAGAAAAGAGTAACTCAGAAAAGCAGGAATTCGTTAACAAGGGTTTTAGGTTATTTTCTACATGTTTCTGCAAGTGATCAAACAAGACTTAGATTCCAATCTAGCCAATTATTTTCTTTCTTTCTTTCTTTCTTTCTTTTTTTTTTTTTTTTGAAAGAAAACACAAGCAGGGGTGGGGCAGAGAGAGGAGGAGAGAGAGAAACCCAAGCAGACTCTATGCTGGCAATACGGAGCCTGACGCGGGGCTCAAACTCAGGAACCGTGAGATCATGACCTGAGCGGAAATCAAGGGTCAGATGCTTAATTGACTGAGCCATGCAGAAGCCCCCAGCCAACATTTTCTGAGCACCTACAAATGTGTCAAGCCTTGTGCTGGATGCTTATCCAAATGTATTTTATCAACCCCCACGACAGTAAGCAAATCTAATCTTTATTAAGGCGATAGAGGCTTAATACCATCATAGAATGGAGTAAAGTCGGCAGGAAGCATGAAAACATGAGAATTATCCACCCACCTCTTATTCGTAGTGAGTAATTTGATATTTATTTTAAAGAAAGGTTGGTTTGAATGTCAGAATCCTCACACTGACTTTCATTTTGCTCCATTAGTATAGCTCAGTAGCTTTCAAGCTCTCATGTGCATAACAATTAATATGACGGATTGTACATTCAAAACCAAAGGTACCATACCTTCTAGTTGATTTAAGGGCCTTTCAAGGATATTTTAGACTGTAGGGGATTTTTACCTTAAAGGTTGACTTTCAAAACTCATTCTTACATAGAATAAGACTTTTATGAACATTTTAAGCTAAAAGTTTTTGGCTATCCGAATCCTAAACATGTCAATGTAATGTCTAATTCTCTTTCACACAGTATTAAGAGCGAACCTCAATGAGGAATCAAGCCCGGGGGGATGGTCCTGAAGCTCAGGGGATGGTCTTAAAGAAATGGCACCATGGTTGAATCAGACCTGAAGATAGCCTTCAGGATTACATTGGAGGTATTTTCATCAGTTTTTTTCAACAAATATTTATTTGGCATTGAATGCAAGGCAAGAACTGCTCTAGGTACTAGGGATACAACAGTGAATACTGCACAAATTGCTGCTCTCAGGGAGTTTACATCTTAGAATCAGAAGAGACAGACAACAGATATATGTGTGTATACAATATATCATGGTCAATTTCATGATGTGAAGCAGTTTAAAGGGATAAAAAGTTACAGCAGGGGGTTGTTATTTCATCTACCGCCATCAGAGAAGGAGAACAACCATGAGAATGGTGTCCCACCGATAGAGTGAAGAAATTGTAGTATTTTGGAAAAAAAAAAAAGTGATCAGCTATGTGGCACGTGGAAGACAAACCCAGTAAGATGAAAACTGAGAAATGATCGTTGGATTTGGCAACATGGAAGTCACCGGCCTTGACACGGTGCTGTGGTGGGCTGATAAGAGACAGAAGCCTGACCACAGTGGGTTTGATAAGAGCAGGGAAGATAGTAAGGAAGAAACAGCTACTGGGGAGCACTGCTCAACTGGCAACAGAGAAACGGTAGAGTTGTCAGAAAGAAATGTACAATAAAGGGAGAGAAACATGAGCACATGTTTGAATGCGTTTTGGCCCTGGTCACAATCTCTGGGTTTTGAGAGTTAGAGCCCCCGCATCACGGTCTGCGCTGACATCACGGAGCCTGCATGGGATTCTCTCTCTCCCCCTCTCTGCCCCTCCCCTGCTCATGCTGTCTCTGTCTCTCTCAAAAATAAATAAATAATGCTTCTGTCTTCTCATTGAAATAAGAAACCAGACTATCTGCTGCGAATGAGAAAGGGCAGGAGGTGCTAGTGGCTTGTGGAACGAGAAAAGGGCATGAAAAGGATCCACTAAGAGAATGGGAGAATGAATTGGCCCGGAAGAAACAGTGGGATTTCCCAGCGGCTCCAAGGGCTCACCTGAAGGCAGTGAGCATGCGGATTGCATCTGGTGAGCTGGCTGGCTGGGAGGCCGTCTCTAGAACAGCAGGCAGGATGGAGGTCCTAGGATGCTGTACCTCTATCTGAGGGCATGCTGTGTTATCTCTCGCTTCGTGTAAGCATCTTCATAAATTTCTATGACCTTTGCCATTAAAGAAAGTTGACATCCTCTAGCAGGGACTGTTTGCATCTTTGCATCAATCATGAACGCTGTCCATTGTGACAAGCAAGCAAGGAGAGAATAGCCTAGCATTATTCTTCAGGCACCTTGCCAATATTGTGAAGTCAGAGACCCTCCTTATTCATTCTCCAGGAATAAAACAAACAGCTCTGCCTGCTAGAAATAGAAAGCATTTCGCTAGGGCCTCAAAGCCGGTATCTCTAAACCCACGCTGGTTTTCCCCTACCAAAGTCAGGTTCTCCTCCTCATTCATGGCCTGATACCTATTTAATATCCTGAATCTCATTAGACTCATCTACATATGAAAAAAATATCATTATTTTGCTTCTAAACCTTTGATGGCTCCTCATTTCCTAAATGATAAGTTATTTTTTAAAGTTTATTTATTTGGCGAGAGACAGAGACAGCATAAGCGGGGGAGGGGCAGACAGAGAGGGAGAGAGAAAATACCAAGCAGGATCCATGCCACCAGCGCAAAGCCTGACGCAGGCTTGAACTCACGAAACCGTGAGATCACGACCTGAGCCAAAACCAAGAGTTGGACGGACGCTTACCCGACTGAGCCACCCAGGTGCCCCTCCTAAGTGATAAGTTTTAAATTCATGAGCCCAATCTGGGGAGCCCTTCCAGTACATCCTTCTCACACTATCTATGCCCATCCATCTTATACCTTGGACCTACCTTACTGTGTTACACACCTAACTCAGGAGGTAATTTAGGCTCCCAAGAGAACAAAAATAGCTGAGATGCTTTTAGTAAGGAAAGTTTTAGCCAATTCCTATCAAGATCCTTGCCTTGGAATAACTAAGAGAAGACTTCCCATCATTTGTGCCAGGAGAGCCTCTCAAACCGATTTTCCACACTGGTAATAGGGCTTTCAAGATGTCTCTGTTCTCGAACACAGCCTCAACTAAGAGAACGTCTAAAATTGAGTCTCCATCGCCAACATCTCAACTGTGGATCTGGGGAATTACGGCTCAATTTATTTCAACTAAGATAACATATTTTCTTTAATTCTGTTTTAGCAGTGTATCCAGGAAACAAGCACGCAGATGGAATGAGCTTTATTGCAGGAAATGCCTGCAACAGATAAAGGGAGGACGGGCAGGAGACGGGAGAGGCAAGGAGAGTCTTCAGACTGCAATGTAGGTCTGACAACTGTGAAAAGGAAGGATAAAGGTAGGAAAATTGGGTGGGAAGAACCTCAGGCTGCAGCCCAGATCTGAGAAACCATGAGCCATGCCAATGGGTTGTGCCAGAAGAAAGACTGCCCACCAGAGAAGTCCATGCCAGGAATCCCCAGCTCTAGTATTATTATTATTATTATTATTATTATTAGTCATTATTGGGTGGGAACATCCTGAAGGGAGTGTGGCCTCAGGAGGAAGGTTGCAGCTGATCCCAAAGGTAGGGCAGCTTGGGGCTGCCACCTCATGGCACTAATTCCAGAAAGTTCTCTCTTCTGGGGCAATCTGTGTGCACACTTTCATGGCTGCCACAATCATCTTCATTATCTCTATTCCTAATCTTAATACTCTCTTTTTGCAATCATTACCAACAGACAAAGTTACCATCGTTGGAATTTCTTTTCTTTTTGTTTCTTTTTTGGTCTGGAGTCAACTATTTTTTTTTCTCCTTACCATCTTTGTCATTTTTATTTTGATTTATTTTTATTTTTTTTAATGATTTCAGGAATAGAATTTAGTGATTCATCATTTACATATAACACCCAGTTCTCATCCCAACAAGTGCCCTCTTTAATGCCCCTTGCCCATTTAGCCCATCCCCCCACCCAACACCCTGCCAGCAATCCTCAGTTTGTTCTCTGTATCTAAGAGTCTCATATGGTTTGTCTCCCTCTTGGTTTTAATCTTCTTTTCGCTTCTCTTCCCTTATGTTCATCTGTTTTGTACCTTAAATTCCACATATGAGTGAAATCACATGATATTTGTCTTTCTCTGACTGACTTATTTCACTTGGCATGATACACTCTAGTTCCATCCATGTTGTTGCCAATGGCAAGATTTCATTCTTTTTGATTGCTGAGTAATACTCCATTGCATGTGTATATATATATATATATATATATACACCACATCTTCTTTATCCATTCATCAGTCGATGGGTATTTGGGCTCTTTCCGTAATTTGGATATTGTTGAAAGCGCTGCTGTAAACGCTGGGGTGCAGATACCCCATCAAATCAGCACTTCTGTATCCTTTCAATAGAAACCTAGTAGTGCAATTGCTGGGTCATAGGGTAGCTCTATTTTTAATTTTTTGAGGAACTTCCACACTGTTTTCTAGAGTGGCTGCACCACTTTGCATTCCCAACAGTGCAAAAGGATTCTTCTTTCTCCACATCCTCGCCAACATCTGATGTTGCCTGAGGTGTTAATGTTGGCCATTCTGACAGGTGTGAGGTGGTATCTCATTGTGGTTTTGATTTGTATTTCCCTGATGATGAGTGATGTTGAGCATTGGTTCACATCAGTTGGCCATCTGGAGGACTTCTTCGGAAAAGTGTCTGTCCATGTCTTTTGTCCATTTCTTCACTGGATTATTTGACTTTTGGGTGTTGAGTTAACAAGTGCTTTATAGATTTTGGATGCTAACCTTTTATCTGATATGTCCTTTGCAAATATCTTCTCCCATTCCATCGGTTGCCTTTTACTTGTGCTGATTGTTTCCTTCGCTGTGCAGAAGCTTTTTATCTTGATGAGGTCCCAATAGTTCATTTTTGCTTTGGTTTCCCTTGCCTTCAGAGACATGTCAAGTAAGAAGTTGTTGTGGCTGAGGTCAAAGAGGTTGTTGCCTGTTTTCTCCTCTAGGATTTTGATGGCTTCCTGTCTTATGTTTAGGTCTTTCATCCATTTTGAGTTTATTTTTGTGTATGGTGTAAGAAAGTGGTCCAGGTTCATTTTTCTGCATGTGGCTGTCCAGTTTTCCCAACACCATTTGCTGAAAAGATTTTCTTCCATTGGATATTCTTTCATGCTTTGTCAAAGATTATTTGGCCATATGTCTGCAGGTCCATTTCTGGGTTCTCTATTCTGTTCCATTGATCTGAGTGTCTGTTTTTGTGCCAGTACCATACTGTCTTGATGATTACAGCTTTGTAATACAGCTTGAAGTCCAGAATTGTGATACCTCCAGCTTTGGCTTTCTTTTTCAGGATTGCTTTGGCTATTCGGGGTCTTTTCTGGTTCCATACAAATTTTAGAATTGTTTGTTTTAGCTCTGTGAAGAATGCTGGTGTTATTTTGATAGGGATTGCCTATCTTCAGAATTTCTACAAACTTTTATACATCAGATCCTTACTGACACTGTTCCCTCCCTCTGCCTTTACTTTCCTTCTGTGCCTTGTTATCACCTACTCTTTCTTGAATAGCTAGTCAACTAATTCTTACTTTATGATATCTTCCACACCCCAGCTCCCTTTCTGTCCCCCACAGATGTTGGCAATACTTTGGTAAAGCATTTATAATATTTTAGTAAGTTGTTTCCATGCATTTACGATGCTAAACTTGAAAACTCCTTTCGTGAGGGAAGCATTTTTATTCATTTTTCTATCCCTGAGTCCATAATTACCAAATCATATACCGGGGTGCCTCAGACACAGAATCCGAAGCAGGCTCCAGGCTCCGAGCTGTCCACACAGAGCCCAATACAGGGCTCGAACTCATGAACTGCAAGATCACGACCCAAGCCGAAGTCAGCTGCTTAACAGACTGAGCCACCCAGGTGCCCCAAGATTTTATCTTTATTTTTTTAATGTTTTTTTATTTGAGAGAGAGAGTGTGTGTGACTGGGGGAAAAGGACAGAGAGACAGAGAGAGAATCTCAAGTAGATTCCATGCTGAGATTCAATATAGGGCTCGATCTCATGACGCTGGGATCAGGACCTGAGCCGAAATAAAGAGTCAGAGGCTCAACCGTTGGGTCACCCAGCTGTCCCTCTACTAAGTATTTTATAAGCATGATGTCACTTATCCTTCCAATAGCCCTGTGAGGTAATTCACATTGTGGTCTCCATTATAAAGATTGGGAAACTGTGATTGTGACATGGAGTCATGGAGTCACTTTCAAGAGACGGCACGACTAGAAAGTCATGGAGCTGAGATGCCAAAGCCCATTCCATTAACCACTACACTCTACATACAAACTCCCAAAAGATTTTCAAAATAACAAGTGGGGAACTTGATGGAAAATAATAGAATCACATTCCCTTTATTGCAGTATATATAGAGAGAATGACCTTTTGAGAGTTAAGTAGATGAATTCGTTATGAGATACTTTTTCAACAACTATTATGAAGTATCTGCTGTGTGCAAAATGCGACAAGGGATACAAAGATGAATAAGAAATTGTTCTGAAACTGACAATTTTGAAACAAAGACAAAGTCCTTTTCACAACAGTTTCATATTTTCAAGATACTTTGCTATTCTGATCTCAGTCTACCAATGAACCTTTTCTCTTATATCTATATTTTTCAGAGAAGCTCCTAGGGATTTAGCTTTGTCCGTTCAATTAGCTTTTTCATAGTAAGGTTGAAGTTTTTACTGAACTTGCCCTACCTACATTTGAGCAGCTTTGGACAACTGAGACAGGATCTCCCATTCCCTCTTTCCTCCCCTTTCCAGTTGAAGACGGTATAAGGATCGATGCCCATTGGAAGTTGGTTAAACACACCGGGTGTTGTATCAAAGTGTGAATCGCTGTTTTGGACACCTGAAACTAACATCTAGTTAACTAACTAGAATTTAAATAAAAACGTAACAAAATAATTGGTGAAGCAGCAAGTAGGGGACTAGTGTTCTGCTGCCCTCTGTTGGCAGGGCCAGGGAGGACCAGAAAAACAGGACTCACCAGGCACAGGCGAATCAATTCCTCAGGTTACCAGAACTGGAATCACGCAAGGTCTTTTGAAATGAAGTCTGGGACTCCACACTACTCACTGCCAAAATCTGCTTCTTGTGGAATCTGCCCCCCATGTGAGTTTCACACCCCTTACAATTGAACTAGGCTAGATTCAGTATATTTGGACAAAACGTTCAGATTGAGCTGTATGTCTTTTTAAATGTTTATTTATTTTTGAGAGACAAAGCACAAGCGGTGGAGGGGCAAAGAGAGACAGAAATTGAAACAGGCTCCAGGCCCTGAGCTATCAGCACAGAGCCTGACCCAGGGCTTGAACTCACATTGAGCTGAAGTCGGACGCTCAGTCGACTGAGCCACCCAGGCACCCCTGACCTGTATGGGTTTATTTATTTATTTTGAGAGAGACAGAGACAGAGAGAGACAGAGAGAGAACACAAGTAGGGGAGAAACAGAGAGGGAGAGAAAGAGAATCCCAAACAAGCTCCACACTGTCAGCACAGAGCCCAGTGCAGGGCTCAAATTCATGAAATGCAAGCTCATGACCTGAGCTGAAATCAAGAGTCAGATGCTTAACTGACTGAGCCACCCGGGCGACCCAGGAGCTGTATGTTTATAGTCCATAATTCGTTAAGGTAAAACTATGGGCTACAAGTCTTATGTTGTCCTGACAGGTGGGAAAGCTGGCATCTAGTTAGGATTCTGATGCTAACCTTTAGTAAGTCACTTAACCAGTCTGAGTCTGAGATTTTATTTGATCTCTTGTTTTACAACCTTGAAGCTCTATGATTGTATTCTACTGAACACGGTCACAAAATAATTTAAGAGACTATTACTGGACCCTTAAAAAGCAGGAAAAAAAAGTGTTATAAATAATGAATATAAAACCCTTAAAATATAAAAGAAAACTTTAGAAGGCACCATTTCAGCCGTGCACAAGCACATATCCAAAGCCTTCCAGAATTCTGTGTGAATAAATGTAAAATAAGGGATTTGGTCTTATCTTAATGATTATAATACCAGCAAAAGTGGACCAGACTAAGTCCATATCTGGACAAACTGATGAATTTTACATGGTCTATGTGACAGTTGTAATGTTATCAATATCAGTGAAGAAGACATGATAAATCGAAGATGACATAAAATAATTTTATCATCATGTAATCATGTTGTATTGTTTGGTTAAACTGCAAATACACTTAATTTTTTGATGTAACCATGCAAGTTCAAATTGTGACCACAAATACCAATGCAGTATTGGTGATGAGTTGAGATGATGGCTTTCCATGGCTGACACTCTTTTCCTTAGAACATTCAAACCATCAGGAAAAGTAAAGAACTAGCTATGGAAGGCTAATATAGACTCCCGGCTAAGATTTCCAAGTGGAAACTAAGTTTTCAAACTTCCCTTGTACCTTCATGGTGTTATAAGAGGTTGAGATAGAAACCAAGAAGTTGACCAAAGTAAGCTTCTTCAGAATCTACATTCTTAAAACAGAAGGATTTTTTTTTTTAAGATATGGCTGTGGACACACATCTCTGAGAGTTGTTTTGATACTCTAAGAGTAGAAAACTTGAGACAAAAATCTCTCATCAATTCAGAAGCAAAAGTTTCTCAGAAATTTACAGGCAAAAATCCTCAACAATATACTAACAAACTGAACCTATCAATATATAAAAAGAATTGTATTTCACAGATAAGTGAGGTTTATTTCAGGAATGCAATGCTATAAGAAACTTAATAAATATAATCTACCATCTCAACAGAGTAAGAAAAGCACAAGATCATTCTCAATCACTGCAGAAAAATATTTGATAAAATACAAAACCCGCTCATTATTGAATACTCTTAGTAAATTAAAAATAGACGGGAACTTCTTCAGATCGATAAAGAAAATCTACCAGAAAGAAAGAAAGAGAGAAAGAAAGAAAGAAAGAAATCTGTAGCTAATATTGTACTTTCCCCCTAAGATTGAAAAGATGGCAAGGATGTCCATTCTCACCACTCATACCCAATCCAGTACAGAAAGATCTAGCCATTGCAATAGGGCAAGAAAAGGAAACAAAGGAATACAGATTGGAAAAAAAGAAATAGAACTATCCTATTTTCTGATGACATCGCTGTCTATGTAGAAAACACCAAGGAGCCTATCAAAACGCTGCTAGAACTAACAAATTTAGCAAGGACACAAGATATGGGATCAACACCCACAAAATAATTGTATCCTATATATTACCAACAAAAACATGGAAACCAAAATTAGAACACAATACTATTCACAATTCAGTAAAAAAACAAGGAAATCTAACAAAAGACAAACAGGATCTGCATACTGAAGATTACAAAACATCAAGAAAAGAAAACAAAGAAGATCTAAATGAATAGACAGACATATCGTATTAATGGACTGGAAGACTCACTATAGCAAAGATGTTAGTTTCACCTCAACTTGATCTACAGGTTTGATGTAATTCCTATCAAAGGCCCAGCAAGGTTTTTTGCAGATATAGATAAACATATTCTAAAATTTATATGGAAAGGCAAAGGAACTAGAATAGTTACAATTTTTACAAAGAATAAAGTGAGAGGAATCCAAGATTATGACTCATTCGATTTCTAAAGCAAGCAAGACAATGTGCTATTAGAGAAGGAAGAGACATATAGACCAATGTAACAGAACACAGAATGCAAAAATAGATTAACACAAATACATCCAATTGATTTTTGATAAAGCTACAAAAACAATTCAGTGGAGGAAGGACAGCTGTTTTCAACAAGTTGTGCTAGAACAATTGGGCACCCATAGGCAAAAAAATAATAATAACTTTGATCTAATCCTCACACCCCATACAAAAATTAATTCAAGGGGCGCCTGGGTGGCACAGTCGGTTAAGCGTCCGACTTCAGCCAGGTCACGATCTCGCGGTCCGTGAGTTGGAGCCCCGCGTCGGGCTCTGGGCTGATGGCTCAGAGCCTGGAGCCTGTTTCCTATTCTGTGTCTCCCTCTCTCTCTGCCCCTCCCCCGTTCATGCTCTGTCTCTCTCTGTCCCAAAAATAAATAAACGTTGAAAAAAAAATTTTTTTTTTAAATTAATTCAAAATGGATCATGAAGGAGCACCTGGGTGGCTCAGCCAGTTAAGTGTAGGACTCTTGATTTCGAGTCAAGTCATGATCTCATGGCTGTGAGATTGAGCCCTGTGTTGAGCTCCACACTCAGCATGGAGCTCCTCTCCGTTTCCCTCTGTCCCTCCCCTGTTCTTGCGTGCACATGCACACTCTCTGTCAAAGAAATAAATAAATAAAATGAAAATAAATAAATGACAGATGAATTTAAACATAAATTGAGAAATTATAAAATTTTAGAAGAAAACATAGGAGAAGATCTTTGGGACCTAGTTCTAGGTGATGACCTATTGTTTAAACGTGACCCGAAAAGCATGTCGCTTCTAAAAAGGAATTCATAAGTTGGACTTCGTCAAAATTAAAAACTTTTATGCTGCAAATAATACCCTATTGTGAAGATGAAAAGACAAGCTACAGACTGGGAGAAAATTGCAAACCATATATCTAAAAAAGGCCTTATATCTAGAGTCTGTAAATAACCCTCAAAATGCAACCGTTTTCGCTTTCACAAATAACTCCATTATAAAGTGGGTAAAAGACATGAAAAGATACTTCTACAA
This sequence comes from Prionailurus viverrinus, assembly GCF_022837055.1. Lineage (NCBI taxonomy): Eukaryota > Metazoa > Chordata > Mammalia > Carnivora > Felidae > Prionailurus > Prionailurus viverrinus. The sequence goes on from NC_062579.1 coordinate 34,692,659, forward strand.
AGAGAAGATCCAGATAGTGAGCAGCACATGAAAATGTTCAAAATCATTAGCCTTTAGGGAAATGGATACTAAAACCACAATGAGGTACCACCACATACCTTCTGAAAAGCTAAACTAAATATTAGCGATAATGCCAAATCGTGGCAAAGATATGAAGACACTGGAACTCTCATACACTGCTGGTGGGAATGTCAAATGGTCCAACCACGCTAAAAAATAGTTTGTTTCGCACAAAACTAAACGTGCACTTACACGACCCGGCAATCACGCTTGTTGGGCATGATGTCAGAGGAATGGAAATGTACGTTCACAAAAACACCTGTATTTGAATACTCACAGTGGCTTTGTTCACAATAGCAAAAATACTAGAAAGAGCCCAAATGGTTTTCAACAGGCGAATCGTTGAAAACACTCTGGGACATACATACAATGGAATACTGACCAGCAATAAAAATGAAGGAACTATATAATGATATGGGCAACAACCTGGCTGGATCTCAAGGGCATTGTATGTATTAAAATGTCTCAAAGGTTACAAACGCGTGACTCCATTTATATAGCATCCTTGAAATGACAAAGCTATAGAAATGATGAACAAATTAGTGGTCTCCAGGGGACTGGGACAAGAGTGGGGTAGTGAGTGGCTATAAATTTCGAGGGAGTTCTTTTGTGACAATGGAATCCTTCTGCATCGTGACTGTAGGGATGGTTATTACAGTCTATACATAGGAAACAATTATATAGAAATGTACATGTACACACATATGCATAAAAGTAGGTTAAAAATGGTGAAAACTGAAAAAGGTCTGTATTCTTGTTAATAGTACTGTACCAATGTCAATTTTCTGGCCTGACATTGTATTATCTATAAGCTCTATAAAATGCCATCATCGCAGAAAGCTGGGTGAAGGATATGTGAGAACTTTTATAACTTTTTTTGCAATTTCCTATGAGTCTATAATTATTTCAATAGAAAATGTTTTGTGTAAATGCAATGAAACGGACTGTTGTTGCACAAATATGCATAACTGGTATGTTTCTGAGGCCCTGGGGTTATTCACTCCCTAGAAAACTTGAAGAGCAGGCTCAGATCCCAGCTGGTATTGGATGATCAAAAGATTCTCCATTATACTAAGCACTTCTGGCTTCTGTGGAAAATCAGCAAGTCAATTTGGCAGAAGAAGATGATGACTTAATATCAGGGCCTTCAGAACCATTTCTCAGTCTATCTTTCCAACCTCATCTCCATCCATCCACACAAAGAACATGACACATAGATGTAGTGGACTACTTGTTTTTATTCCCCTTGGAGAGAATGCATATGATCACAGCTCCAAGTCTTTTTCTGCTTCCTATTTCTGGGAAGACCCCTTCCCTTATTCTCTGCTGGTGAAACTCGCCTGTATCCGTCTCAGATGCCCTTCTTTCTTAAAAGAGTCCATTCTTGTCAGGCAAAACGATTTGCTTCCTCTCTACTGAAGAACTTATTACATTGTAATACAGAGTTTTTGATCAGTTTAAACTGTAAGTTACTAGTGGAAAGGAACCACATCGTACTTATCCCTTAGATAGTGTCCGGCATCATGCCTATCTAAGGGATAAGTAGGCCAGGGATAGTGTCTCAACAGACTTTTGTGATGACGTTAATTTAATGTAATTAAAATGAATAGAGAGGAATCCTTGACTTTACCAGCTAGCACCCGAGTATTCTATGTGAATAAAAAGATTTAGGGGCGCCTGGGTGGCGCAGTCGGTTGGGCGTCCGACTTCAGCCAGGTCACGATCTCGCAGTCCGTGAGTTCGAGCCCCGCGTCAGGCTCTGGGGCTGATGGCTCAGAGCCTGGAGCCTGTTTCCGATTCTGTGTCTCCCTCTCTCTCTCTGCCCCTCCCCCGTTCATGCTCTGTCTCTCTCTGTCCCAAAAATAAATAAACGTTGAAAAAAAAAAAATTTAAAAAAAAAAAAAAAAAGATTTAGAGATAATAAGTTTGGAAAAATGGATCTCTTCCCTTCATACAGATAGGCCAAAAGTTAAGAGAAGTCAAGGACCCATTAGTGGCCTGGATTAGACAACACTTGGCACAAAAACAAGAAAGGAAGAAGCCCTTTGTAGAGGGAAAAATGAAGGTTAGTCTCACTCAATTTAAAGGGTTCGTAATGTGTAGATAGAAGGAAAACGGAATCCCAAGACACTAGGACATGTGCTATCCTTTTCTCACTTGAAAAAAACTATCAATTCACTGTTGACTGTTGTTCTGTAGCAAACAGACCAGTGATGGGCTTCACTTGGACTCTGAGGCTACCAATTGGACCAACTGATTACCCAAATCCTCAGGGGTGATTAGTATTACAAAGAATTAGAATACGTGTTGGGGACTCTGGGTGGCTCAAATAGTCAAACACCCAACTCTTGGTTTCGGCTCAGGTCATGATCTCACAGTTGCATGAGTTTGAGCCCCGAATCCAGCTCTGCGCTGATAGCAAGGAGTCAGCTTGGGATTCTCTCCCTCTCCCTTCTCTCTGCCCTTCCCCCATTTGCTCTGTCTCTGTCTCTCTCAAAATAAGTAAATAAACTTAAATAAAAAAGAATAAGAATACATGTTAAGGAAGAATAACGGAAGAGAAAATGGCTAAAACACTTTCAACTTACGCATCCCTGACTTTGAAATATATCCAGAATAAAGCCAGTTCTCACGACCACCACTGCCACTGTCCTGGTCCAACCTGTCATCGACCCTCCCCTGGACCATGGAAATAGCTTTCAACTTGGCATAATTGTATGCTCTGTTTTCAGCTCAGGGGCCACAGCTGTGAAAATGTAGTCAATTCCTATCACTACTGTGCTCAAACCTTTCAAATGCTTCCCATGTCCCTCAGAGAAGAAGTAAAGACGTCCCCAGAATTTATAAAACTTGACAAGATCTGTCTTATCCTGTTATTACCTGCTAACCTTAGCTCCTACTATTCCCTCTCTTATACACCCTGCTGCAACCATGCTGGTCCCTTACTGTGCCTCAAATATTCTAAGCACGCTCATTTCTCTGGGCCTTTGTCCTTTCTTTCCCCCTTTCTGGAATGTCATTCCCCGCCCCCCCCCACAACTCTTCCACTAACCCCTAACTTCTTGTGGGTTACTCAACGATAATCCTGACTCTGAAATTCCAACTTGCTACGCTGCCATTTGACGCTGATTTATGTTTTCTCCCTGGCATAAATCATATATTTTATTCATTTACCTTGTTTTCTACTCTAAGATACCACATCATTATGCTCATCAAAATAAGAACTGCGGGGGCTCCTGGGTGGCTCAGTCAGTTAAGGGTCTGACTCTTAGGTCATGATCTTGTGGTCATGGGATCAAGCTCCGTGTCGGGCTCCATGCTAAGCATGGGATCCTCTCTCTCTCCTTCTCTCACTGCCCCTACCCCACGCTCTCTCTGTCTAAATAAATAAATAAACATTAAAAAAAAAGAAGAATTGTTATTTACTTGGTCCCAGGCACTGGGGTGAGGCCTGTGTGTGTGTTACTTCATTAAGATTTCCACAACTGCCCCAAGAGTAGGGTAATACTACTCCTATTTTTCAAATTAAGAAACAGGATTAGATCAATGGCTCTCCTAGTGTATTTGAAATCTGCAGTGGATCCTTATTTTTCTACTCCTTTCTACTTAAGACCAAATTGATTTCAGCAGAAGTTATAGAATAATCAATAATAATCATTATTTTCTGGAATCACACTTTAGTTGTAAAACAAAAAACAATAGAAAAAGAAGAAATTTCAATGTGAAAAACCAAGTGAAATAATTCAAGTCTTGTGTGTCTGTGTGACTGTGTGTGTGTGTATGCGCACGCCTTTAAGATCACTTTACCATCTTTGCTTATTTCAAATCTACTGTTTAAATACAAGAATGTGGCGTACCTCAGGGACGGGAGATGTGAACAGCACATCAAATGAGCTCAAGTAATTCTGAACCTTTACTTACTCTTTCTACGGTCTATACAAATGCATGTAGCTGAGTCCGTGTATGTGTTAGAATAACTAAGGGTTTTCAACTTTTCTTTGCTGTTTATTTATTTTTGAGAGAGCGCACGCAAGAAAGAGAGAGAAAGAGAGAGAAAGCATATGTGCAAGTGGAGGAGGGGCAGAGAGAGAGGGAGACACAGAATCCAAAGCAGGCTCCAGGCTCCGAGCTGTCAGCACAGAGCCTGACACGGGGCTCGAACCCACGAAACGTGAGATCATGACCTGAGCCGAAGTCGGACGCTCAACTGACTGAGCCACCCAGGCACCCCACTAAGGTTTTTCAAATTTGCCACATTAATGTTTGTGGTCGATGTTTGCTAAACGATCAATAAGTAAACTGTGCTTATGTATCACTACTTTTCTATTTATCATGTACTAATCCTGCTCTGGGTATATCCTGGGCCACTCCTTGGAAAGTCCCCCAGGGCTACCACCTCCAGGGTTCAAACCAGACGTGACCCTACTGACTACCTCTCTTATCACCTGTACTCCTCCTTCCTTATGCTTCACAACGCAGATCTGGTTTTCTTGATTTTTTTTTCCATGTGGGCACAAGCTTTATTCTGTTTCTGTGATGCATTCTGTGTTAAGAACTAGACATTTACTTTCCATTCTACCCTGTCGTTGGTGTGAAATTGACCTATTTCTTCACTGTCATTATACTCTGCCATTTGAGGGAAAACGAATCTGTACCAAAAACCAAAGCAAACACCACTTGTTTCTGAAATACTATTTGATTTTGAACACATGAATATGTTTTGTGGTCAGTTTTCTCCCCTATCATTTACTCCCCAACACAGTAACAAATAATTTTGTCAGTTAGATACGGGCTTATGATATAACATTTTTAAAGTAGGGGCCATGGCTATTTGGGTTCTGAACTAGGCTACACGTGTGGCACCATTTTCATTTCTACCAGACATCAAAAACAGTGATACTTCTCCAGGGAGCTTTGCCTTATTAGTACATCCCAGCAGCCAGAGAAAGGTGACATTTCAACCAATGGGCAGGAAAAAGCTTTAATTTCTTTATGATTCTAGTGGAAACAGTATCTCTTAGAAAGGTATGCTTGACTTAAAAGAAATTTAAAAAATAAACGTATGCTTGACCTAAACACTTTACTTACGTTGTAATGTGAAAAAATTAAGGGCATGAAACCATCAAGGATATTTTGACACTTCAGTATTAAGTTATTTGAAAAAAAATGCTAAATCGCGGAATTTAGATATCTAGTCTCATATCCACAGGACCAATGCATCAGTTAACATTAACATGGTTTCTGCTGTTTTCCAGGATGTTTTGGGGCTATTTTGTTATGCATTATAAAGTCTTCTGCTATTACTTGGAAATGCTCCAACACATCTCATAAGTAAATATGACTAATAATTAGATTATTTTAAATGGCAAAAGATTGGCAAAAAATAAATGTCTAACAGGATGAGATCAGCACATTATAACATATCTACCAATGCAACTAAACTCTACTCAAATATTAAAAATAAGTAAGTTAGTTGAACTTTCTGTAGCCATGTTCTACTCTTTCATTTATTCAAGAAATATTCACTGATGATCCATCTGATGCCAAAAATCTGTGCTAGGAATCACTGGTAAACAAAATGTACCCTGTTCCTGTTCGTATGCAACTTCTTCTTAACTGGCCAGCAAAATCATAAAATCAAAATATATGATAAATCAGTATCATGAAAGGAAAATCCTAAATAATCTAAGAAAAGATGACAGGGGTACCTGATATCAACAGAGACAGAAAAGTGTTTTCTAAAGTAAATTTTAGGTTATAATAATGTTAATGACAACATTTTAAAAATGTCTTCACATTTGTAAATTTCAAAGTACTTCATAGGAGTCATTTTTGCTTTGTTTTGTTTTTCACTACGTTGTCTAAAACGCTCCATGGAAACAAATAATACATGAACCAGAAAACTAGAGAAGATGGGTTGTTATTTTTTAGCTTAAATATTGCAAAACTGAGCCTTAAGTTCTATGAAATTGATTTTAGGGTCTATCAAAAATATGGCTAAAGATGTACAGAACTTCTTGTGAACATTACAGCCCAATAAAAGCGAGGAGGCTTGAAGTATACCTTTAATGTTCAAAACTAGCACTTTTAACATGAGACATCAACTCTCACTGCCAAAAGTGCTCGATCGAGATTAATCTGGACAATTTCTTCAGAAGATCATGTTATTTGTCAGAAGTATGTCTAATTCAGTGTATTACACAATCTGCAAAACAGTAGCGATTTAATGTAGAGGAAGGGCATCGGCACAAGTTGAGAGCATTTAGAAGACATGCTAATTTGCAACCCTTGCACTTAACAGCAACTTGCTAAACATGAAAACTACAAAACTACCTTTCTTTTTAATTAAAAGGAAACCTAGAGAAGTTAATTGACCATTCACTCAGTGAGTATTTATGGAGTGGGTATAGAAGACACTGTACTAAGTCATCAATCATCAACCCACATTGCAGCTTTTTGGAAGAACGACACTGTCTACATTAGGAGGCTATTACTGGGAAGCCATTAGGACATAGTCTGTCCTTCACATGCAGTGGCCCACTTTAAAGCCCTGTATTGTCACAGGCAGCGGTAAATACAGGCATCTGGGACTCTCAGGGGAGGGGGTGGGGACTTTCAGGTGAAGTGGGAAGTCATTACTCTGAAACACTGTGAATTTAGAAGGAGCCACTGACAAACTATTTTGCTACCGTGTGTGCTTGTAAGACGAGGTATCATTAGGAAAAGCCACATAAAGCCGTTGCAGCTGTGTTATATAAAAAGTGGGGATGATTTAATAGAAAATGTCATCCTTTGCAGAATGCTGATTGCCTATTTTTTTTCCATAAAGCCCTCTCATCAGAGGGACTCCAGCAGCTGCGAGAAGGCATCCTGTCACTGATGTTCCCAGACGTCCCGGCGCACAAAACTCTCCATGTGCTGTTTGGCATCTAAACCATTCTTCTTTCTTTTCCTTCCCCCTCCCCCTTCGTACTCCACTATGGAATTTGGAATATTGTCTTTTTGTGAGGATGGAGCAAGGGTTGGCTTTTTGACACTGGAATTTCAGCGTAAACAAGAAAAACATCTGCCGGAGCCACAAGTCGCTATTTTTCTGGATTCTGGATCAAGAAGCCCTAAAGCTGTAACAATTCGATAATTCTATAATGTTAAAGATTTCTCCTTAACAGATGGCAGTCATTACAAGTTACTGTAGACCATAACTCTTTGGAGGCTAAGATAAAAATTTGCGCCACACAAAAGAGAAAAGAGATTTGACAGAGAAGAGGCAGGGTCAAGTGCTTGTTTAATCACATTAGAATTCTCCAACTAGAAAGTTCTATTTTCTCATAATTAGTTTTAGAAAGGTGACTTGGTCGTAAATTTTACATCATACAATCACGTCTTCACTGAGTTCAAAATAATCCCGTAATTCTTGGCGAATGTTTTACTTTCAATAATTTAGAGTTTATTGTCACTAAGAGGATAACGGTGTATGCTATCTGGGTGTACAAAATGCTACAAAGGAAATATGCCATGCTCTATCATGGCCCCAAATAATGGTCAGTGCCATGCATATAGTGGGGATTCACTTCTTCGTCAATTCATTCCTCCCACAAATAACTAATGAGCCTCTCCTTTCTCGGGTACTGACCTAGGTGTTGAAGGTGCAACTATGGACATGAGAAACAAAAGTTTCTTTTCTCCTTGTGCTTATCACCACTTGAAACACACACACACACACACACACACACACACACACACACACCAATGTTAAATTAAGGACTGACGTACCTTAGGGGTTGTACACTTTGATAGTAAGACTCTACTGTGCCTCCCAGGATCCCTGCCTCCTGGTATTTACACCAGAGGATGGCGGAATATGCCACCCCCCAAATACCCTTCTTTGCCACCAGGATTATTTTGAGAAAGGGAGACCGGGAGGAGGTCTGAAAGCAGAGTAAAAGTCACCCTTTTGTAAGGGACGTTTACAGGTATAAAGGAAATCTCCATTTCTAAAGGTGTCTCCTTCACTCTACCAGGAAGAGAAGGATGACTGTAAATCATAGGAGACTCTCATCCATGGAGAAGGCACAGAATTAAATCTGCATAATAAACCTTATTTAATTTACCTTACTTCTCTAGGTCACCGCTGAGCCTCTGATGGGAACCCAGTCCTGACCAACAACCTTGACTGCAGTTTTGCCTCGACTTGTGACCCACAAGGGACTGGGGGACAATAAACATTGTAGAATTTTTTATACGACAGAGAAAACTGACACAGAATTGCGATCTCGCTTTTACATCACAGACCTAACTACGACTCATCGAAATAAAAGACCGCAAAGTCTTTTTTGGATAATTACGTTAGATCTTCTGTGAAGGCATAGTTTCAAAAGTATTGCATCGTTGGGTCAAATAATTGTTTTGTGTCAATACTTGTCACACAGGTCCTAGTGGCCTACACTAATCACATGGAATGAGCCAACCACAGAGGACCGGCCTTGTCTTTACTGAATGAACTCATTTATAAACAAACCCGTGAAGGTCCCAATTCTGCTCCTCACTCAATGAGCCAAGACCACGGGCCCATCTAAATGGCTTAATTGCACTTCATGAGTACAGACCAATTTATCAAGAGCTTTTACTAACTTCATCTCTCATAGTCCTAAGTCAGTGAGAGAAGAATGTCCCCCAGGTTTACAACAAGGGATGTGAGGCTGAGAGAAGGGACAAACTAAAATCGTATCATTAGTAAGCGGCAGAAGTGGGACTCAAGCCACCACATGTCATCAGAAAGATAATGCACTGCTTGTCTCCCTCTGCCACAGCGAACTGTATAGAAAATTGTTCTGTCCCTTCAGTGGGCCCTGAGCCAACAGAGCCTTTCAAAGTAGACTCCGAGCTGAGGCAGCTCCCCCCCACTCCCATCCCCCCCCCCACACACAGACACACACATCCTCCTTTGCAGGAAGCTTAAGCCAGAATCAATGCTCTGCTTTCAATTAGAAATAGCTACAAGCAACATGCGAACCAAGGGGAATGAACAAAAGGGAGTTATCTCCTCCTTCAAGTAACTGATTTAGTCACAACCAGGCAGGCGCTATGTTCTAAGCACTATGCTGGGTACTGGGAATAGAAAAATGAGTAAGAACCATTTCCCCCACGCCACAGCCCCCTACACGCTACTACTACCGCACCCGGGGGGTGTTTAGTCTGGGAGACAGGGACTTACAGTATTTCAGTTGGATGTATTGAGTCTTAAGAGAGGATACCAACTGCAAGGGTACCCTAAGACCACAGTGGACCAAGTAACTGACCCATGGCTTTCAGGGAAGTCTTCTAACAGGAGAAGGAACTTTAGCAGAAGTCTACAGAGGCAAGTAAAATTCCAACGAAGTGTTCCAGGCAAAGGAAGTCAGTTGGCAAATTATGGAAGCAGGAAGCAACTTGAAGTATACAGGAACACTCAGCAGTTAAGTGTTAATAATAAATGAAGCATAAGACATGAAGTTGTCAGAGTCAGCTATAAAAATCATAGCTTAAATTGCATATGTGCCTGCCATATGCCATACTTACCAACAGCAATTGAATTCTAACAACAGCTGAGGTAGGCACCAATATTATCTCCATTTTCTCGGATGAGAACACCGAGGCTCGGAGAGGTTGGGTAACTCATCCAAGTTGCCACAGCTAATAACTGACAGAGTGGACATTTGAACCTATGTGAGTCCAAACTCTTAGCCAAATCTCACACTGCTTTGCTAGGTAGGAGACAGGTCTGAAGAACACTGGACTTCATCTTTGTCCATAGCAAAGACCAAAAAACTGTGGGTTTTTTTAAGTCTATTTATTTCAAGAGAGACAGAGACAGCACGAGTGGGTAAGGGACAGAGAGAAAGGGAGAGTGAATCCAAAGCAGGTTCCACGCTGCCAGTGCAGAGCTCAATGCAGGGCTCGAACCCACGAAACTACGAGATCGTGACCTGAGCAGAAACCAAGAATTGGGACACTCAACCGACTGAGCCATCCAGGTGCCCACAAAACTGTTTTTAATAAAGGGTTATATCATAAATATTTTAGGCTTTGTGAGCCATATGGTCTCTGTTGCAACTACTCAGCTCTGCTGTTGTGGCAGGAAAGCAGCCATACACAATACACAAATAAATGAGTGTGGCTCTGTTCCAATAAAACTTTATTTAAAAAGAAAAAAAAACAGGCATTGGAATGCATTCGGCAGATGGGTTGTAGTTTGCCAACTCCTGATAAGTAGGAAACCTTTAAAGAGTTTTCAGCAAGAAAAGGACATAATCAGTTTTGGACAGCATGACTCTAAGTCTCTGGTTCATGCCAGAAACATCTTTAGCCTGTTCCCATCTAGATGAAATGGCTGCTTCTCCAAAGTATCAGCAACTGAGACTCAGTCTGCTCATGCTCATACTGATACTGATCCTGCTCAAACTGCTCATAGTGATTCAAGCATTATTCAAGCATGAGGGATATAGGAACAAATAAAAATAAATTTGCTCCTCACCATGCATACATTCTAGCTGGAGGAAGACATACGCGAGTGTGCACACACACACACACGCGCGCGCGTACCATATATTAGGCTATGATAAGTGCTCCGGAGAAAAGCGTATCAGGGACATCCAGCACTGGGCAGGTGAATTTTATATAAAGTAGTTCAGAAAAATCACTCTGATAACGGGACATTTGAACAGAGACTTGAAGGAAACAAGAGAATGAGTCATACAGACACATGTAGGGAAGAAGAAATTTAAAACCCAGTAGTGGGAATATACCTAGACCATTTGAGAAACAGCAAGTGCACTGACATGGCTGGCACTGAATGAAGATGAGTGGAACATAGTACAAGATGAGGTCAGACAGCTACCAAGGGTCAGAGTAGATTAAGGAGGGCAAAAGAGGGATATGTCAAGCTTGGGATCTAGTTTAAAGTATGACTGCCAGTGGTGGCCTATTTGGGCAAAGCGTTTAACGTAATATCTTAGTATTTATTGGTAGATACATGGTCTTGGAGCAAGCCTTGGCAAGTCCACTGTTGTTTGGTAGATGAATTGCTTCCCAAGAGAGCAATCTCTTATCTCAGGTGAACTGACTTATGGGAATTTCCTGAAGCTAAGAGTGAAACTACTTATCGTTTTATAGACTTATCGTTCCTGGGTGAGATTCTCCTCGAACAAATAATAAGTCACGTTGACCCAGGCCATCTGAATTCTTAGTCCCTTTGCCACGTCATGCTGACGTAGGTGGGCACATGTCTCACATGTTTAAAAACATACTGCACAGGGCGCCTGGGAGGCTCAGTCAATTAAGCGTCTGACTTCGGCTCATGTCATGATCTCCCAGTTTGTGGGTTCAAGCCCCACATTGGGCTCTGTGCTGACAGCTCAGAGCCTGAAGCCTGCTTGGGATTCTGTGTCTCCCTCTCTCTCTGCACCTCCCCTGCTCACGGTCTCTCAAAAATAAATAAGACATTTAATAATAAATAAATAAACAAACAAACAAACAAATAAAGTAGAAGGGAGGAAAAATAGTTCCCCCTACTCTTCTAAGTTCTCCACTCAGACTCCAATAACAGAAGGCAAGGGAAAAACATACACATTTACTTAATATAAATTTTATGTGATTCAGGAGCTTTCCTAAGGAAATCAAGAAGCAGTTAAACTTGAGTTAGGTTTGATGAAGAGTGAACAGTCATGGAAAGAAATGATAGAAGGAAGGATATGAGGCAAGCGTACTAAACGGGGAAACTCGGCAAGGCCTGTTCATTTGGATTCTTCTCTGTGTCCCCCCATCTTTGGAGATAAGGAGGCTCTTTTCCCCCGGGTAAAGGGAGGGGACCTTTCACATGTCGGTTTGATCACCTGCTTCAGGAGAAGGTCGGAAAGTCCTTCTTATAGCTGCTATTTCTCAAATCCCTCCAGCTTGAAATATTCAACATGCCAAGGTGTGCTATTTTGGGGTAGCATGTCCCAAACACCATCAAAAGAGAATACACCTCGATGTACAGACATCGAGGGAGAAAATAGTCTCTCTTTAAATTTTTTTGATGTTTATTTATTTTTGAGAGAGAGACAGACTGCGAGTAGGGGAGGGGCAAAGAGAGAGGGAGACACAGAATCTGAAACAGGCTCCAGGCTCCGAGTTGTCAGCACAGAGCCCAATGTGGGGCTCGAACTCGTGGACTGCGAGATCATGACCTGAGCCAAAGTCGGACGTTTAACCAACTGGGCCACCCAGGCACCCCAATAGTCTCTCTTATTTGTTTCTGTAAATAACAGACAGAAGGGTGGGGCCTGGCAGCGGGGGGAAAAAAAAAACCCACAGGCTATTTAGTTTTCTCTGGAGCTGGGGCAAAGGAAGGAGAAGACAATCAGAATGCAGTATCAGATAACAGTAATAAAAAAAAAAATCCAGGGGTGCAGGGGTAGCTCAGTTGGTAAAGCTTCTGACTTCGGCTCAGGTCATGATCTTCCAGTTCGTGGGTTCAAGCCCCATGTCGGGCTCTGTGCTGACAGCTGGGAGCCTGGAATCTGCTTCGGATTCTGTGTCTCCCTCTCTCTCTGCCCCTCCTCTGCTAATGCTCTGTCTCTGTCTCTCATCTCTCTCCCAAAAATAAACATTTAACAAATTAAAAACAAAACAAAACAACAGCAATATATATAAGAGTAGCAATAATAAAATAATGCAACGCAAATGATAATCCACTGTATCCTTGCAGTGTACTGAAATAAATAAATAATCAATATCTCATGTAACCCTCGCTTTCATCCAGTGAGGGAGGAATTATTGTTGTCCCACTTCCCAGAGGAAGAAGTTGAGGCACTGAGCTTTTAGGCACCCCATCTTGGGTACACAGCTACCAAAAACCTCAAATGGAGACCTGTCTAGGCTCAATGCTGGGACTTCAAACCATTACGCCTGGCGTGCTGGGATTCTACACATGAGATCTGAATAAAGTCATCCGAAATGGAGGCGTCTATCACCGGCCGTCAGTAAGTTCAAATACACAGCTGCATGGCTACATTTTAACCTCCAAAAGCATCCATTACCCCAGGGACCTCAGAAGCAGTCTGCACCCTGTTGGAAGGTGACTTGGCCAAGGGTTTTGAAACCTGAATCAAGTAAGAAAAAGACGCTGGGATGAGCCACAGAATTTCATTTAGAAAAAGGGCCCCAAGAGGAAGCTTCTGCATTCCTGTGGAGTTTCGCGTCTGGAAGTAGGGACGGAGATCTGGAAGGGAGCTCTGTGTGCAGTGGAAATGACCCCAGCTCAATGCTTAGGAAGGTATTCTAATGGGATACACTTCCCCCGACAGGGCCAGAGAGGCTAAGAATAGCAAGCATTAATTGAGTGCTTATGGCATGCCAAGCACCTTTGGGGCTCTCGGCATATCTGCTTTGGTCCACACAACACCTCAATGAGGCACAAGTGAAGAACTCAATCCTACTTTAGAGAATCAGTGGAGAAACACAATATAATTTAAAGGGAAGTTCACAGGGGCGCCTGGGTGGCTCAGTCGGTTGAGCATCCAACTTCGGCTCAGGTCATGGTCTCATAGTTGGTGAGTTCAAGCCCCGCATCGGGCTCTGTGCTGACAGCTTGGAGCCTAGAGCCTGCTTTGGATTCTGTGTGTGTGTCTCTCTCTCTCTCTGCCCCTCCCCTGTTCGTGCTCTGTCTCTTTCCCTCTCAAAAAGAAATAAACATTAAAAAAAAAAATTAAAGGGAAGTTCACATAGAGCATGACTGCTGTATTTACACAAAATAAAATTAAGAAAATAAAAATAAATGTTTGGTGCCTATAGATTTCTATACCCGTGTCATTGCTGGGGAAAGGGATTTTGAAATTTACCCAAACTGAACCGTACCTGTTATTTTCCAGTTATTTATTTAAAGGCAATTGTATTGGGGCACCTGGGTGGCTCAGTCGGTTGAGCGTCCAACTTCGGCTCATGTCATGGCCTCACAGTTCGTGAGTTTGAGCCCCATGTTAGGCTTTGTACTCATGACGCAGAGCCTGCTTTGGATCCTCTGTCTCTCTCTCAAGAAAAAATAAACATTAAAAAAAAAATTAACGGCAACTGTATCACATCCTCCACCCATCAAATTGGATAACATTTCTATCAGATACAGGGTTAGGGATTTTTAAGATTAAAAAAGACAAAACACAAGTGAAAACAACAACAACAATAAAACGCTTCACAGTCTCTGAATTATGTCTGGGTAGATAAGTGTTCTTTACAATATCCAAGTAAATAGCAAATAAAATTGAAGCACAGAGAAAGAGAATATATATCTTCTTATTATAACTGTGAAGAGATATTTCTAACCCCATCATCACCCAAAGAAAATGTAAAATGAAAGAAAATTCTATTTCAAATGAAATCAAGAAATAGCCATAAATAACAAACCACAACCTAAAAGACTATCAGCCAAATGCAGTGTAATTCGAACCAGGATAGACCTAAAATTTTGCAGATACTGAGGAGTAACTGATTATAATTACCAAGGATGTACTATACGCCAATAAATGTTCTAAGTATTAACTAATTTAATCCTAATGACCCTGCGAGGCAGGCACTATTACTATCCCCACGTACAAACAATGAAACAGAGGCACAGAGAAAGTAATTAGGTCCAAGATCACGGTTGGCAGACAAGAATTTCTGTCCCCTTCAAGGTCTTTCTAGCCAGACTAAGAATCAAATTGATATGAGGCAGATTAGTAGAAGAAAATCAAATTTAATAGTGTACATATGGGGAGTCCACACAGACACGGAAGCTCCAAAGACAGGCAACATGAGGTATATGAGTCATCCTGAAGTAAGGAGAAGGGGTTAGGGGTTTGAAACTTCAAAAAAAAGAAGTAGAATTCTCAGGAAGAATGAAGAGCCTATGTTTGGTCAACAAATATTTGCTGGGCCACTCAAACAATGGACACAGGGAGAACTTTGAATGCTTATTTATTTTGAGAAAGAGAGAGAGAGAGAGAGAGAGAGAGAGAGAGAGAGCATGAACTGGGGGGAGGGCAGAGAGAAAAGGAAACAGAGGATCCGAAGCAGGCTCTTCGCTGACAGCAGAGACCCTGAAGCAGGGCTTGAACTCATGAACCATGAGATCATGACCTGAGCTAAAGTCAGACACTTAACTGACTGAGCCACCCAGGGGCCCAAAGTTTATTTATTGGGGGGGGGGGGGCAGAGGAGGGGCAGAGAGGGAGGAAGAGAGAATCCCAAGCAGGCTCTGAGCTGCCAGCGCAGAACCTGATGCAGGGCTCAACCCCATGAACCATGAGATTGATGGGGTTCTGGGGTGATGGTAGGGTTCAGAGCTGACGGCCAAGAAAGAATTCTTGAAGATGCCTTTGGTGCAAAAAAGGTGATTTTATTAAACTGCAGAGAGAGGACCCGTGGGCGGAAAGAGCTGCACTGGGGTTGTGATGGGTAACTGATGATATACCTTCAGGTTAGGAGGGGTTTAGGGATAGAGTAAGTCTCCAAGATATTTTGGAAGGACCTTGAGGGGGCTAGGTGGTGTTAGGAAAATGCCATTTGTTACCGTTTACTAAAACCTCAGTCATGAGACCCTTCAGATGCATATCAGGGGGCCATAAGCTTGGGGTATGATTCCCAGCATATATCTTGGGGGAGCTGAGATACAGGAAGTTTCCAAAGGAAGTTTTATATGTGAAAGTAGACTTACAGGACCCTGGGGAGTCAGAATAATGTTAAGGCGAAATTCCCTTTTGCCTCTAGCAAAGTATCATCATGCAGGCAGCTGAGCTCCTAGAGGGAAAACACTTCCTGTCTCAAGGACTTGTCAAAGGGCTACAGGCAGTAAGGGAATTTAATTTTTCATTTGCCTTAGTTTCCCACATCACCATGACAAGCACTTAAACCCCTTTCCTTTGTCCTTGGTTAGCCAGGAGTGTCCAAGGAATATTACACATATTCCACCTGGGCAGGGCCGAGGTGGTGGTGGAGGGGGTCTGTTAGCCTCTACTTTGCCCTCAGCTTGCCCCAGGCTCCCTCATCAAGATCATGACCTGAGCCAAAATCAGACAGACACTTAATGGACTGAGCCACCCAGGCACCCCCGAGAGGACTTTGATCAAACAGGCCTTGCTAGGTTCCTCCGTGTTCACCATACCTAGTCTATAGCATAATGCAGTTATCTATGGTTGATATGAGAAACAAAGGCAGAAGGAAATGGCAGATAAAATTAAACTTCCTTATAACCTGCAGCCCATTGGCAGATACTTGAGGCAGGCGGAGTAAAACGTTCCTCCAGGAACTCCGACTGTCTTAACGTTACTGCTTTGCTAGAGGGAAAAACAACCTTAGCTTGAGAATATAGGCCCCCAGTACCCTGTGAGTGGTCTTTAGCATATGCAAATCTCACTGGAAATTTCCCCTTGACTTTACCTCCCCCACCTCCCAAGTATATAACCAATCTCTCCTCATGGTCCCAGGGCAGCTCATACTGCCCATGGGTCCTGTCCCCGTGCTTTAATGAAATTACCTTTTTTGCACCACAGATGTCTTCAAGAATTCTTTCTTGGCCGTCAGCTCCGAAACCCCCATCACCCGAAAACCTCATCATGGTGGCGGCTCTCTTCCTGAGGCAGGCCCTCCACCTAAATTCTTACCCACAGTTGTGGGGGAGGAAAAGGGCTGAAAGGAAGAAAAAAATCTTCTCTATCCTCAAGGTCTTCCAACTGGTCTAAGGATTCAGTTTCCATAAAACAGATTAACAAGAGGAAACAAGCAAAGGTTCATTACACGTGCACGGACGCCCAATTATAGAATGGAAACCTGAAGAAATGACCAAGGCAGGAGTTTTTATACTTTTCAGACAAAGAGATCATCAATCTGTCAGGAACTGACAGGACAAAACACCTGAACTTGCGAAGCTTCAATTAGTGATGAATTCTAAACAGAATTTAGATTGGGGTAGTAAATTGGTAAAATGTCACAAGGGCTGTTTATACAACCTTCTTGGCTCTAAATTTCCTATCTCCGGTGATAAGGACTTTTCTTTACATTCTGGTACAAGAAGGGTACCTTTCACCTGGGAGATTTATTTCTTGCTTTCAGAGAGACAGAGGGGAGTCTGAGTGTCCTTGCTGCATAGGCTGTCTCTTGAGTAACTTTTATTTAAAATAATCAATATGCCAAAGGGGCACATTTTGAGGCAGCCTGCCCTTGGCCCCTACAGAGCTTTTCCTGGATCTGCTGGGTTGTGACTGCTTTTTAACTCAAAATAATCTTCAGGCCAAAGTGGCCCATCTTGGGGTAGCTTGCCCTTGGCCCCTAATTATCACACAGCTACTAATTATCAGAATCAGAGTTTGAACTCTGGAATTTGAGGAGAGCACAAAGCTTTCTAAAAATAAGTGGCACAAAAAACCCTTGCTTAACAGAGCAAGTTCTAGTGCAGGACTGGGCTGAAGTAGGGGACACTCTGTAAGTGAGGGAGATTATTCACTTTCAGAAAAACTAACTACAAGCTGCGCTGTCCAGTTAACGGCTACGTTTACAACCTACTGGAAATATGTGCAGACCACCCCCTCCCCCACAAGAGTCCCCCAGACTCTTAGACATTTCATTTCCTGGTTCTTTTTCTTCCCCTCTGGGTTTCTCGGGCTTATTTTCGCATGCGCCATAGAACAAAGGGAGGAGGGACTGAAAGTCTCTGTGTCACCTCAGGGAATGTACATTTGATCCAATCAGGCTACTTTTTGTCTTATGTGGGCATAGGCGACTTCCGGGTAAGGCTGTAACCTCTGTAGTACTCAGCCAATGAGCAATCAGGAGGGACTTACACACTTGGGAGATAAATTGTCTGCTGTGACTGCCCCGAGTGTGCCTGTCCCTCAGACACCTGCTCTTGCAAGAACATTGATTAAAGCCTCACTTCGCTGTGCTCTGAGTCTCCTCGTCCCTTCTTTGATTGGGTCCGTGAGCTTATTTCTCACAACTCCTTACAGCTAGTCTCTGACACACAGTGTGTTAAGGCAGGCAGCCCCCACCGAACTATCTTCCAGAAACTGGCAGCCGGTGTGGCAGCAAGAGGGTGGGGGAGAGTGTAGGAGTGGGAAAGTTTTTTCCCTCTTCCTTTCAAGGTTCTTTGGCTGCTCTAATAATTAAATTGATATATGACAGATATACGGGAGAGAAACAAACAGATGTTTAATAACATGTATGCCACTGGTATATATGGGAGAGACGCAGGAAAATGGAGTAACTCCCTGAAATGGCCCGAGCCACCACGCTAAATACCATCTTCAGGAAAAGACAGATGTTGGGGGTGAGGCGTCCCTTATGAGAGGTTACCAGGCAAAGCTCATGGTGGTCAGGCAGATTTACGTCTTAGCCTTCCTTCTCCTTCCTCCTTCCTTTGACTCTCAAGACACTCATCCTTCTCTTGCTAGTAGGGCAAGGGAGATGTACTTACAAATGGAGAGGTCTCTTACACATACAAATGTTTCTTACAAAAGAGTCATTTCTCAGTTTTCAGAGTTTCACCTGTGTCTGCTATTTCTTAAAAATAACGAGCTTAAAAAATCAATATGCCAAAGAGGCATATTTCAGGATGGTATATTTTCCTCTCCTTCAGGAGGCCAGTCAACTTGTAGCTGATCTTTAGCAGAAGGATCAAATGCCTAATCATCACTCAAGAAGCCCGTGCCACAGTGGGGGGCTTTACTGCAAGACCGCCAGGCCGATCTTGTCAGCCTGAGCTGCACAATCCACGTAAACCCGTTAGGAGATTCTGGATTTAAATCCAAGCAGGCCGAAGCGTTGTGTGTCCTCCACACACAGTTCATCGCCAGTCTGTAACACATATCCTGCGGCACATTTTTAAGATAATTTTGTATCACTGGGCCCAAGGCAGATTCTTCATAGCACATGGTGTTGGGTCACTGGGAAATAAGCTGAGGGAGGCATTGGAAGGAGCCCTCCTTCATTCCATTAGCCAAAATAAACTCCAAAGACTTGAAATGTTGACACATAACAAAATGAAACATTTAACACCCAAGAAGAGGGGCGCCTGGCTGGCTCACTTGGAAAAGCATGTGACTCTTGATCTCAGGGTAGTAAGTTTGAGCCCCACGTTGGGCATAGAGAGAGATAAATAAGTAAAGTTTAAAAAATATATAAAAATAAATAAAACCCAAAAAGGCTGAGAGATTTTAAATAGTAAATTTAGGGTGTTGATCAAAAAAGTTTGAAGAGCACTGCTATGTCCGTTAAAAAGAAAAAGTACATAATCCCTGCTAATATCTCTGTATCTTTAGTGTTCATATGATACACTATATATTTAAAATATTACATATATGAAACATGGACGGATGCTTACTATTGGAGATAGGGGTTCAACACACCATAAAAATGTATTTCTTTTTTTTTAATTTTTATTTATTTTTCAGAGAGAGAGAGACAGAGCACAAGCAAGGGAGAGACAGAGAGAGAGGAGACAAAAATCCAAAGCAGGTTCAAGGCTCCCAGCTGTCCCCACAGAGCCCAATATGGGGCCCAAACCCGTGACCCGGGAGATCATGACCTGAGCCGAAGTCAGATGCCTAACTGACTGAGCCACCCAGGTGCCTCCAAATGTATTTCTGTATACATCTATGTATAGATATAAATTTAATCCTTGCAACAACTCCATGAGGCACATGTTCAGAAGTCAGCCCTATCTTTAGAAAGTCAATGTGTAATAATAGTGGTAAACTATAAACAGTGTTTCCCTTCACGTTATATAAATGAACATGAACTTTGTTACCGTTAATATATACATGCATTCTGACAAAGATTCTGTCCTTGACCAAACTCTAATCTGGATCCTCTGAACTGTCTTTTCAACTAGGTCTTGTCTTTTTGGGTTTCCATGTTCATCTCTGCCCTGTCCACTTTTAGCAAGAATCCTGCTAAGCCAGTGTAGCCAGAATCACCAGCCCTTGATATCTAATCACTTTCATTATCTAACCACATTCTTCATCCTCCACCATCTCTTACGTGATGTCCAATCACCCTGGCCTGCCTTGAGGAAGAATTGTTAGGTCACTTTAGCCAGAATTCCCCCCTTACCTTGGATATTTCCTTTCAGTAATTTTCCAGCAACGGACCCAACTCTGCTCCTTGGCCAAAAATTCTCATTTTTCATTTCTGTATTTGGAGTCAAGCCCTATCTCTCTTCCCCACTTCGAAACCCCATTGCAGTGGTTCCTGCACCAACCGGGATGGTTCTGAATAAAGTCTGCCTGCCCATTCTTTCACAAATGTTGTGACTCGCTTTTTCTTTAACGATCTTAAGGTGAGGTAAACCCCTATTGACAACTGTAGGCATAAATCCATGTTTTGAATCAGTGGAAGCCACTGATGTTAGACACTTGCTAACATGGTCTCAGCAACTGACAGGATACCCTAAATCTCCCTGTCTTGCTGAGTTGCCCTCTCCAGTCTTAAAGTCCTACGTGCGGGTGCACAACCCCATGATGGAATCTGGGTTACACGTCTATGCCTGGCTCCCCTGGGGCAGAAACAGAAAGAAGAATTTCATATTCCCTGATGGCAGGCAGAGCTCTGTGTGAAATGTGGGATTCCCAGTGAAGGGGAAACAGAATATAGCACCCCAAAATATGCCTCTTTGGCATAAAGATTATCTTGAACTAGCTTTTTTTTTAAAGAATTTTTTTTTCAACGTTTATTTATTTTGGGGACAGAGAGAGACAGAGCATGAACGGGGGAGGGGCAGAGAGAGAGGGAGACACAGAATCGGAAACAGGCTCCAGGCTCTGAGCCATCAGCCCAGAGCCTGACGTGGGGCTCGAACTCACGGACCGCGAGATCGTGACCTGGCTGAAGTCGGACGCTTAACAAACTGCTCCACCCAGGCGCCCCTGAACTAGCTTTTTTAAGGAAGAAGAGACACAGGGGAAGCTCTAAAAACTGAGTAGAGGGGTACCTGCGTGGCTCAGTCGGTTAAGCGTCTGACTCATGGTTTTGGCTCAGGTCGTGATCTCATAGTTCATGAGTTCGAGCCCTGCATTGGGCTCTGCGCTGACAGCATGGAGCCTGCTTGGGATTCTCTTTCTTTCTCTCAAAATAAATAAATAAACTTTAAACATATTTTTAAAATAAAATAAAAATTGAGAAGGTACCCTTTTGTAAAGGGAACTCCCTTTGTAAGAGTGTCTTTTTTTTTGTACTAAGAACTAGGAGAGGACTCTAAATCTCTAGAAACTCTTATCAATGGAAAAGGCAACAATTTAAATCTGCATAACAATCTTACCCTTGTTTAAATTGCTTTGCCTGATAACCTTCCATAACGGACCCCAACACACGGAAACACACACACACACACACACACACACACATCTTTTTCTTTAGCCAAAGATAGTATAGAAGGTGGTGGCTTGAGCCATTTCAGGGAGTTATGAAGTTCTGGGTCTCTCCCATGTATACAGGAAGTATACATGTTATTAAACTTCTCTTTGTGTTTCTCCTGTTAATTACAAAATAAATTCTTTCATATTTATTTTGAGAGAAAGAGATACAGAGCACAAGCAGGGCAGGAGCAGAGAGAGGGGGAGAGAGAGAATCTAAAGCAGGCTCCACGCTGTCAGCACAGAGCCCAAGGCAGGGCTCGATCTCATGACTGTGAGATCATGACCTGAGCTGAAATCAAGAGCCAGACACTTAACTGACTGAACCACCCAGGTGCCCCACTGTCCTGTTAATTTTTTATTGGCAGGGATTGAGTCTCAGCCAAGAACCCAGAGGAATAGAAGAAAAATTCTCTCTCTTTCCCTTATACCAACAACAGGAAGAGGTTGAATTCTGGACAGCTGTGACAATGAAAACTATCCACAGGAGCATGTCTTAGTAATCTATAGTGGCTGAGAACATGGGCATTAGAGTCAACGAACTGGGATCCAATACTGGACCCAACATTTGCCAGCCCTGTGACCTGACTTCGCTCTCATTTTGTTTCAGATGTACAACATAATGATGGAGATTTGTCTATATCGCAAAATGATCATCACAATATGACTCTTTTTTAATGGGGTTCCACCAGAGAATTAAGCCCTAATGCTCCAAACCAATCTTTGGATACAACACATGAATTTCTCTGCTGTGTACCCAGGATGTACCCAGGATGGTGCGAGCTATGCGTGCTCTTTGGAAGAAATGAAAGAACACTTATTCAAATCTTTTTCTCTAGGGCTTAATTCTCATACCAAACCCCTTTGGAGCGTGGCTGCCAGCTAAATAAAATCACTTCCCCTTTCTATGCCTGTTTTTTCATTTTAACTTCCAAAGTGTGGGTACAAATTGTACCTTGTTCATATTTTTTAACGAGAATTTAATGAGCTAAGACATGTAAAGCACTTAAAACAGTGCCAGGCACAATAATATATGTCACTGTTATCAATATCACATTCATATTTGTATTTTCCGCTTCTTCTTGAAATATGGGTGCTCAGTAAATAGTTGAGAAATGAACAGGTGTGTGCGTGCGTAAAGATAAACAGTAGTACTGTGCAGAATAAATTAGGACAGATGGGAGGCAGAAAGACTGGTTGAAACCTGCTGGAATAATAACAAAATATATATATATACTTTTTGAATATATTTTTGAAACAGGAGAACAGTAGTGAAAATGGAGAGGATGTAGGTTTCTGAAATGTTGCAGAGACGGTTCCACAGGACTTGGAATCTGACACGATGTGGGCAGTAGAGGTAATTCATAGCTGTTAGCTTGGGTAACTGAATGAATGAATAGTAGTGTCATCCATAGACAGGAAGTAAATTCCAGGGAGAAATGATGAGCTGAGTTTGGGACATTTGGGTAATTAATCTTATAAGAAATCTTCCAATCAATCTTATAAGAGTGTATATTTATTCAAAAAGACATCCCATTAAACCCTAAATCCAATCAGGATTGCATCCAAAGTATTTCAAGAAGAGTGACATATTTGGTGGCTTGGTGGTGTGGTTACAAGTCACAGAAATGATTGTAACTACCTTAGGAAGAAGCAGCAGAGGGTGCAGGAATTTATTGCTGCAATATAGGAGAATACTATGGGATTAATTGGGAAGAACAGAGCAGAGCCTCAGAAAGAGATTATAGTTGGGAAGGAGAGCCATCGGGTACACACAAAGGGTCTTCTTTCTGGGGTTGGCTTCCTTATTCTCTCTCTGAAGACCAGCGTTTTCTACTACTTAGGTCATAGGCTGGGAAGTGGCCATGCCACCTGTAGCTGATAATGTCGGTGGCCCACCCAGACCTCCACCAATCCCTTTTTCTCCTGTTTGTGGATCCCTTGGCTCTGATATACTTTCCCTTCCAGCAGTTAGCATCTGTGACCCGTTTAGAGGACAACTGAGAGGGTCCTGGAGTCATTTGCTTGATGTAGCAGAAACAGAAATGTTTGGGAATTCACATTCCCCCACCCCTAGGGTAACCTTTAGACAATGATAATATCTGAAGGCATGTGAATGCCCTGCTTCCTTGCCTCTAATCAGGAAAACTCCAAGGTATATTTTCCATTCACAAGTTCTGCTGTGGAATATGGTTAAGTTCCCCTACCCTCTGAGGGATTTGGCTTTTTACTTTTCCTACCCTGTTTCCATCGGTCCCTGGCTGATTTTTGCCGTGAACATCATCTCAGGGTCGGCTTCAGGGGAACCCAACTATTACGCATTAAACTGTGTCCCTCTAAAAAGGTATGTTGGAAATATGGTCACTGCGGACGTAATTAGTTAAGATGAGGTCATAAGGGTGGACCCTAATCCGATATGACCAGTGTCCATAGAAAAAGGGGACATCTGGACACAGACAGACATGCACAGAGCGAAGACACACAGGGAGAAGATGGCCATGTGACTTGCGTGACACACACACCAGCCAAAAAACGCTAAGGATTGCAGCAAACACAAGAAGCTAGAAGAGGCAAAGAAGAATTGTCCCCTGGAGCCACAAAAAAGAGCATGGCCTTGATTTCAGACCTCTGGCTCCAGAATGCAAGCCAATAAATTTATGTTGTTTCAAGCTACTCAGTTTGAGATATTTTGTTATGGTGGCCCTAGGAAACTACACGCTAACCAGTAGCAATTCTGATCTGAAGTTTGACATCTCTTCTAAGAAATCAGCATAGATTGGGGGCATCTGGGTGGCTCAGTCGGTTAAGCAGACGATTCTTGGTTTTAGCTCAGGTCATGATCTCACAGTTTGTGAATTTGAGCCCTGAGTCAGGCTCTGTGCTGACAGAGAGGAGCCAGCTTGGGACTCTGTCTCTTTCTCCCTCTTTCTCTGCCCCTTCACCACTCATGCTGTGTCTCTCTCAAAATAAATAAATAAACTTTAACAGATCAGCATAGATGGACACTAGATTCTCTTAGCTCCTATTCCAAGTACAGATTCTGAATGGATAACAAAATGACTTCAACTCTATCTAGGGGGTAGAGTAGCATTGTATAAACATTATGAGGAAACGGTTCCCAAAGTAAAGGCACTCTTTAGCCCACGGATGGAGAAATATGCCCAAAACAGCCACTAGAAAGAGATTTCTCAGAATGGAATTTTCTGGTCCTTTGGATGGTCCTAATGCCAAACTGGCGTGCATCCAACAAAAACTGATGAAGGACTTGGGTTACTTTTTCAAATTCAGAAGATGTTCCCAATTTATAAGGATTCCAAAACATGAGATTTGAAAAAGCCTCAAAGTTGATCAGTGTTCCATTTTGATTCCCTGATTTGGCTTCCGAAGGGCAACGATGCATGCTACAGAGGAACATGAATCCAGAAATGAACAACACATCCGGCTGTACATTGGAACACGGAGTCAATTTATGTCAAATGTTGTTTCACAGAATTTGAAACATAATAAACAGAAACGGTACCAGTAAATCTACCAATTTATTTAGCAGCACAGTATTTTGGATTTTAAGCCGACTCTACAAGGGAGAAGAAAAGAAATAAAGTTAGGTAAAGTTTGTTGCTTTTTTTTTTCCTTATGACTCAAACTGGAAGCAGAATGTTTTGCACACTGGCTCACACGTTGAATTTCATTTCCACCATCTCAGCAGCAGCCAATTTGAACCTGATTCAAAGTTGATTGTTTTCAAGCAGTTACTAGCATACGTGTATTTATTAATGGACAGGCACCGAGTCTCATTTTTCCTTTATTTCCTCCTAATCTAGTTATGAAATGTGATTTTCAGTAACTCTGAACATATGTGCAATGAAACGAAATATAATTTGCTTATTTCAATATCCACCCAACTTTTCTTTTTAAATAACATTTATTTTCTCCTTTAGGAGAAAGGAGAGGAATTTCAGAGAAGCGAACCTGGCTCCTTGAAGTTCCTTCTTGAGTAGAGGTAGTGGCTTTCTACATTTTTTTTAATGTTTATTTATTTTTGAGAGAGAGACAGACAGAGCATGAGCAAGGAAGGGGCAGAGAGAGAGAGGGAGACACAGAATCTGAAGCAGGCTCCAGGCTCTGAGCTGTCAGCACAGAGCCCGACGCAGGGCATGAACTCACGAACTGGGAGATCATGACCCGAGCAGAAGTCGGACAGTTAACCTAACTAGCCACCCAGGTGCCCCAGTAGTGGCTTTCTAATACAACGGCTAAGCCATTGATTATCACCATCAATTACCCAAAAGCACACCCTGCAATAAAGATTCTGATACAAGTGTTTTATGATGGATGGGTTCCTAGGGGTCCCTGGTGAAGAAGGAAGGAACAGGGCAGAGGAAGAGAGTAAGCAAACATGTGACTCAGGCCAGGTCTTGACCTCAACCCGATCCTGAGTAAGTTACACCTCAGATGTTGTGCTGTTTCTAGGACAAGAGCCGGGTTTTCTTACCCCTGCACCCGTCAGTCATTGCATAAAGGTCACCCAGAGCTCCGAATGTGTCCCCCAAACATTCCTATGTTGAAAACCTAATCTCCAAGGTGGTGGTATCAGGAAGCGGGGTCTTTGAATGGTGATTAAGTCATGATGCTAGGGCCCTCGTGAATGGGATTAGTGCCCTGATTAAACAGACCCCACAGAGCTACCTTGCTCCTTTCAACATGGAAAAACCCAAGAAGTCTACAACCCAGAAGAGAGCCATCACCCTGGTCTCAGACTTCTAGCCTCTAGAGCGGTGACAAATAAATTGCCGTTGTTTATTAGCCACCCAGTCGGTGGTATTTTGGTATTTTGTTATAGCAGCCCGAAGAGACAAAGATGAGGTTGGGACTGGAGGGGAGGGCATGTGAAATCCCTGGCAATTCTAACTCTCTGCTGTTGTGACAAAACAGACCCAGTAGCCCAAGGGCAGCCCTCCAAAGATAGGACCAGGTGTGTGCTCTTGGAAGCAAAAACACACAGGAACTGGAAGAACAGTGCTTAGAAACTGCAAAAGGAAAACACACACACACACACACACACACACACACACACACAATTTGGAGGCGATGGGTATGTTTACAATCATGATGGTGGTGATGTTATCACAGGTGTATGCTTATGCACAAACTCACCAAAATGTATACGTTAAATATGTGAATGCTTTATGTATCAATTATGCATCAATACAGCTAAAAAAAGAACAGTTTACAGAAAAGGATCAGTAGTATACTCGATGATCTCATTTAAATTGATCGCATTAAGATAGTAAGCATAGCTTTTCGTTCAGCTTCTCCCCCAAGCTTAGGTGGGCGATTTTGGCCTTCTATTTGGTCCTCATGCCTAACCCGGACTCCAGGGTCACAATATGTCAGCTTGGATGTCAGTGTCCTAAGTCTCCACTAATCTAAGATGGGTCCAACATAGACCCATTGTTTTGCCTTCTCTCTCTTTTTTTTTTTCTTTCTCCAAATTTTTATTTCAGTTCCAGCTAGTGAACATAGTGTCATATCAGTTTCAGGTATAGAATTTAGTGATTCATCACTTATGTACAACACCCAGTGCTCATCATAGTAAGTGCCCTCCTTAATCCCCGCCACCTACTTAACCCATCCCACCGCCCACCTCCCCTCCACCAACCCTCAGGTTGTTCTCTGGAGTTAAGACTCTGTTTTGTGGTTAGCCTCTCTCTTTTTCCTCCCATGTTCTTCTGTTTTCTTTCTTGATTCCACATATGAATGAAATCATATGGCATTAATCTTTCTCCGACTTATTTCACTTAGCATAATACTCTCTAGCTCCATCCACGTCATTGCAAATGGCAATATTTCATTGTTTTTTATGGCTGAGTAATATTCCATTGTATATATGAACTATTTCTTCTTTATCCATTCATCAGTTGATGGACATTTGGGCTCTTTTTATAATTTGGCTATTGCTCACAGTGCTGCTATAAACATCAGGGTGCATATATCCCTTTGGATCCACAGTTTTATATCCTTTGGGTAAATACCTAGTAGTGCAATTGCTGGGTCGTAGGGTAGTTCTATTTTTAACTATTTGAGGAACCTCCAAACTATTCTCCAGAGTGGCTGCACCAGTTTGCATTCCCACCAACAGTGTTAAGAATGTCCCCCTTTTTCCGCATCCTCGCCAACACCTATTGTTGCCTTCTCTAATTTGGAATCTGGTTGGCTTGTGCCATAGGCTTCATTGAAGGCAAAACCTTATCTTTCATAAGACTGGAAAATTAAAGTTGCTGAAATCATTATTTGAGACAATATCATATTTTAAACAACAGGATAAATATTAAGTCTATTTATTAAGGCTTTCATTATATATTCAGAAATTCCAGTTCATAATACCAGATTTATGTATGTCTCCCTGCCATGACCATTATGGCAAAATCCGAAGAAGAAAGAGGATTCTTTTTCCACAGCAGCCTTCCAATGGGCTGCTACAATTGGGAAGAATAAGCCAGAAGGGCTACCAATGCTGTAACTGATCACTGCAGTGTTCAGGTAAAAGTGCTATAACTTGGCAACATGAGCCCAAGCTATGTCTTCAGCTTCTCCTTTCTTTGGAGGATTTAGATATGCTTCATTTTCATTTCTGAATAGAATTTATGTAGGGGCACCTGGGTGGCTCACTCGGTTAAGCGTCCGACTTCGGCTCAGGTCATGATCTCATGGTTTGTGAGTTCGAGCCCCGCGTCGGGCTCTGTGCTGAGAGCTCAGAGCCTGGAGCCTGCTTGAGATTCTGTGTGTTCCTCTCTCTCTGTCCCTCCCCCACCCACTCGTGCTCTGTCTCTCTTTCAGAAATAAACATTAAAAAATGAATAGAATTGGGGCGCCTGGGTGGCTCAGTCGGTTAAACGGCCGACTTCAGCTCAGGTCACGATCTCGCGGTCCGTGAGTTCGAGCCCCGCGTCGGGCTCTGGGCTGATGGCTCAGAGCCTGGAGCCTGCTTCTGGTTCTGTGTCTCCCTCTCTCTCTGCCCCTCCCCCGTTCATGCTCTGTCTCTCTCTGTCTCAAAAATAAATAAAACATTAAAAAAAAATGAATAGAATTTATGTAAACATATTTAATGTGTGTGAGAGAGAAACTCTTAATCTAGCTGTTAATGTGGTAGATTACAGAAATTAATTTTCTAAAGTTTTACCATCCTTGCACTCCTGGGATACTGTTAATATAGCAGGATGTATCATCCTTTTAAAATATTGCTGCAATGGGTTTAACACCTTGTTTAGCAAATTTCTATCTATACTCATGAATGAAATTTACCTTTAATTATCCTTTCTTGTATTGTCTTTGAATGACTTTGAATATTGTAGGGGAGGAAAAAATAATTCTCTCTCTATCATTCTAACTCCTCAACTGGGAACCCTGTAACACAAGACAGATACACAAGAGAAAAACCACCGGGAGTTTACTAACATGTATACCTCAGGTATACATGGGAGACACCCAGGGAGAAATGAGTAACTCTCAGGGATGCCTTGCAACCCAGACTTAAATACCATTTTCACTTAGGGACCAAAGAGGTATCTGTTCCTCGTGATTTAGTCATCCTCTTCCTGGCACAGAGGGAGTCACCCTTACATATGGAAATTTCTCTTATTAATGTAAGTTTCCTTTACAAAAGAGTAAATCTTCCTCTCTTTTCAACGCTTCTCCTGGGTCTTCTGTTTCCCAAAATAATCCACTCAAAGCAATCCTTATGCCAAGAGGAATATTTTGGGGTGTCATACTGCCCCACCCATTAATATCAAGGCTATGCCAGCCTCATAAAATGATGTGGATTATGTTTCCTCATTTGATTGGGAAGAGTTTATCTATGATGAAAATTATTTCTTTGTTAACTATTCGCCACAGCTACACATGAAAGTCACCTGGACCTGGATTTTTTTCAAGTTTACACTCACTTTGGTAGTTTACAGATTCACAGTGTTCTAAATGCGTATTTCTTTTTATATACTATATTTGGAATTTACTTATCTTTTTTATTTTGTAGATTATTGACTTTAAATCATTCTGGAAAATTAACAGCATTAGCTCTTCAAACATAAACTCTACCTAATTCATTATCTCTCCTGTACTATTTGAACTTTGATTAAAAATCCTTTATCTTCCCTTTTATGTCACTAATCTCACTCTTTACTCTCTATTTCTTTTGTCTTTGCACTTCATTCTGAAATATATCCTTTGACTTCTCCACCATTTCACTAATTCTGTGGTCACCTGCGTTTCATTAGCCAAAACATCCATCCTTTTAGGTTTAAATTTCAATTATTATATTTTTATTCAATATACTTATCCACTTTGTATAGACTTCTGCACCCTGAGAATTATTTCAAGGTTGTCTTTTATTAAACATCTTCTATATAGTGTTTTTTTTTTAATTTGCTTTTCATAATTCCAATATCCGAAGTACTGGTTGGCAGGGGATGTAAGTTCCTGTGGTCAATTTTTTTCTACTGATACTTAGTCACTGTAATTTGGTTCTTTGTGCGCTTGGCTATTATCTATCTGTGTACTTATTACAAGCTGCACACTTTTTGGAAAACTGTTTGCATGAGCTCTTTGTATTTTTCTATTTTAATGAACTATTAGGACCTCATCAAGATAAAAATCTTCTGCACGGTAATGGAAACAATCAGCAAAACTAAAACGCAACTGACGGAATGGAAGAAAACACCAGCAAATGACATATTACGTAAAGGGTTAGTATCCAAAATCTATAAAGAACTTATCAAGCTCAACACCCAAAAAACAAATAATCTAGTAAAGAAATAAGCAAAATACATGCATAGACAGTTTTTCAAAGAAGACATCCAGATGGCTAACAGACACATGACAAAATGCTCAACATCACTCATCATCAGGGAAATACAAATCAAAACCACAATAAGAGACCACCTCACACCTGTCAGAATGGCTAACATGAACAACTCACGCAACAACAGATGTTGGGGAGGATGCAGAGAAAGAGGATCTCTTTTGCATTGTTGGTGGGAATGCAAACTGGTGCAGCCACTCTGGAAAACAGTGTGGAAGTTCCTCAAAAAGTTAAAAATAAAACTACCCTACAACCCAGCAATTGCACTACTAAGTATTTATCCAAGGGGTACAGGTGTGCTGTTTCCAAGGGGCACATGCATCCCCATGTTTATGGCAGCACTATCAACAATAGCCAAAGTATGGAAAGAGCTCAAATGTCCATCGATGGATGAATGGATAAAGAAGATGTGGTGTACACACACACACACACACACACACACACACACACACACACTGGAGTATTACTTGGCAATCAAAAGGAATGAAATCTTGCCGTTTGCAACAACATGGATGGAACTAGAGTGTATTATGCTAAGCAAGATTAGTCAGTCAGAGAAAGACAAATATCATATAACTTCACTCATGTGGAATTTAAGATGCAAAACAGATGAACATAAGGGAAGGGAAGCAAAAATAATATAAAAACAAGGAGGGGGACAAAACAGAAGAGACTCTTAAATACAGAGAACAAACTGAGGGTTGCTGGAGGGGCTGTGGGTGGGGGGATGGGCTAAATAAGCAAGGGGCATGAAGGAGGACACTTGTTGGGATGCGCACCGGTTATTATACATAGGGGACGCATCACTGGTTTCTACTCCTGAAATCATTATTGCACCATATGCTAACTAACTCGGACGTAGATTTTAAAAAATAAAAAAATAAAAAATAAATAAAAAAGCTTATTTATTTATTTTGAGACAGAGAATCCCAAACATGCTCTGGGCTGAGAACGCAGAGTCCAACGTGGTGCTTGATCTCACAAATCATGAGATCATGACCCGAGCCAAAATCAAGAGTCTGATGTTTAATCAACTGAGCCATCCAGGCACCGTGACATGAGCTCTTTGATGTCCAGCATGAGTATGATTCATACAAAAAGGATTTGCATCAACTTTGGCTCAATACTCGGTGACATTATCACTCCTCAACTACGTTACTCTAAATGCTTGGCTTGAAGCTTTTTTGACAACCTAGATGATGTAGGTTGTAAAGCACGATAAACCTGACCTGTGCTTACAACTTTTTGGAAATGTTCTACATACTTCTTTATTCAGTACCAGTATTCTAGAGCCAAGAGACTGGGACAAATATTCCCGTTCAGCTTTTATTAAACATGTGATGGTACAGCTTTTAAGGTTACTACTTTAAGGAAGAGGTCTCTTATACTTTTACACTTGGGCAGATTATTGGATTTATTTTCTTTCCCCAAGCCCCACAAAAATATATAGTGACCTCAAAGCAATGGAAAGTTCAGTGGTCTCCTACCCCTCTGATTTTGTCTCACTTAGATTTGGTTTCACAATATCTTTTTTTTTCCTTTTTATATGTTTTTAAAGTTTATTCATTTATTCTGAGAGAGACAGAAAGAGAAAGTGCGAGTCGGGGAGAGGCAAAGAGAGAGGGAGAAAGGGAGAGTCCCAAGCGGGCTCTGAATTGTCAGCATGGGGCCTGACGCTGGACTCAGACCCATGAACCACAAGACCATGACCTGAGCCGAAGCTGGACGTTTAACCGAGCCACCCAGGTGCCCCTGGCTTTACAACTTCTTACATGTCGGTTCTTTATTACTTTTTTTTTTTTTAAACGTTTATATATTTTTGAGACAGAGAGAGACAGAGCATGAACGGGGGAGGGGCAGAGAGAGAGGGAGACACAGAATCCGAAACAGGCTCCAGGCTCTGAGCCATCAGCACAGAGCCCGACGCGGGGCTCGAACTCACGGACCGCGAGATCGTGACTTGGCCGAAGTCGGACGCTTAACCGACTGAGCCACCCAGGCGCCCCTAAGGAGTTTTAACTTTATTTAGATTTTGAAATTGTTTTTAATGACAGAGTGAGTCTAAATTCCTGACCTGCTGTACTACCTGACCACCTATTTATACTAAGGATGGTTTGGCTTGGGAATGCTGAGTTTTCTTACGATGATTACTTCTGGCAATATTTCTACATAAAGTATAATTTTGAAGCTTTTTACCTCTTCTTACTATTTGGGGGGGGGGGGAGTTGGTATTCGGCTAATGATATGTTTGTTAATGATAATGATACATTTATACAACGTTTGGCCCAAATAGAATTCTCTTGACTGTACTCATGCTGGTAAAATTTATTGACAGGAAGTATTTCATATTAGTATATGTACTTTTCAATTGAAGATTGGGGAAATGGGCGATGAGATTCACAGCGTGCTACTTCAGAATATAGCACCTTGGCATACTGAATATTTTAAGTTGAAGGAGTCTGAGAAAACAGCAGCAGCAGGAATGAACTCCTTCCAGCCTTATAGGTCTTCCCTGAAACAGGCCATAAAATCCTCATGTGAGAGGTGCTCTCCTCATACCTAGAGGAAAGAAGCATCCTCATCACTGAAGACAAAAGGATGTCAAGAAAAATCCTAACAGACAGGACTCGCTAAGTTTCCTGCTCATTCTTGCCACAATTACCTCATACTCCTTGACGTATCCCTCCATAATTGTCCCCTCTTCATCAAAACTAGCATAAAAATACGTGTTTCTTTGGGTCTCCATTACCTTCTGGAAGATTTGTCTGTCACCGAAAAGTTATATGAAGTAAACCTGTATGCTATTCTTTTTTCAATCTTTGTCAGTTTAGTTTTCAGACATAGTCAGGGTCCCAACAGATGCTTGAGGAAAACTTACTCCTCCCGACAGGTCATAAATCTTTTAAGGGCAGAGACTACGTCTCTTTTGTGACTTGATTCCCCGTAGCAGCTACCACAGGGTAGTAATCAACAGATCTTTATTTATTGAATGAATAAATTAATAAACTTGGTAAAGAATTCCATTATGCATTTGCTGCTACTGGCTACCATTAAGGTTTTTCTTTTTTTTCCTTTTCTTCTGTAGAGGTAACCGCCACCCCCACACCCCCCAAAAAAAACAATCTGTCTAAAAAATTCTACAGTCTTCTGATATAATCTAAGAGTTACTGGTTGGGGGTGGGATGGGGTAGAGTATGACCATAACAATTAAAACACCTCAGGAGAAAAGAGCAAAGAGTAGAAGCATTGTAGGTGTTCTCTGAAATTCTGATTAGCCAGGGAACTCCTGCAAGGAGATTTGGCTTCTGAAAGCAGGGTTCCAGGTCTCCACCTCCCATTGAATAGGTAAACATATGTGAAAAGCATATATTAAGAAGGGGAAGCATTATAGTAGGAAATGTTTTATTTTAATGTTCCTTCTGTGATGAGCCATACAGACATATACTATCTCTACTATTTATGCAAAAGGCATTTATTCAGCAAATGAACAGCATTTTGCCACTCTGCAGATATGTCCAAGAATTAATTTGCCTTCTGGGGGAGGGAGGGGGGCTCACATACTCACAGGAGGGATGATTTCTGTACATGAAAAAAAATCAAAGTAGAGAAGTTTAGAGAAGACAAAAATTTTGTGCCTGGGGGTGAGTTCATGGGGGAAAGGGAGAGGTGACATATATGGCCATGTTGATATATTGGGTTTTGTATTCTTTTGCATATATTTTCTCTTCCTTGACTGCTTTTTCACATATCTCCACCGTTTGGAAAATTAGGTAGTTTATAAGCATGTATAAAAGTTATATATTTTGCTTTCTGCAAGTTTCTAAGGAAACAAATTCAAAGATTTCTCTCTACCTATGGATACTTGTAGGGGAACAAGGAGGAACTAGGTAATCTCTGTTCAACAGGATATAACATAAGATTAAGCAAATAAATAAGACAGAACCTCTGATTATTATCTTTACCATCCTGACTGATGGTCTGATGTAGAAAGGTAAAGAAGTCACAAATCTATAATTAGAGAGCAGTGATTGTATAGAGTTTTTTCAGTCTTTGTCCTTGCAGTCAATTTGTTATTTCCCAAGCTTTTACATCACCACCTTTGTTCTCTGTTCCCATCAGTGTGATAATGTCATTCTTGGAAATGTGGCTATTTTCATTTGTCATGGTCTGCATTTCAACCCGGGATTCTGTAGCATCTTGTGTTTGTTTTTTTTAATTGCACACATGAAAAATCACACCTTGTGGTGTAGTCTTCTATATGTTTTGGCAAATGCAGAGATGCATCCACCAGCATGGTACCATGGAGAACAGTGTCATTACCTAAAAATATCTCTCTTCCGTTCTGTTAATAGTCAGACCCTTTCTCACCCTCCATTCTATGGAAGCTATTAATCAGCAACATTATGGTCAACCACTTCCCAAATCCCCCAAACCCTGACAAATACTGATCTGTTTTGTTTCTCTATAGTTCTGCCTTTTCCAGAAGGTCATAAATGGAATCACACACATAGCCTTTGGGATTAAATTCTTTGTAGCCTAATTATTTAGGATTGTTATGCCCTCATGAAGAGCCGAACCCTTTATCATTATAATATGATATCTCTGTTACAGTTAATATTATTTGCTGTGAAATCTGCTTTATCTGATATTAATACAGGTTCATTGGCTTTTTTTTTGACTAGTGTTGCCTTTTTTTTTCTATGTTCTTACTTTAAACTTACTTATAGACAGCATGTACTTGGGTCTTATATTTTTATTTATTCTGGCAATTTCTCATAGGCAGCATATACCTAGATCTTGCATTTTTATACAATTTGGCAATCTCTGCCTTTTAATTAAGATATTTAGATTATTAACATTTAATGTGATTAGTGACATGTAGGTTTAAATCTAACATCTGGTTATTTCATTTCTATTGGCCCCATCTGGTCTCTCTTCCTTTTCCAACTATCTTTTGATTTAATTGATTTTGGGAGGGGTCACATTTTTTAATTCATTCTGCCAGTCTCTTTTAATTGGTGTATTAGACCTTAACATTTAATGTAATTATGGATAAATTAAGGCTTGAATTTGACATTTTATTATTTTAATTTTTGTTTGCTCTGCCCTTCTTCTCTGCCTGTTTTGTTTTCCTGGCTTTGTGTGGGTTACTTGAACATTTTTTAAAATTCATTTTGATTATCTACAATATTTTTTAGTGTATCTCTTTGTATAGCTTACTTAGTGGTTGCTGTAGATTATCACATTATATATATTCAAGTGATGTGTTATTCACCCACATTTTTACTCTTTCTGAGTTATTTCTTCCTTGGTAAGATTCCAAGATTCTTTCTTTTATCATTTCCTTTCTGTTTAGAAAAAATTCTTTATCCATTTTTTTGGGGTAGGTCCATTGTTGACAAATTTTCTTAATTTTCCTTCATCTGAGAATGTCTTAATTTCCTCTTAATTCTGAAGGCTATTTTCAATAGATAAAGGATTCTGGGCTGACAACTGTTTTATTTCAACACTAGAAAAGTGTTGCTCCACTTCTTCTGGCTTCCGTGGTCTTTGATGAAAAATCTGCTTTCATTTGAACTGGGAAGGTATTGTTTCTGTCACAGATCCCAAGAGGTCTTTCTTTGTCTTCAGTTTTCAAAAGTTTGACTATTATGTGTCTTTATGCAGATTTCTCAGGGTTTCATTCAGCTTCTTGAATCCATATGTTTACATCTTTTGCATCAAGGAATTATCATCAGCCACTATTCCTTTGAATATCTTTTCAATCTCACTCCATTTCTCCTTTATTGCTGGGATTCCGGAAACATGAATGTTAGATCATTTTCTACAGTGCCACCTGTTTCTTAGGATTTCTTTATATTTTTTATTCAACTTTCTCTCTGTTGTTCAGATTTTGTAATTTCATTGTTTTATCTTGAAGTTTGCTGCTTCTTTCTTATGGGGAATTCCTATGTCCTCTCCATTCTGCTGTTGAGGGCATCCACTGAGTTTTATATTTTGGTTATTGTACATTTTAGTTCCAAAATTTCTCTTGGGTTCCTCTTTATATCTTTTATTTCATTATGAAGATTTCCTATTTTTTGGTAAGGTCTTCTATTTTGCATCTGTTTGGAGTGTGTGATTGCTCATTCAAATACTTTAATGATGGCTGCTTAAATATTCTTGTCAGATAATTCTATGATCTATGTCATCTCAATGTTAGTATATGTTGATTATCTTTTCTTGTTCGGTTTGATATCTTGGTTGTTTGCTTGACAAGTGATTTTCAGTTGAAGCCTGGATATTTGGGTATTATATGATTCTGGATCTCTTTAAAATCTTGTGTTTTACCAGGCTTCTTGTGACACTGCTTAGGTGAGTGAGGTAAGTACCATCGTGTTACGCCAGATTCTCTATTCAGACTCTGCTCACACCTGGGGAAGAGGGCTCTTTTTACTACTGGGCAGAGATAGGAATTCAGGCTTCCCATCTTGGCTTCACTGTTACCACCATGGCTAGTAAGGGGAGGCGCACCTAATTACTGTTCACCACTTTTCCTTCACTGACACCATGAGAGATTTACCTTGTTACCACTAAGTGGTGATAAAAATCACAACTCTCCACTAGGCCTCCTCTGGCACCATGCCAGTAGGAGGGGTAGGAGATGTTTAGTTACTTCCAGGTGGAGAGAGATGCAGGCTTTTCACATGGCCTTTTCACATGGCCTACAATGACACCACAGAGGGTGGTGAGATTTCTGATTCTCCCTCATACCATCCCAAGAACAAGGGAGTAGGGTGGTTTGTTACCACAAGGTGGAAGTAGAAATCTAAGTTTTCTATGTGGTTTCTACTCATGTCATGTGGTGGACGAAGGATGTATTGGGGAACCTCATTATTACCCTGTGGAGATGAGAGTACTGACTCTCAATTTAGTCTTTTCTGATACCGCCCAGAAGGGATGCTCAGATTCTTCATCATAGTCTGGCAACTGCAGTTCCACTATATTTGGTCCATTTTTTGGTTGTTTCTTACAGGAGGATGAATCTGGCCCTTAATACTCCAATTTAGCTAGAAGAAGAACACCTTATTTTCATAATTTTTTTCAGGTCGGTTTGCACAGTGTGCCAATCACTCTATGATTAAAAATATTATCAGGCGGGTCCAGCTCAGTAGGCATTTAATCCCGAATATTAAATTACAGGTTAAACTAGGGTTTCAACAATGAAAGCCTGTTAAACTGAAATTTAGAGATAGAGGGGGGAAAAAAGGCAGAAAAGAATTTCATTATATACCTAATAAAAGTAGATTATTAAAAACAATACCACGATGTTCCAAGAAAATAATCACTATTAGATTTTTGTCAAAGGTTTTACTCAATTCCACATAATTAAATCTTGTTCCAATGATATTGTTCAACAGTCTAGTTTCATAGAGTTATCTACTTCTAGAAAAAAACAGTCCTGGAAATTATGCATCTTAAGTTCCCCATAGGCTGAGTCTCCCCAGTGTCAGACTACAGTGGTAACATCAGCACACATCCATAAACTTGTTCTCTCAAACCCAACTACATTAAAATAGTCCAGAGTCTCTGCTAAAGGCTGTTTTCCCAAATCTCTCAGGTTATCTTTAATAGCTCCCTCAGAGACATTTGCCAATCTGTAACTTATGGCTTTGCTATTAGATAAATGTAACATGAGAGCAGAAATCTCTGGTTGAGGAGAAGTCTATCCCTTTATTCCAGCAACACTCCATCACATCAGAGCGAAAAAGAATGAAATCTCTCATTGAGATACGGTTCCGAAGCATGTACACCTCCCGATAACATTTTGTCCCAGCTTAATTGATTATTATAAGGGTTAAAATATACCACGATGAGCAGAGGAATTGGTGAATCGAAAGCACCTTAGGGTCTCTCCTATAAAATGTATGTCATGATCAGTAATATCTCATAAGACATTTTTATAGCCGGACATCGAAGTTTTTGAGAAATCAGCCTATTGATAATGTGTCATCCCGTGCATAGAAATAAAAGTAGGAATCTACACATATTATGAAGATTAACCACTATTACAAATATCTTTGTACTGTAGCACTGGTCCTTCACATGACTAACCTGGGGGAGATTAAATTTCTTCTTTAATTTGACAGTTGCCTTCAGATTTTTTACCCTAATAAAGAACAACCTTACCATTCTGTTGAGCCAATTAAGAAGATAATGAGCATACCAAGC
Source organism: Prionailurus viverrinus (assembly GCF_022837055.1). Taxonomy (NCBI): domain Eukaryota; kingdom Metazoa; phylum Chordata; class Mammalia; order Carnivora; family Felidae; genus Prionailurus; species Prionailurus viverrinus. Next base: position 34,731,185 of record NC_062579.1, read on the forward strand.
AAAGCTAATTATTTCTAACATTCTTTCTTGCTCAAGAGTGCCAATTTATCAGTTAGAAGATGAGGAAAAATCCTTTGGTGCTATGTAGCAGCTGTCTTGGGAGCAATGAATATGGTTAGGGTGCCAATAAATCCTTTTCATTTGTATTACTCTGATTTTGAGGTTTGAGCTCAGAGGAAAGCAACATCATAAGAGTTTTCCAACAAGAATACAACTGTTTGAGAACAAGAAAGATCCAGACAGGAGCAATACCACATAACAACTATAACAGAATGATTCTATAATAAACATTAAAAATTCAGTTCTTTATGTCAGTGTTTTATAGCTGTCTATAGTTATGGAATTCCCCAAAGCATAAAATAGCATAAAAATTAACAGACTTTCTTGAGAATGCACAGTCAGGATGTATGAGGCAAAAATCATCTGTCATCTAAGTAGAATATACTGGAAAAACAAAGAATAACTTTTTATTGTCTCACACTCAAAGCAGACAATACACTGAAGGCATTTTGTCTTCTGAGCTACCAGTATTTTCTCCCACTTAAACATAAAATTTCTTGGGGCGCCTAGGTGGCTCAGGTGGTTAAGCGTCCGACTTTGGCTCAGGTCATGATCAGGTCATGATCTTCTCACAGTCCGGGGGTTTGAGGCCCGCGTTGGGTTCTGTACTGACAACTCAGCCTGGAGTCTGCTAAGGAGTTTGTGTCTCCCTCTCTCTCTGCCCCTCTCCCCGCTCATGCTCTGTCTCTCTCTGTCTCAAAAATAAAAACATTTAAATAAATTCAAAAAAGCATAAAATTTCTTAATAAATAAATAAAATAAACATATACATGTATGGCCACACTAAAAAAATGAAAGATTACAACATTATTTGAAAATTTAAACTTCAGCTTTTAACATGTAAGTACTTATATGTACTTTTAACTTATAAGTACCTTATAAACATATAAGTACTTTTTCTACATCGACAGATATGTTCACATATAGCTAAGAATATATAAATTAAAGCTATTATCTAGTGATCAACTACTTTTGCTTTTCTCCTTCTCTATTCACTTTGATCTCTTTAAAAATTTTCCAGGTAACCTATGAGTATTAATCAATTACACTTATATCTTATAGAACATAAATTATAATTGAAAGATTCTGAATAAGTTGTAAATTAATTAACAATGCAATCACGGTGGATATTAAAAGCGTAAGTTCTCAAAAAATTATAACATAGTGAGATTTTACTCACATGGTATAAGTGGAGTAACTAGTATTTATGAATTTTGAAATATTCGTTGGCTTTCACACGGACAAAAAATTCAGAAAGGTATTAGTTATTATAGATCAATTTAGTTGAGCATCTATGTTTAAATTTACATTTTCCTAAAATTTGTGTGTCAGGAATCATCACTTTCCTGACACATAAGGCAGGTATTAGAGAGACTCAATTACTTAGATTATTTTGTAAGAAAATAAAATCAAGTACTGTATATACTTTATACAGGACGAATGCATCTATCTTTTCCTAATTAATTAATTATTTCACATTAGGACGTTTTTTAGAGCAGTTTAAGGTTCACAGCAAAATGGAGGGGTAAATATTGAGATTTCCCTGCCCCCCCAAATGTATAGCACCCCCCATCATCAACACTCCCACCAAACTGGTATATTAATTACAACTAGTGAACCTAAATTGGCACATCATAATCACACAAAGTCCATAATTTACATTCTAGTTCAATCTTGTTGTACATTCTATGGGTTTGGACAAACGTGTGATGTATATCCATCATTATCGTATCCCCAAGAGTATTTCCATTGCCCTACAAGTCCTCTGTGCTTTGCCTATTTATCCTCTCTGCAACCTCTGGCAACCACTGATCCTTTTATATTCTGTCCATAGTTTTGCCTATTCCAGAATGTCATACAGTTGGAATCATACAATATGTAGCTTTTAAGACCATCTTCCGCGACTTGGTAATACCCATTTATGTAATCTCTGTGTCTTTTCATGGCTTGATAGCTCATTCCTTTCTAGTGCAAAATAAGATTCCATCCTCTGGCTGAGCCACAGTTTATCCCTTCACCTACTGAAGAGCATTTTGGCTGCTTCCTAGTTTTGACAATTATGAATAAAGTTGCGATAAACATCCATGTACAAGTTTTGTGTGGACATAAGTTTTTTATTCCTGTGGGTAAATACCAAGGAGCACAACTGTAGGATCCTATGTTAGAGTATGTTTAGCTTTTTAGGAAACCTCCAACCTGTCTTCCAATGTGGCTGTACCATTTCGATCCCCACCAGCAATAAACGAGAATTCCTATTGCTCCCCTGGCATTCAGTGTTCTCAGTGTCCAGGAATTGGCCTTTCTAACGGGTGGGTAGTGCTATGCCATTATTGTTCTAATTGGCATTTCTGTGATGACACATGATGCGGAGCATAGTTTCGTATGGTTATTTGCCATCTATATAGCTTTGATGAAGAGTCTGTGCAGATCTTTGGCCCATTGTTTAATGAGGTTGTTTGTTTCCTTATTGTTGAGTTTTAACAATTCTGTGTGTGTGTCCAGTTTATATATAGTTAAAATTTTACCCAATTTATTTAATTTTTTTAAAAAAGTTTAGCAACTCCTCTTTCCTCCACCCCCTGCCTCTTGCAACCACCAATCTGCTCTCTGCATCTGTGAGCATGTTTCTGTTGCTGTTAAGGTTCCACGTATAAGAGATCATACAGTATTTTCCTCTCTCTGTCTGACTTATTTCACTTAGAATAATGCTCTCAAGGTTCATCCATGCTGTTGAAAACAGCAAGATTTCATTCTTTTTAATGGCTGAATAGCATTCCAGTGTGTGTGTGTGTGCGCGCACACGTGCATGTGTGTGTGTTGTGTACCATATCTTCTTTCCCCATTCATCCACTGATGGACACTTAGGCTGTTTCCATGTGTTGGCTATTATAAATAATGTTGCAATGAACAAGGGGGTGCATGTATCTTTTCAAATTAATGTTTAGGTTTCCTTCAGATAAATACCCAGAAGTGGAATTGCTAAATCACAAGGTAGTTCTATTTATAATTTGTTTGAAGTATGTCCATACTGTTCTCCATAGTGGTTGAACCAATTTACATTTCCATCAACAGTGCACAAGGGTTTCCTTTTCTCTACATCCTTGCCAACACTTATTTCTTGCTTTTTTTTAATGAAGCCATTCTAACAGATGTGAGGTGATATCTCATTGTGGTTTTGATGTGCATTTCCCTAATGATTAATAATGTGGTTTTGGATAACAGTCCTTTATCAGATGTGTCTTTTGCAAATACTTTCTCCGAGTCTCTCGTCTGTCTTCTCATTCTCTTGACATTGTCTTTAAAAAAGCAGAAGATTTTAATCTGAATAAAGTATAGCATATTAATTATTTCTTTCATGCACTGTGCCTTTGGTGTTGTATCTAAAAAGTCACTGTCATACCCAAGGTAATCTAGAATTTCTAAGTTATCTTCTATGAATTTTATAGTTTTGTGTTTTACATTTGGGTCTGTGATGCATTTTGAGTTAATTTCTGTGAAGGGTGCAAGGTGTATATCAAATTTCATTTCTTTGCATGCAGATGTCCAGTTGTTCCAGCACCATTTATAGACAAACTACCTTTACTCCATTGTATTGCCTTTGCTTCTTATGTCAAAGATGGGTTGACTATATTTATATGGGTCTATTTATGAGTTCTCTGTTCTATTCCATTGATCTATTTGTCATTCACCAATACCACAATGTCTTGATTCCTGTAGCTTTATAGTAAGTCTTGAAGTGAGGTGTTGTCAGTTCTCCAACATTGTTCTTCAATATTATGTTGGCTATTTTGGGTCTTTTGCCTCTCTATATAAACATTAGAATCAGTTTGTCAATATCCACAAAATAAATTGCTGAGATTTTGATTGCGATTACATTGAATCTATACATCAAGTTGGGAAGAGCTGACAGCTTAAAGACATTGTCTTCCTATCCATGAACATGGAATATCTCTCCATTTATTTAGTTTTTTTTTATTTATTCACCAGAGTTTTGTAGTTTTCCTCATATAGATCTTGTGCATATATTGTAAGATTTGTACTTAAGTATTTCATTTTGGTAATTGCCAATCTAAATGGTATTGTGTTTTTCATTTCAAATTCCACTTGTTTATTGCTGGTATATAGAAAAATGATTGAATTTTGTATAATGACTTTGTCTCCTGAAACCTTGCCAAAGTCACTTATTAGTTCCAGGAGTTTTGTCTGTGAATTCTTCTGAATTTTCTACAGAGAAAATCATATCATATACAAAGACAGCTTTATTTCTTACTTCCCAAACTGCATATATTTTATTTCCTTTTCTTGTTTGATTGCATTAGCTAGAACTTTCACTATGATTTGGAAAAAGAGTAGTGACAGGGAACATGATATTAGTTGGAAAAATTCAAGCGTTTCACCATTAAGTATGATGTTAGTTGCAGTTATTTTTGTAGATATTCTCTAGAAAATTTAGGATGCTATCACTATCTTTAAAAACAATTTAACAAAATAATGTGTATATGATTTATGATAACTAAGAGTAATAACGTTTATAATTCTCTAATATTTATTTGTTACACAATATTTTTTATAATGTTTGTTTATTTTTGAGAGAGAGAGAGAGAGTGTGTGTGTGTGCACGCACAAGTTGGAAGGGGCAGAGAGAGACACAGAATATGAAGTAGGCTTCAGGTTCTGAGCAGTCAGTGCAGAGCCTGCTGCAGGGCTCAAACCCATGAACCATGAGATCATGACTTGAGCCGAAGCTGGACACTTAACCTACTGAGCCACCCAGGAGCCCCTATTTGTTATGTAATATTAAAACTATTCTAATTTTGCTCAAGTCTTCATTTAGAACATTTTCTTAAAATTAGCTTTGACAACAATGCTCATTCCTTTGTTTCTTAGTTACCTAAAGGTCAGCCATTACCTAAAATTTAATTGTTCCCTTTTGAGCACATCTTTTTCTTTTTACTTCTCTTTTTGGGTGTATGAGTTCTTGAGACCATTTATTCTAAATGTACATAAGCTAAGTCCCTAGACTAATTAAATATGTGCTCCATTAAATATGATAAATTTGACAAGCTTGCTAATTTCCCTCTAGATTAGGTAATTTGGTTTCAAAAAACTACATGACTAAGGAGGTGGACCCCTTTATGCTCCACCGGGATCCCTTCTCATTGAAAGACATGCCCCAGCTGCTAGGAGTGATGTAAACAGAAAGCCTTCAGTTGTCACTGCTACCTTGGCTGCAGGGAGCCACAAAGTTAGCACTATCCTGATCCAAGTGGTGATTTAATGTGTGGCCATCTTGACCTAACAGGAAACAACTCAGAAGGGTAATTTTAACTCCAGAGTGCCCCCACGGGGTTGCCAGGGCATCTGTAGGGCTGGCATCAGTTTGGACTTCTCCTTCTGCACATATGTGTTGATCTCCTCATACCTCCCTGCTAAACTCTACCTCTGGATCTACTTCCAGGAGAACCCAACTTGCAACAGTAAGTAGGTAGGTAGATACTTTGCATTTAATAATACTATTTATATTTACAGAGAAAGTTCCAGCTCTTAGTCCATTCCAGCTAATCCCTCAAGTCACTATGCCCAACACAAGAAACTGTCTTCTTCTTTAACATCAGAGAATAAGATAGTATATTTTTGTGATATTAGCTGAAAGGATTTTCTGTTCCTTCTCCAGCTCAAGATGAATCTGTTTGGACTAGATGTTCTCATGGTGCATACAAACGACCACTTCCTTTAATCAATTACCTATAATTTTTCAAAGGTATTTTAAAGAAACAGACAGCTCTCTATCTAGAATCTCTCTGATCACGAACACAAAGAATTATAAATGACTATTTAAAGACATACACAAACATGTAAAAAGTTGCCAGGCTAATTATACAACTTAAGCTAAAAGAAAAATGAAAATAAGACATGAAGCCCTTGCCAGTGAAATACAAAATAACTTTCTGCAACTAATTTAATAAATGAGTACTTTCACACCCTATCTTTGCTAGAGGATTTTGTCATCCCTTAGTAGCATAACGTAATACTCAACTCACCTTTCCTCCAGTCCTATGACTTCTTTCCGGCACCAAATGACTTTTCCAGGAACGTACAGGAGGAACGAGGATGGTGACATTCACTGTAATTGCCCAAACCACGGAGACATCCAACACTCTGGCTCCAAACTCCCTCTCCAAGTTTTCAATATCATTCTTAGTGAGGTATTACTCAACTCAGGGCTGTTCTCCCTTCATTCTGGTAGGTTTTCATGAGTTGAGTCATCTTGGCAGGACCTCCAAAGTCTTAAGAAAAACAAATTTGACAAATTCATTATGTCAAAGTTTTATTTAAGTTTCATTCAAGAGACTAAGCCTCTATATCTGCCAAGGAAAAGATTTTACTCTTGGTAAAGACACAGGAAAAAGACTGATTAGGAAATCATTGTTGGACCAGATACAAGATGAAAGACTGTTTAAAGATATTTAGACTACTATGTGATAGGTAGATGGATAGGAGGTTAGTAAGTAACACCTCCAGTCTAAGAAATTTCATTTAGTTCTATCAGAACAGTCCCCCAGCATGTCACCATATATCAGTAATAATCATCAGTTGTCTAAAAGAGTCTGGGAATTACATCACACCAGGTTTGAGTCAGTTGTTCTCCCTTACTCCTCTCTAATCCCGATTCTCCCATCCATCAAGAACCAACTCAACAGTTCCTCCGGAGAAGAAAATGGGATTCCAGGGTGTAGATGTGGGATAAGAATGTAAAGATGTGATTGAGACGGTGGATATGCAAAGATGTTGAAGAAGGGACCACTGTGGTAACACAGAAGTCAGGATGAGATCTATCTAAATCAGGTGGGCATCGCTTAGTAGGGACACATGAGAACAGGATTCCAAAAACACACAGTCAGATGGAGCCTCCACATTTTCTCAAATGGGAGAACTAACCAATGCTCTTTGCTCTCCCATTCATATTGACTTGGTTATTGACTGTGCAGGAACCCTTTGTTCATGTACCTTCTAGGCCAGGGTAACCCAGGAAGCATACAACCTGGTGGTTTTCTGGTCTTATGTTTTTGTCCCAGAAAGAGGCAGCTGTTAGGGGAACTGTGGGACTCTGGTATACTTGTGATTACAGTAAAGATTTTTTGATATGCCAAAATTGATGCACTAAAACTCCACTGAAGTGGAGGGTAAGCGGAGCTCTTTTAACTTTTATGTTTCAGCACAGTGCACCTTTTGCCTCAGCTCTTGCTCCAATGGGAGAAGTAAATGGCAGAGTACTTACACAGGTCCCAATCGATTATAGAAAAAAATATGAAGGGCAACAGACAAAAATCCAGACTAACGAACGCACTACTGAACATTATCTATCTTCTAGCTACACATTGGTACACTTTAGAGAACAGTATGGTATCCCCTAGCCATGTGTGGCTACTTGAATTTAAATTTTAACTAGTTAAAGTTGAAAAAACAACAATTTGATTGCTCAGCGACACTAGCCACATTTCAAGTGCATGATAGACACATATGGCTAGTATGTACCATACTGGACAGCACAGACTTCCAGACCATTTGTATCATTGCAGCAAGTGCCATTGGAAAGTGCTGCTCTAAACAGTAAGAGGTATCTCCAAAAAATCCATACTAATGTGTCCACCACTAAATGTCTTATGTTTATATAGAAATATACACATACAAAAGATATACATGCATGTACATACATACACAAAGTCCGTAGAACAGTATACATTTCAATGAAAAACCAATGGCCCTGGGGAGCCTGGGTGGCTCAGTCGGTTAAGCGTCTGACTTTGGCTCAGGTCATGATCTCACAGCTCTTGAGTTCAAGCCCCACATCAGGCTCTGTGCTGATGGCTCGGAGACTGGAGCCTGCTTCGGATTCTGTCTCCCTCTCTAACCCTCCCCTACTCAGGGTCTGTCTCTCTCTCGCTCTCAAAAGTAAATAAAAACATTAAACAAGTTAAAATAAAAAATCAATGGCCCACTCCAATTTATAATTCAATGTTTTAATATATTGCCTTCAACTTGCATATGTAATTATACGCTCTCATATTTTTATATGCCACTTTGTGTTTTTCTGGTTTTACATAACACCATATCAGACATCTTGTTTATGTTTCTCCATAATCTTAATTATCATTTTAATGTCTGCATAATATTCCATCATTTCGATGTGCTATAATTTGTTTAACCACCTCTCTAATGGTAGACGTTCTTCTAGCGCTTACTCCTTTCTTTATCCTGATTAAGGTTACAAGGCATTTTCTGTGCATAAATGTTTCTGCTGTTCTCTTGTACTTCATAACTCCTTTATTCGCACATGCTTTACAAGAGATATCCCATTTAGAGCCTCTGGAGGGCCCAGAATATAAAACTGTCTCGGACCAATTTAATCCAACACTCAAAACAAATAGTTTATGGAAAGCAGTGAATTTAATAGTTATTTAGAATGTGTGCCTTTGGCAGATGACCTTGATTTAATTGTCCAATTTTCATTATGCTGTAGCTTTTGCTCTCTTATATTCTGTAATGTTTTTGGCCCCAGAGGTAGTCTCTAGAAGCACAGAAGTCATGTGAACTGGAAGAAATAACTGTCAAGACCCATTTTAATTTTACCTGCTGTCTCAATTACCTTCACCCTCCAACCAGAGTTATATTCTTGATAGAGGTAGGGAAACTGGGATCTGATGGCCCAGGAGTGTCTATTCTATGCCTATGGGGCTCCTGAGTTTCCCTCCATTTACACTTAGAACTGAGATCCGGCATCCTAGACATCTTTACGACTTCTTATCCAGGCCTTGAGTCTGCCTTAAAACCCAACAAAGATTGGGGTCCCTACTGCTTTCCCATTTTCTTTTCAATCTGTGGTCTCTAGAACGTGGGTTTGCTTTACCCTTTAAGGTAAATTTTAGGAAGAGCTCAAGGTCTCAGCCTTGAATCTAGGGTTTGTGGGTGTAACGATCATACAGGATCAAAAAGTTGAAAGGACTTACAACCTTTCACACATAAGGCTTTAATCGAGGGAAGTACAGCAAAAGAAGAAAAGCAATCAATCATGGAGGGTTTTGACATATCCAGGAGTCCCTGTCAGCGTCCTTTTTCCACTGCAGAGGGTGTGCTCTATAGTCAGATTATGGGCTACTAAGATATGTTCAAGGCACCTCGGTTTCAAAGAACCGGAGACACAAGTTTGCCGAGGGGCCTTTAATACTCCACTGGTCACAACTAAAACCAGACTGTCAACTGTGAAACCAGGTGCAAATCATCATCTATAGACCCCTAACCAATGTAGAAAAGTCAGGATATGATGCCTCTGAGGGAATTTTGAGCTTTAAATAGCATATTATAAACCATTAACTAGCACCTTTCACCCTTATCTTAGCCCAGGGTCAGTACCAGACTTTTCAGGCATCCCTGGAGAGGAGCATAGAGCTAGCCCAATCCAGGTGCAAGTTAAATCTATCCTCACGCAGAGAAAGAAGCTAAATACAGGTCCTCAGTGCATAGGTTTCTTCCTGCTATCACTATTCTTTAAGGCAACAAATATTCTTGTGTCATGCAAGGTTTCCTGAAGGACACATGTCAAGTCTCACAAAAGTTGCCTGAGCTTTATTGCCTTTCTTTGCGTTGAGGGTCTTCAAGTTGAGAAACTCTTTGAACTTTAACTGATCAATTTATTGAATAGGTAGAAGAGGTCAGAATAAAAGAAAAGACCGGGGAGCCATAAATCAAAGGGATTCTCAGTTGCCATTGGAAAAGAGCTGCAGGGTATCCGGCTGCAGATGGGTAAGTAGTTATTCAGTAGTTATTCAGTTCACAGTCTCATCCAACTCTGAAAGGGAAAAATTATAGAGAAACTTTTCCAGCAGCTTCTCTGTGTTTTTTTTTTTTTTTTTTTTTTTTGCTTCCTCACGTGACCGACCACAGGAAAACAAAATGTGCTGAACTACACTCCCATAAAGGCAATTTGGCTGGAAACCTCTTGTGGTGACTTTTGTTCTTTTTGGCACCGGATTAACTTGCCAGGGCAGCTGGAACAAAGAGCCACAAGTTACGTGGCTTCTACCACAGGAATGTATTGTCTCACAGATCTGGAAGCTCAAAGTACCAAATCAAGGTGTTGGCCAGAGTTGGTTCTTTGTGAGGGCTGTGAGGCAGAATCTGTCCCAGGCTCCTCTCTTGGCTTGTAAGATGGCCGTCTTCTCCCTGGGCCTTCACACCACATCCCTTCTATGTGTGTCTGTCTCTGTCCAAATCTCTTTTTTTTTGATAAGCACACTAGTTATCATGGATTGGGGCCCACACTAATGACATCATTTTAAAGTGATTAGCTCTGTAAAGACTCTATTGCCAAGTGAAGTCACATTCTGAGGTACTGGGGGTTAAGACTTCAACATTTGAATTTGGAGGAGACACATTTCAACCCATAAAAGGTACATATTGAAAATCAGGCTGCTTCTCAAGGCCTCTACAGTATCTTTTTCTTTGTATTCCTCTTCTTCTTGACAGTAGCTGTCTTCAGGATAGGCTGAAGACAGAGAATTCATCTCTTTTTTTTTTTTTTTAATTTTTATTTATTTTGGAGAAACAGAGAGTGCGAGCCAGGGAGGGGCACAGAGAGAGGGGGACAGAGGATCCAAAGCGGGCTCTACACTGACAGCACAGAGCCAGATGCGGGGCTTGAACTCAGGAACTGTGAGATCATGACCTGAGCCAAAGTCAGACGCTCAACTGACTGAGCCACCCAGGCCCCCTGAAAGAATTCACTTCTGATGGGCAAAATAACAAGACACATATATAAGGAGGGAGACGTAACAGATAGCCTTCTGGATAGGAAACAACTGTGATGTAATTAAAGACCCATGTGTGTTTTTAAAACCTAGAAACCAAGATAGCTTGAATGCTGTGAGTCACCATTCAATGCCAAAATGGCAATGAAGTCTTGTCACTCCTAAAACAAACAAGAAGGGTGCGTAACTGTACTTAGATGAAGGCCATTAAACAATGTTTTGCTGCAATTTGCTAAAAATTGTTTAGTAACAATTATTTATAAATTGCTTACTAACAATTTACTAAAAATTGTTTCACAATTTATTGGCATAATTGTCAATAATAACATAATAACAATAATTACTCTGGCAAATATACAATTTTGTGAAACATATTGGAGCCCATAAAAATGTTTTAAGTATCCTCTTTAATTATACAACAAAAATATAGTATATAAAATTGAGTTCCTTTCAGAAAAGGATATTTAAGAATGGTAGAATAGCAGGGCGCCTGGGTGGCTCAGTCAGTTAAGCATTCGACTCTTGGTTTCTGCTCAGGTCACGATCTCACAGTTCATGAGTTCGAGCCCTGCATTGGGCTCCACGCTAAGTGTGGAGCCTGCTTGGGATTCTCTCTCTCCCTCTTCTTCCCCCTGTTCCTACTCACTGTTTCTCTGTCTCTCAAAATAAATACACTTAAAAATAAAAAGGTAGAATAGTGATGTTTACAACCATATTCTTTCCACTTTACGGCTTTAAACAGTATTTGTACCCAGGTGATAAGTGATATGCTATGGTCCGGGGTCCTGGTTAGAAGCATAGGCTACAGGCATGTTATGTAGAGAGATCCTGGACCTCACTATCTTGCCCCTATCATTTAACTAGAAATGTTCTAGTCTTTGGTTTCTAAGCAGTTCTTTGAAGTGGCCAAATGAATATAAATATCATTAGCATTGGAAAATGTTTTAAAATAAACTTTATTAGTATACATCTAGAGTATGATCTGGTTACTTTCTTACATATTGTTAACTATCTCCTTTTATTTAATAATTCATGTGGAAAAAGTACAGATGAATATTCCCTAAGATAGACCAGATGGTGGGTCCTAAAACAAACCTTAACAAGCTCAAAAGAATTGATATATTCAAAGAATATAATGGAATTAAGGTGGAAATCAGTAAGGAAAAGAAAATAGTAAAATCTTTAAACACCTACAAATTAGGGTGCCTGGGTGGCTCAGTCAGTTAAGCATCTGACTTAGGTTCAGGTCATGATCTCAAGGTTCATGAGTTCGAGCCCCACATCAGGTTCTGTGCAGACAGCTGGAACCTGGAGCTTGCTTTGGATTCTGTCTCCCTCTCTCTCTGCTCCTCCTCCATCTGCATTCTGTCTCTCTCTCTCTCTCTCTCTTTCTCTCTCTCTCAAAAATAAATAAACATTAAACACCTACAAATTAAGCAAAACACTTCAAAATAATTCATGGGTCAAAGAGAAAGGTCAAAAAATATTTTCAACTGAATGATAATACAACATATAGACATTTGTGGAATACAGCTACAGAAAGTTTAGAAATTTTATAGTAATGGGGCACCTGGGTGGCTCAGTCGGTTAAACGTCCGACTTCAGCTCAGGTCATGATCTCGCGGTCGGTGAGTTCAAGCCCTGCATCGGGCTCTGTGCTGACCGCTCAGAGCCTGGAGCCTGTTTCGGATTCTGTGTCTCCCTCTCTCTCTGACCCTCCCCCGTTCATGCTCTGTCTCTCGCTGTCTCAAAAATAAATAAATGTTAAAAAAAAATTTTTTTAAAAGAAATTTTATAGTAATATGTGCTTACATTAGAATTAAGTAAAGTCTGAAATCAATAATCCAAGTTCCTAGTTCAAGAAACTAGGGGGAAAAAAGCAAAATAAACCTAAAGTAAGAAGAAGGAAAAGAATAATAAAGAGAAGTCAAAGAAATCGAAATTGAAACAGAAGAAAAAATAGGGGAAAAAAATGGACCACAGAGTTGGTTCTTGAAAAGATTTATTACAAATTGATAAACTTCTAGTAAAACTTAAGAGAAAAAAAGACAGAAAATACAAATTGCCAATATCAAGAATGAAAGAAGATATATAGCTAAAGATAATACAGGTATTAAAAGGATAATAGGGAATACTTCCATCAACTCTATTCATATCAGTTTGAAAATTTAAATTAAATGGATCAATTTCTTGAAAACCACAGATTACTAAAATTCACTCAAGATTAACTATATCCTGAACTGTTCTGTACCTATTAAAGAGATTTAATCACTAGGTGAAATCTCCCAAACATGAAAACTCCAAGTCTATGTGGTTTCATTGGTGCGTTCTGCCAAAACTTAAAAAAAAAAAAAAAAAAGTAACACCAATTCAACAAAACATATTTCAAGAAACAGGAACAAAGGAAACACCTCATAATAAATTTTATGATAGCTCCATTACTCTGAAACCAAAGCCAGGTAAGGATAGTAAAAAGAAAACTATACTCCAATGTACCTAATGAACATAGGTATAAAAATCCTCAGAAAATTGGCAAATTTGAGTTCAGCAATATATACAAAGTATAATATACTATGATCAAGTGAAAGCCATCCTCAAAATGCATGCCTAGTTCAATATTCAAAGATAAAACACTTTCTCTCAAACAAAATTAAAAAATAAAGAATTGGGGCGCCTGGGTGGCGCAGTCGGTTAAGTGTCCGACTTCAGCCAGGTCACGATCTCGCGGTCCATGAGTTCGAGCCCCGTGACAGGCTCTGGGCTGATGGCTCCGAGCCTGAAGCCTGTTTCCGATTCTGTGTCTCCCTCTCTCTCTGCCCCTCCCCCGTTCATGCTCTGTCTCTCTCTGTCCCAAAAATAAATAAACGTTGAAAAAAAAATTTTTTTAAATAAATAAATAAAGAAAGAATTAGGGGTGCCTGGGTGGCTCAATTGTTAGGTGGCTCAGTCGGTTAAGCATCTGACTCTTGATTTTGGCTCCGGTCAGGATCTCATGGTCATTAGATTGAGTCCCCTGTCAGGCTCCATGTTGAGCATGGAGCCTGCTTAATATTCTCTCGCTCCTTCTCTCCCTTTCTCCCTCCCCCACTCATGCTCTCTTTTTCTTTCTCAAAAATAAATAAATAAATGAATAAAATCCACCATGTGTATGGTTTAAAGTTGAAAATCACACAATCAGGGGCGCCTGGGTGGCTCAGTCGGCTAAGCGTCCGACTTTGGCTCAGGTCATGATCTCATAGTTTGTAGGTTCGAGCCCCACCTTGGGCTCTGTGCTGGCAGCTCGGAGCCTGGAGCCTGTTTCAGATTCTGTGTCTCCCTCTCTGTCTGCCCCTACCCTGCTCACGCTCTTTCTCTCTCTGTCTCAAACATAAATAAACTTTAAAAAAATTTAAAAAAAAAAAAATCACACAATCATATCAGCTGATACAGAAGAGCACTGGGAAAAAGTGTAAAACCTATTCATGACAAAAAATCTCAACAAACTGGTAACAGAATGTAACTTCTGCAACATGATTAAGGGTATGTACAAAAAACATACGGACAATACTGTACTTGCTCATGAAAGTACTTTCACTTAAGATCAGAACAAGGCAATGATGGCCCTCTAACTGCTACTATTCAAAATCATACCTGAGTTGTTAGCCAGTGTACAAAAGTTAAAAGATAGCAAAGGCCCACAAATTGGGTAGTTAGAAATAAAACTGCCCTTACTCACAAACAACATGATTGTCTACCTATATAACCTAAGAATCTACAAAAATATGCCACTAGAACTAATAAGTTATTTACCATATTGCAAGATACAAGGTTAACACACAAACATCAATCACATTTACATATAGTAGCAATGTACAATTGGAAATAGAAAAGTTTTCAACAATACAACTTTTTATAATTGCAAAAAATGAAATAATTAGGTATAAATCTAAAAAGTCTGCCATCTATATGTTGAAAACTACCAAATACCAATGAAAGACATTCAAGGAGACCTACATAAAAGGAATGATAGTCTATATTCATGGGTTGGAAGACTCAACATAGTAAAGATATCAATTCTCCCTGAACTGTTCTACTAATTTAATGCAATTCCAATCAAAATCCCAAAGTGTTTTTATAGATACAGACGTTAGCTCTAAAATTCATATGGAAGGGCAAAGAAAGAAAAAAACAACTAGAATAAGAAACAATTTGGAAAAAGATGAATAATATAAGATGAATTACACCACCTGATTTAAAAAAAAAATTTAACATTTATTTATTTTTGAGAGACAGAGAATGAGCAGGGGAGGGGCAGAGAGAGAGGGAGATACAGAATCCAAAGCAGGCTCCAAGCACTGAGCTGTCAGCACAGAGCCTGATGCAGGACTCGAACTCAGGAACTGTGAGATCATGACCTGACGCTTAACTGACTGAACCACTCAGGTGCCCCTACACCACCTGATTTTAAGGCTTATTACACAGTTATAGTAATTAAGAAGGTGTAGCATTGTCATACAGACAGACAGAGCAATGTTACAGAATAGAGTTCAAAATTAGACGCATGTAGGCGAACATGGAGTTGACATGCTTTTTCCTATTCTTCCCACAAAGTACACCTAAAAACCCTGGATATTATGTATGTCACAAACATAAGATTCTGAAAGGTGGAGAGAGAAATGGAGATCAGCTAAAAACCTTAGGATCCAAAGAGAGACACAGTGATAATTTACCCGAGTGTCGTTTTTGCCCGATATGTCTCAGACTGGGTGCTGGAGAAGCAACCTGGAAATGCCAATGGGCACAGTTAAAATAGAAAGCAAGGGGTGCCTGAGTGGCTCTTGGTTTCAACTCAGGTCATGATCTCACGTCTTCCGAGTTCAAGCTCCACATCAGGCTCTGTGCTAACTATGTGGAGCCTGCTTCGGATTCTCTCTCCCCCTCCTCTGTCCCTCCCCTGCTCACGCTTTCTCTGTCTCTCTCAAAATAAATAAATAAACTTTAAAACCAAAAAAAGAGAAAACAATAAGGCATACTCTCTCTAGCCTAAGGGTTAGGGAAGAGGCAGCCTAGCAAGAGATGAAACTTTTAGAAAATAACTTTTGTAATACAGCCACACATCACTGGGAAAAACCTGTGGCCTGACCTCCTGTGGCCTGACCTCTACCCATACCAGGAATGGCTAAGTAGGAAGCCTGGACTCTCAACTTCATCAGGTTCTGAGGCACTCCAACCTGCGTGCAAGTGTTGTATCAGAGAAGGTTCAAGAAAGAAAGTGGTACTTTCATTCACGCCAAGCAGTACAAAGCGCCACGCCCCCACCCCAAATCATAGAGTCGGTAGAAAACATGCGGGGGGCCTGGACTTCCTCCATCACCCGGTAGTAATGAAACACCCCTCGTTCTCATGCACTGAGGAGGTACCCAGGGGCCCAAGTGGAGAGTTGAGATTTACAACACTGCCCAATGGTAAGGAAGATGCCTACACCATGGTGCCACTGGAGATCATGTTGGGAGTACTCATGAGGCACTCCTACCAATGACAGCCAGGGAGATATCAGTGGAGGTGTAGTGGGAAGGCAAAACTCTCACCCTTGCCCAGGAGTAATAATGAGTTCCCTCCATTTCAGTGTCAAGGGAAACTAAGTGGGGAAATCAGACTGCTGTTTGCAACTAGCAGTAATGAGGCAGCGTCACCCTTTCCACTCTGCAGTGTCAGAGGAAACTCATTAAAACAAAAGGTCGGGGAGTCTGGGTGACTCAGTCGGTTAAGTGTCCGACTTCAGCTCAGGTCACGATCTCGCGGTCCGCGAGTTCGAGCCCCGCGTCGGGCTCTGGGCTGATGGCTCAGAGCCTGGAGCCTGCTTCCGATTCTGTGCCTCCCTCTCTCTCTGCCCCTCCCCCGTTCATGCTCTGTCTCTCTCTGTCTCAAAAATAAATAAACGTTAAAAAAAATTAAAAAAAAAAAAAACAAACAAAAGGTCTATATATAGTCCAGAGTCTCAGGCAATATGCAAAACGTCCAGGTTAGGATAGAAAAAAAAAAGTCACTTCTACCAAGAACCAGGGAGATCTCAAACTGAATGAAAAAACATATGCAATACGATTCCCTAGAAAAATGGCAGATGTGTTAGAATTATCTGCCAAAGATTTTACAGCTTGAATAAGAAATTATAAATACACTTGAAACACACTCATGAACACACTTGAAATCAACACTACTAAAGCCTCAGCAAAGGAACTGAAAATCACAGCAAAGAAATAGAAGCTATAAAGAAAAACCAGAGGCATCTGGGTGGCATCTGACTCTTGATTTCGGCTCAGGTCATGATCTTGTGGTTTCTTGAGTTTCAGCTCTGCCCTGGCAGTTTGGAGCCTGCGTGGGATTCTCTCTCTCTCTCTCTCTCTCTCTCTCTCTCCACCTCCCCCACTTGCACTGTCTCTGTTTCTCTCAAAATAAATAAAATAAAATAAAAAACCAAGAACCAAATGTAAATTCTAGAAGTTATAAATGCAAAAAAATCAAAGGATGGGATCGAGAGCAAAATGGAAGGCAAGTAGAGAAGAATTACTGAATTTGACAAGAGAACGCAACAAGTTGTATACAGTCTTCAGACTCAACGAGAACAGACTGAAACACGATGACCAGATTCTCAGAGGAAAAAAAGGTCTAACATTTATGTCATGGAAGTCTCAGAAAGAGAGGAGAAATAGGGTGAGGCTAAAAAACTACTTGATGAGGTAACTGCTAAATACTTCCCGGGGCGCCTGGGTGGCGCAGTCGGTTAAGCGTCCGACTTCAGCCAGGTCACGATCTCGCGGTCCGCGAGTTCAAGCCCCGCGTCAGGCTCTGGGCTGATGGCTCGGAGCCTGGAGCCTGTTTCCGATTCTGTGCCTCCCTCTCTCTCTGCCCCTCCCCCGTTCATGCTCTGTCTCTCTCTGTCCCAGAAATAAATAAACGTTGAAAAAAAAAAAATTTAAATACTTCCCAAATTTGGCAAAAGGTATAAACCTTCCGATTCAGGACACCGAGTGAACCACAAAGAAATCCACATAAAGGCACAAGACAAAGTTCTGAAAACCAAAGACAAAGACACAATCTTGAAATCACTGATAGAGAAACCACTACCCAACAGTGAGAGAATAATTCCAATTACAAAGGATTTCTCACCAAAAAATATGTTGGCCAGAACAAAGTTGTACAACATTTCTTTGGTGCTAAAAGAAAACTGTAAACCCACAATCCTACATCCAGTGAAAATATCCTTCAGGATTAAAAGGGAAATAATGACATTCTCAGGTGAAGGACAACTAAGAATTTGTCACTAGCACACCTACCCTAAAAAAAAAAATGGCTAAAGGAAGTTTTATTAAGAGAAAGGAAATGATTAAAGAAGGAATCTTGGGTCACCACGAAGGAAGAAAGAACACAGGATCAGAAAATATACGTAAATGCATTTACTACTTCTCTTGAGCATTCTAGATTATGTTTGGTGACTGAAAGAAAAATGATAACAATGCCTGATGTGACTCTAAATGTCTGTGTAGGAAATCTGTAAGATAATCATATTTAAAAGGGTTAAGGAAGATAAGCTTTCTTCACTTCCGTCAAACCAGTAAAATGTCAACATCGGTAGACTGTGATAAGTTATGTATTTATAATATGATACACAGAGCAAAAATTAACAATGCTGTGCAAAAAAAGGCATTCAAAACCACTATAGACAAATCAAAATGGATAGGTTCAAGTAATCCACAAGAAGGCAGGAGAATGAACACAGAAATAAAAGACAAAGAGAACAAACAGAAAAAACTAAAACAGCAGACTTGAACCTTAATATCTCAATAATTGCATTAAATGTAAATACTCTAAAAGTAATACTTAAAGAAAAAAAATGAGCAGAAAAGATTTTAAAACATGACCTACCTAGATGCTCTCTACAAAACACTCTTCAAATATGATATAAACAGATTGATATATCATGGTAACATACACCAAAAGAAAGTGGAATTGGCTACATTAATTTCAGATAAAGCGCACTTCAAAGCAAGGAAACTTACCAGAAACAGAAAGCTGCAGACAAAAATTGATAGAACTGAAAGCAGTATAGGCACAATTAAGGTTGGAGACTTCAACATCCTTCTCTCAACAACCATTAGAGCAATTAGACAGAAAATCAGCAAGGGTATTGAAAAACTCAAAAGCACCATCAACTAAAAGATCTAATTAATATTGAAAACTCCACCCAACAAGAGCAGAATCCGCATACTTTTCAAGTACCAGAGGCACATAAAACAAGATAGGGCACTGTTCAAATTTTAAAATCTTCAAATCATACAGTCTGTTCTCTGACCACAAAGAAATAACTGCAAATCAACAACAGAAAGATAACAGAAAAATTCCAAACACTGCGAAACTAAAAACCGCACTCCTAAATGATTTATTGCTCAATGATAAGCATCAAGGGAAATTTAAAAAATACATTGTACTGCAGCACCTGGGTGGTTCACTCAGTTGGGTGTCTGATTTCGGCTCAGGTCATGATCTCTCGGCTCCCGAGTTTGAGCCCCGAATTGGGCTCTGTGCTGACAGCTCAGAGCCTGGAGCCTGCTTTGGATTCTGTGTCTCCCTCTCTCTCTGCCCCTCCCCCACTCACACTCTGTCTCTCTCTCTCTCTCTCTCTCTCTCTCTCTCTCAAATAAATTAAACAGTAAAAAAAAAAAATTAAAAATGCTTCATACTGAATAAAAATGAAAATACAACATATTAAAATTTGTAGGACATAGCAAAAGCAGTGCTAGGAGGTAAATTTAAATTTAAATGTGTACATCAGAAAAGAGGAAAAGTCTCCAATCAATAATCTAACATCCTACCTCAAGAACCTAAGAAAAGTAGAGAAAAATAAAGCCAAAATGAACACAAGGAAGGAACTAAGAAAGATCACAGCAAAAATCAATGAAATTGAAAACAGAATAACAATAAAGAAAAATTAATGAATCACAGAGCTGGTACTTTTAAAAGATCAATACAATTGACAACCCACAAGCAAGACCTGGCAAAGCAAAAATAAGAGAAGACATAAATAACCTGATTAGGAGTGAAAGAGGGAATATCATTACAGACCCTGCAGACAATAAAATGATAATAATGACATACTTGAAACAACTCTACACACATGAATTTGACAACTTACATGAAATGGACCAGTTCTTAGAAAAGTGCAAACTATCTGAGCTCATCTAATATTAAACACTTAATTTGAATTGCCCTATAACTATTAAAGGAAATTGAATTTGGAATTTTTGAAACTCTCAAAATAAAATATCTAGATGCAGATGGTTTCACTGGAAAATTCTCCCCTATGTCTAAAAAGAATTAACACCAATTTTATACAATCTGTTACAGAAAACAGAAGAGGTGGGAGCACTTCCCAATTCATTATATGAAGCTATTAGGATTTTAATATCAAAACTAGACAAAGAATGTAGGAAAAAAATAAAACGATCGATCAATAGCTCTCATGAGCTTTGATTCAAAAACCCTCAAAAAAATATTAAAAATTAAATCTAACAATGTATAAAAAGAATGACAGACATGACCAACAGAAGACAATTCCAGGGATGCAAATTTGGTTCGATAGTTAAAAAAACCAAAAAACCCAACATTGTTCAGCCATATTAAGACTAAAGGAAAAAAAAATCACATGATCTTACCAGTTGATGCAGAAAAAGTATTTGATGAATTTCAAAACCTATTTATTATACAACTCACAGGAAACTAGAAACAAGACAACTTCGTTAACTTGATAAACACCATCTACAAAAATTTGATGGTTACTATTATCCTTAATGATGGAAGAATGAATATTTTTTTTCATGTGATCAGAAATAAAACAAGGATGTCTGCCTTACTGATATTACCCAATACAGTGATGGAAGTTTTAGCCAATTCAATAAGGCAAGATAAAGAAATAAAAAGCATGTAGGTCTAAGAAGAAAGAAAAAAAACAAGAAAAGAAAAAACCTCCTAGAACTAATAAGTGAGTTCTTTAAAGTCACAGGATAATAAGATGAACACACAGAATTAAATTATATGTCTATATAGTAACAGGAATGTGCAGAAACCAAATGCTAAAATGGCATATTACTAAAATAGCAAAAATTTTAGTAATTTACTGGCTCAGCCGGTTAAGCATCTGACTCTTTGATTTCAGCTCTCACAGTTCATGAGATCATGACAGCAGGAGGTTGCTTGGGATTCTCTCTCCTCCTCTTTCTGCCCCTCTCCTGCTCTAGTGTGTGTGCATGCTCGCTCTCTCTCTCTCTCTTTCTCAAAATAAATAAACATCTTCAAAAAATAATAAAATTGCTAAAGAGCAATGAAAGAGTTAAGTATACCTTTAACAAAACATGTATTCGATCTATATGTTGAAAAATTTTAAACACTGATTAAAGTAATTAAAGAAGACCTGATACATAGAAAGACATACCATGTTTTTGAAGGCTCATGAATTTGAAGGCTCAAAATTGTAAAACGTTAATTCTCTCTTAATTGATATACTGGGATAAGAAAATTCCTACCAGAATCTGTGGAAGTGTTTTTTATAGAAATAGACAAGCTTATTCTAAAATTCATAGGGAAAAGCACAGTCCCAAGAATAGTCGAAATAATCTTGACAAAAAAGAATAAAGTGGGAAGATTCACTCTAGCAAATATTAAGGCTTACTCTATAGTTCCAGTCATCAAGATAGTCTGGTATTGGTGGAGAGGCAGCTACTTAGATCACTGGGTCATAATAGAGAACACAGACACAGCTCCAACACAAGTACAACCAACTAATTTTTGACAAAGATACAGATGCAGTTTAATAGAGGAAGAAGAGTCTTTTCAGGAAATGTAGGAGCAGGCACCTGGCTGGATAAGTGGGTAGAAAGCATGCAATTCTTTTAAGTTTATTTATTTTGAGACAGAGAGAGAGAGAGAGAGAGAGAGAGAGAGAGAGAAAGCAGGTCAGTGGCAGAGCCAGGGCTTGAACTCACGAACAGGGAGATCATTAGCTGAGCTGAAACCAAGAGTCAGACGCTTAACCATCAGAGCCACCCAGGCACCTGGGCTTAGACTTTACTTTTTAAAAAATGAGAAATAAGTGAATAAATAAAAAGAAAATAAAAAAGAAATGTGGGAGCAATTAGCCCTCCATAAACAACAATGAAGCTTATCCTAGACCTCACACTTCATGCACTATTTACTTAAAGTAGATAATGGACTTAAATGTGAAACTATAAAACGTTTAGGGGATAAAAAAAAAGGAGAAAAGGATCTCTCTACATTATTTCTTACGCCTGCATGTGAATTGGGGCGCCTGGGGGGCTCAGTCAGTTAAGGTTCCAACTTCGGCTCAGCTCATGATCTCGCAGTTCATGAGTTCAAACCCCGAGTTGGGCTCTGTGCTGACGACTCAGAGCCTGGAGCCTGCTTTGGGTCTCCTGTCTCTCTCTCTCTGCCTCTCCCGTGCTCATGCTCTGTCTCTCTCTCTCAAACACAAACATTAAAAAATTTTTTACACAACCAGCTGCATGTGAACTAACACAACCAGCTGCATGTGAATTATTTCAATAAAAATTCCGAAAACATTTTGCAAAGTACTGGAACGTACACTTCACCAAAGAGCAAGTAAGATGTCAAATATGTGGAAGGATGCATAACGTTTTTAGCCATTAGGGAAATGCTAACTAAATCCCTGAGGAGATATCATTACATTAAAAAATATCGACGATATCAGTTGCTGGCAAAGGTGTGGAGCAACAGGAACTCTCATACATTGTTAGTGGGGACACAAAATTGTACAGCCACTCTGGAAGATGGTTTGGCAGTTTCATTTAAAGTTCAACATACACTTCTCAAGTAATCCAGCTCTCTTACTCCTCGATATTTACCCTAGAGAAATGAAAACTTGTTTATACCAAAGCCGGTATATGAGTGCATGTGGCAGCTCTATTTGTAAACAACGCATGTGTTCTTCAAATGGTGAATGGAGGGGCTCCTGGGTGGCTCGGTCAGTTAAGCGTTGGACTCTTGATTTCAGCTCAGGTCGTGATCTCTCACTTCGTGGGATCAAGCCCTGCATCGAGCCCCATGCTGTCAGTGCAGAGCCTGCTTGGGATTTTCTCTGCCCCTGCTCACCCTCAAAAGACATAGACAAAGAAATATTAAAACAACAACAGCAACAAATGGTGAATGCATAAACAAAACTAGTACACCTATACAACGGAATACTACTCGGCCATGAAAAGGAACAACTATTGATAAACGCAAGATTAATCAGTCTCAAAGGCATTATGCCAACTGAATAAAGCAAGTCTGTAAAGGTTACTACTGCATCGATTCCAAGTTTAAAACATTCTGGAATTAGGGTGCCTGGGTGGCTCAGTTGGTTAAGTGTCCAACTTCGGCTCAGGTCACGATCTCACAGTTTGTGACTTTGACCCTACATCGGGCTCTGCGCTGACAGCTCAGAACCTGGAGCCTGCTTTGGATTCTGTCTGTCTGTCTCTCTCTCTCTGCCCCTACCCAACTTGTGCTTACTCTCTCTTTCTCTCTCTCAAAACTAAACAATTAAAAAAAAAAAAAGACTTTCTGGAAAGACAAAAAAGATCAGTGGATGTCAGAGGTTAGGAGGGGGAGGAGAGTGTGACTAATAAAAGGATAACACAGGGGCACCTGGCTGGCTCAGCTGGTTAAGCATTCGACTTTGGCTCAGATCTTGATCTCACCGTCCATGAGTTCGAGCCCCGCTTTGGGCTCTGGGCTGAGAGCTCAGAGCCTGGGGCCTGCTTCAGATTCTGTGTCTCCCTCTCTCTCTGCCCTACCCCACTCGTGCTCTGTCTCTCTCAAAAATAATTAAACATTAAAAAAAATTTTAAAGGATAACATGAGGTCATTTTGGTGGGCTCACAGAACTGTTCTCTATCCTGATCGGGGTGGTAGATACACGAATCTACGACAAATGTATGCCAAAAGGGTAGAGGGGAGCAAAAAGGAACTGATAGGAAACTTCTGATAATCAATAGCCCTTTCCAGCAACTTTACGCAATCCTTTAGATGACTCAGGTTCTGGTTCCTTTCTTTACACATGATATGCAAACAAAATTATATGATAGTCCTTTTACACAACACAAGCCCCATTTTTCATGACTTTTTCTTCTTATCTGAAAATTATACGTTTCCGTTGACTGCTTCTTAGTTTCCCTCTCACGTAAGCAGTTTGCCTTCTTTAAATGAAATTTTATGTCTCTCGAATTTCACAGAAGGTTTGTAACTAGAGAAGCTTTACTATTAGAAAAATCTTATTGTCACAAGTAGTGACTTAAAGTCATATTTTAAGGCAGCTGGAAAAAAAAAAAAAACCAACCCACACATCTCTTTTTCCTAAAGAGTTTGAATCCATAAACAAAATGAGACCTTTTTTTACCTGCAATTTAAGTTAATTTCATTAAAACAGCAGTGTCATTGTTTCCTCCTTATTTCCAAGCCATTTGCTTGTTATAGGTGGTTGGATATTATGTATTCATTTTGAAATAAATCTGCACAGCAGGAATAGTCAAGGATTTGGGAGTATTACCAGGAGCAGAACAATTTGTTCAAAACAACATCAGAATTAAAGATTCTCCTTCTTCTCAGTCTTCTACCCACTTCAACCTTGAAAGAGGAGTATCTCTGGAATAATTTGCTCCATTTCTTGCATACCTGCCATGCAGTGGACCCTAAGGAACACTTTATTGAGCATCCAACTGACTCTTGATTTTTTTTTCTGACTCTTGGCAGACTCTTGACTCTTGGCAGTCAAGACTTCTGACTCTTGACTCTTGGCAGGACGCAGGGTCCTGAGATCAAGCCCCACATTGGGCTCCACACTGAGTGTGCAGCCTGCTTAAGATTCTCTCCCTCCTCTTCTGTCTGCCCCTCCCTCCCTCTTCTTTTATTGTGAAGTGCCATTTTCCCTTGTCCTATCAGTGCCATATGTCATTACTGTTTTTAAAACCCCAAATACAAGAGGCGCCTGAGTGGCTCAGTAGGTTGAGCATCCCACTTCGGCTCAGGTCATGATCTCACGGTTCGTGAGTTCAAATCCCCGTGTTGGACTCTGTGCAGAAAGCTCAGGGCGTGGAGCCTGCAGCCTGCTACGGATTCTGCATCTCCTTCTCTCTCTGCCCCTCCCCTACCTGCACTCTGTTTCTCTCTCTCTCAAAAATAAGTACAAATTAATAATTTTTAAAAAATAAAATAAAACCCCAATTACTTAAGAAAACCCTCACGGATGAATTGCCTGAGTGAACAAGTTTCCCATTATCACGTTCAACACAAAATATATCTCGACTCTCCACTCACAAGTTCCCACATAAATTCAGTAACTCTTTTACTTCTACATATTGCAAACACCTGAACGTTATGCTTATTCATTCAGATGTTTATTGTTCAATTATCTGTGTGTCATAAATATATTTGGTCCATCATGGTGGTGCATTGAAGGAAATTAACCATATTCCAGAGAAAGTTACGATCTGCCTATGCCTGCCAAGCGTGGCTCCATTCATAAATCAATACTTAATAAATTCTTTCGATGGACGATAAGGATGACTTTATATAACCGAAGAGGTAAAAACATTTTATCCCCCTTTTATGGCCGTGACAAAAGATTCAGAGCAAATAAGAAATTCTACCTCTAATAAGACAGTGAACCATTATCAGATCTGAATCTAATAACAATATCCAAATTTCTAGTCTTGAAGACATTTAAGATTCTGATAGAATAAAGCAACAGTAGCTTCAGGACAGTAGTCGGATTTAGGGAAGGGCGAGCCCCAGCAAATGATAACGGTCTTTGAAATAAGGTTTGCATGATTCCTGAATGCAATCTTCCCTTCCCAGAAAGAAATCTCAAAACAGCTCTGAGAAACCAATTGCAATAGATCTTGATCAAACTTGGCATTTACTTCAAAACACATATTCTGTCCACAAACAGCAATACCTGGCTCGTGTGTTGAATAGAGCAGATTGGAAAGCATTCGATGTGAAAGACATTCTGAAAACGAAAAGCAACTTAGGGGATGCAAACGAATCGGTCAGAATTTGAAACCTTATACCCATATGTGAAACGAAGTATTTCTGACCCTTGGAGATAAACTCCTCATTTAGAAACAAGTATCAGGCTCTGCATATGGTAGACTTGCAGAACAAGGGTCATAGAGCTTTCATAATTTCATCACATCGACTACAAAACTTTTGCAAATGTGGGCCATTATTTTTTCATTCGATTTTCTTCTCTGAACCTCCCTTACCTCAGTAAACACAGATTTTATAATAACGGTGTCTATTTTTCTCAGAAGTTTCTCCAGATTAGGAGAGTGGCCATGCGCCCACACAGTATTCGAGATCGCATAACCAAAAACAGCAAATTTCTCTTTATTCTCCGGAACTTATTTCAGGCTTAGAGCACAGAAAACCCTCTGGGCTGCTACTGTGTCTGAAAAGACAACTAAGGCAGGCAATCACCTGGTAGGCATGTTTAAATAAATCATTTTGCATTGCTTTGTGCTTTTGCAAGATTATCACATCTTCGACAGGAAGATACATTAAAGGAAATGATGGAAACAGACTCTTTATTCATTCAATAGAAGGGTCTCCAAAGGGTTCAGTCTTGAACTCGGATTCGAGAAATGTTAACAGGGAAAACTGATCCTTCATGGTCAGGTTATAACAGTAGTCACTAGAAAAGGGATTTTTGTGTGTTCTTTACCATTCTGGATATTGATTGATAAGCTTTGAAAGAAATCTTTAAAAAATATTTCTCAACCCTTAGAGGGCTCATAGTTTCTGCCTACAAACTTGACCTAAGTTCTTTTACCTTATTCTAACTTATTTCAAGTGAGAATGCGGAAATCCACGTATGTCGTAAATATGCTTGGCCTTACGTTGGCCCCCTTGAAAAGCAGACTCTGAGGTGAGGATGTGGATGCAAATGCTTCATCTCGGAGGTGAGCGCGGGGAACAGACGTGAAGAAGTAATAAAGGAGAGGAAAGCTAATACAGTGTGTGTTCACAAGCAGGTTACCACTGCGGGCAACTGGACCTTAAACTTGCTGGGATCCTCTGAAAACCCACATGGAATGGACTAGGGTTGGAGAGAGGAGAGAAGACGGAGTATTTCTTCACAGGTCGCCTCCCCCATTGGTTAAGTTTGTCTCAGGGGGCATGAACACCCCTCCCCCACCCATACTTCCATGCAACGCCTGTGTGTGGCACAAGGCTTCCAGGCCAGAGAAAGCCCTCAGCCAGGAAAGAAGACAGATACAGGTGCTTGTATTGGAAAGCTAAGAGGTACTGAGAACGGTCTTTATTTGCAGCTGCAGGTGAACTCTGGCAGGCCAAAGAAATATGGGACAGGATGTCAACAGTGTCGGCTCCATTCTCGGTTCTCCATCTGAAGAGTGCTTAGTAGAAGTTATGTGGCAATGAGAGGGAGGAACATGAACATGGATTTCAAATCATTAAACCTGACCGGCAAGAAGCTCGTGGTTACTAAGTGAGCCCTGGTCTTATTACAAAGCATTAATGTTTAAAGAAGCTGCTAGAGGTTATCTGACCAGTGGTTTATCCTTACCAATGATGACTGCCCTTCCTTTCTTTCTCCTTTCCCTGGTGGCCAATGATGCGATTTAGAAATAGGAAGGTATTAAATAGAAGAACTGTGGTCCTTGCAGGACTGAAAAGTTTGCATGGAACCTTCCCACTATTGCATTTAATGTATGTGTGAGGGGCGCCTGGGCGCCTTAGTCAGATAAGCGTCCGACTTGGGCTCCGGTCATGATCTCACGGTTTGTGGGTTCGAACCCCGTGTGGGGCTCTGTGCTGACAACTCGGAGCCTGGAACCTGCTTTGGACTCTATGTCACCCTCTCTCCCTGCCCCTTCCCCACTCGCGCTCTGTCTCTCTCTCCCAAAAATAAATAATTTAAAAAACATTAAAAAATTAAATATATATATAGATGTGATCTGCAGAAAATTGTCACCTACATTGCTCAATACTCCTACTTAGACACACATGTGAAAAAGTTATCCATGCCTGAAGTTTGCTTTTCTTGACACCAAATATGCAAGTGTCTTTTCTAACACCATTTCTCTGATTCTCTTAAAACCCGCTGGATAGCCAACAACTCAACCTAATTCTGATAGAAACTCCCCAGAGTTAGCACAGACCCTGTAGGTTAAGGGCTCAGTCCCACAAGATTGCCCCAAATTCAGTCGCCAATCTCAAGTTCCAGATTGCCACCCACACCTCTCACTGGCTGGCTACAAATCTGATAGCCAAATTCAGGTTCAAGAAAATGCTAGAATGACCCAAAACTCAGGAACGTACTTTACTTACTATTACTGGTTTGTTATAAAGGATACTCAGAATGGCCAAATGGATACGGCAAGGTATTGGGAGGCATGGGGTCTGCAGCTTCCATACACTCTCTGGGTGAGCCACCTCCAGGACTCATCAATGTGCTCACCAACCTGGGAACTCCATGGACCCTGTTGTTTACAGTTTTTCTGGAGGTTTCATTATGTAGACATGGTTGACCGAATCATTGGCCATGAGTGATTGAATTCAATCTCCTGGCCCTCTCCCTTACCTGGAGGTGGGAAGTGAGGAGGCTGAACGTTCCAACCCTCTCATCATGGCTTGGTCTTTCTGGTGACCAGGCCTCTGAAGCAGTCTAGGGGGCCCCCAGCCACCGCCTTAGCATGAATAAGATCCTCTTATCACTCAGACGAATCCAAGGAGCTCTGTGCCAGGAAACAGGGACAAAGACCACATATTTATTTTGTATTATGCCACAATACCTTCATATCAGGTAAAATGTTGAGGTGCCAGGGTAGCTGAAATTTCTCCCCTTCTGTGAACAAGGAAATTTCGGCAACTGAGGATGTTGCCATTTTGAGCCTTGGCCATTAAGAATCTTAGAGTCAAAAATGAACAACTCAGGCAACAATAGATGTTGGTGAGGATGCAGAGAAAGGAGGACCCTTTTGCACTGCTGGTGGCAATGCAAACTGGTGCAGCCACTCGGGGAAACAGTATGGAGGCCCCTCAAAAAATTAAATATAGAACTACCCTAGGACCCAGCACTGGCACTACTGCTAGGAATTTATCCAAAGGATACAAAAATGCTGATTCGAAGGGGCACATGCACCCCCATGTTTATAGCAGCACTATCAACAATAGCCAAAGTATGAAAAGTGCCCAAATGTTCATCGACTGATGAATGGATAAAGAAGATGTGGTGTAGGTATATATGTACAGGCACACACACACACACACACACACACACACACACACACACACAATGGAGTGGAATATTACTCGGTAATAAAAAAGAATGAAATCTTGCCATTGCAACAACATGGAAGGAACTGAAGGGTACTATGCTAAGTGAAATAAGTCAGTCAAAGACAAATATGATATGACTTCACTCATATGTGAAATTTCAGAAATTCAACAGATGAACATACGGGAAGGGAAGGAAACATTAAGATACAAACAAAAAGGGAGGCAAACCAGAAGAGACTCTTAAATATAGAGAGGAAACTGAGGGCTGCTCAGTTTGTTGGAGGGGCACTTGGGGGATGGGTTAAACCGGTGATGGGCATTGAGGAGGGCACTGTTCAGGATGAGCACTGGGTGTCATATGTAAGACATATATCACTGGGTTCTACTCTTGAAACCAAGACTACATTATATGTTAACTAAACTGAAAAGAAATTAAAAAAAAAAAAAAAAGAACCTTAGAGCCGAATGTGTAGATCATATGGACTACTCTTTTTTTATTATTTATTTATTTTTGAGAAAGAAAGTGACAGCACAAGTAGGGTAGGGACAGAGAGAGTAGAGACACAGAATCGGAAGGAGGCTCCAGGCTCTGAGCTGTCAGCACAGAGCCCAACACGGGGCTCAAACTCACAAACCGTGAGATCATGACCTGAGCTGAAGTCGGACGCTTAACCGACTGAGCCACCCAGGCTCCCCTGGACTACATATTATATTCTAAATCTTTATCCTCCCCATCAATTTAATGTTTTAGAAATTCACTAGCCAAACACAAGATGGTCTTATGATGATAACTTCATACAGCGAGACTTGTACAGAATTAAATATGAATGGGGGCGCCTGGGTGGCTCAGTCAGTTGAGCGTCCGACTTCGGCTCAGGTCATGATCTTGCAGTTCGTGAGTTCAAGTCCCGTGTCAGGCTCTGTGCTGACGTTCAGAGCCTGCAGCCTGTTTCAGATTCTGTGTCTCCTTCTCTCTCTGACCCTCCCCCGTTCATGCTCTGTCTCTCTCTGTCTCAAAAATAAATAAACGTTAAAAAAATTTTTTTTAATCTTTAAGAAAAAACAAAGAATTAAATGTGAATGTTCCATTTACTGTGCCTCTAACATGCGACATAGTCCCTCCCAACTAAAAGTAATCAAACTTAACATGTGCATGTATATCTGTTCAGTCTTTTTTCTATGTGTTTACATAGAATTAGAAGCATATATTTATGAGTATGAATAGGAGAATGCTATTCATGTTCAAAAAACACGTGTGTGCAGATAGGTACACATACTTCCATATCTTGAACTTGTTTACATAACGTCTTAAACCTTACAAGATACTATTCCTTGACAACACACACAGAACTTTCTCAATCCTTTTATTTTTAAATTGCATCCCAAAATTAAGACTTTTTTTTTTAAAGAGAGAGTGCATGCATGCAAGCTGGAGAGAAGGGCGGAGGGAGAGAGAAAGAGAGAGAGAGAATCTTAAGCAGGCTCCAAGCTCGGCATGGAGCCCAACATGGGTCTCCATCCCACAACCCTGGGATCATGACCGAACCCAAAATCAAGGGTTGGACACTTAACCAACTGAGTCCCCCAGGAGCCCCCGAAGTAAGAATGTTTAATAATTGAATTAAGCATCTCTCTAAGGATGGGTATTTAGGTTGCTTCTAATGATTTACAAATATAAACGACTCTGGAATTCTGCACGAAGCAGGCATGAAGCAGAACATTTGAAGTTACTATTTGACAGGGTGGCCCAGAACTTTTCGAACACCTTTGACACATCTGGAGAGTTCGGATCTCATCTCCCTAAGGTAGAACCCAGGCGACG
The DNA here is from genome assembly GCF_022837055.1 of Prionailurus viverrinus. Classification (NCBI taxonomy): domain Eukaryota; kingdom Metazoa; phylum Chordata; class Mammalia; order Carnivora; family Felidae; genus Prionailurus; species Prionailurus viverrinus. The sequence continues at coordinate 34,762,223 of NC_062579.1, forward strand.
CCCCTCCACAGGTTCCTTTCGGCTAGGGCACAATCATGCAACTTCGATATACCCGTGCTGAAGCTTGATTTGGTAGTGAGCAGCTTCCACGCTTAATCCACTTTCCAGGGTAGGGTGGCCGCAGAAGCATCTGGGTGTCAAGGGAGAAAGTAGCAGGAGAGCTGAGCTCCTGCTGCAGAAGTATCCTTGGTGCTGTGAGCAGTATCTACTTCAGTCAAGACTCCCACATAGTAGCTATTCAGGCTGCAGCATCTAGGGTTAGGCAGCAGCAGAAACAGCAATCTCTTGGGGCACCTGGGTGGCTCAGTTGGTTGAGCGTCCCACGTCAGCTCGCCTCAACATCTCGCAACGCGTGAATTCGAGCCCTGCATCAGGCTCTGTGCTGACAGCTTGGAGCCTGGAGCCTGCTTGGGATTCTCTGTCTCCCTCTTTCTCTGCCCCTGCCCTGATCATGCTTTGTCTTTCTCTCTCCCTTTCTCAGAAATAAAAATAAAACATTGAAAAGAAGCAGCAGTCTCATGGTTAAAAACTCGTTCTATCCCAATGTTTACTTCCTCCTTGTCAATTTTTATCTTGCATATTTGTGATTTTTCCTTTTGTTCTTAATTGGGTTGGGTAGTGGTTTGTCTATTTTTGTTGACTTTTTCAGGGTGACATTTTATTTATTATTCCTACTGTTTTTCTGGGGTTTTTTTGCCTCATGCATACCACTTATTATGTCTATTGATTCTGTGTCTGATTTCTTCTGAATTATGATGCTGTCGGTTTCAGAGATTTGAGTTCATTTATATGCACTTGTATTTTTATTGCTCAGATTTAAGACAATATATTCTTTGAACCGATCACTATTTTGTTGCTCATATATTCTAATATATGTTTTTATTATTATTACATTAAAGAAATTCTGCAGTTTTGATTTATATTTCTTATTTTACAATAGAGTGATGTACAGTTTTAAAATTCTCAAGTGAAAGGGTCTCTTTGTTATCTGATTTTGTTATTGCACTGTGAAAATTTTGTGATATTCTTTCTACTTTATGAAGCCTATTGAAGGATTTTGTGACATAATATATGGCTTATTTTTATGAATTTTTATGTGTGCTTGAAAAATGCACATTCTCTAACATTTGAGTGAAAAATTCAAAGTAAGTCCACATGACCTAACTTAATGATATTTTATGGACATTCCAAATCTTTAACAATTTGCTTGTCCATATGAGTTGTCTTGGGCTGCAACTGGTGTGTTAAATTTATCTATTATTATTGTGTTTCTATTTTTTCTTGCATACTGTGTCTACTATGAGATTTGAAACACCTGTTTTTGTTTTGTTTGTACACATTTGCTATACCTTTATGTGTTTGACTCTTTATGAATCACTTTATTACATGTATGTAGCACAAGCAAAATAATTTTTATTTTTTTAATGTTTATTAATTTTTGAAAGAGAGAGACACAGTATGAGCAGGAGAGGGGCAAAGAGAGAGGAAGACACAGAATCCGAAGCAGGCTCCAGGCTCTGAGCTGTCAGCACAGAGCCCAACATGCGGCTCCAACTCGTGAACCACGAGATCGTGACATGAGCCAAAGTCAGAAGCTTAACCGACTGAGCCACCCAGGTGCCCCAAGCAAAATAATTGAGAATCAACTGGAAAATTCCTTTCTTTTAAAAGGTGACATAAGCTCATTTACATTTATTGACAAGACTAATATAGGTGATCTCAACTCTGTAATTTTCTTTTTCTGGTGGTATTATCCTATATTTACCATGTTTCTCTGCATGGTCTGTTTCCTTGTATTGTTTTTAAAATTATTTTGATATATATTGAATTTGTATTTTTCGGTTCCATTGGTTTTCATTCTACTATTTCCTTTGATATTGCTGTTAGTCCCCATTTACTTTACATAGGCTTCTAGGATTTATTTTATCAGGTTTGAATGATATCTATTGACTAACGTTTATTACATATATGTAGTCAGTGTTCATATCCTACATACTATTTCTTTCTTCCTCAATTGTTTTAAATACAATGGATTCTCAAATTGGTTTCTATACAACACCCAGTGCTCATCCCAACAGGTACCCTCATCAATGCCCATCAGCCATGTTCCCCTCTCCCTCAGCCCCCATCAACCCTCAGTTTGATCTCGGTACCTAAAAGTCTCTTATTGTTTGCCTCCCTCCTTCTCTGTAACTTTTTTTTTTCCCATTTCCCTCCCTCATCGTCTTCTGTTAAGTTTCTCAAGATCCACATATGAGTGAAAACATATGATATCTGTTTTTCTCTGACTGACTTATTTCACTTAGCAGAATACCCTCCAGTTCCTTCCACGTTGCTGCAAATGGCCAGATTTCATTCTTCCTCATTGCCAAGTAGTATTCCATTGTATATATAAGCCACATCTTCTTTATCCATTCACCTGTCAATGGACATTTAGGCTCTTTCCATAATTTGGCTATTGTTGAAAGCTCTGCTATAAACATTGGGGTACAAGTGCCCCTATGCATCAGTACTCCTGTATCCCTTGGGTAAATTCCTAGCAGTGCTATTGCTGGGTCATAGGGTAGGTCTATTTTTAATTTTTTGAGGAACCTCCACACTGTTTTCCAGAGCGGCTGCATCTTGCTTCTTTACTCATTTATTATTTTTGTCTATTTGTTGTTGTTGTTGTTCGTTGTTTAATCTTTTTTTTAACTTCCAGTTAGTTAACATACAGTGTAATATTAGTTTCATGTGTACAATTTAGTCATTCAACACTTACATACAATACCTGGTGCTCATCACAAGTGCACTCCTTAATCCCTATCACCTATTCACCCATTCCCCCCACCTACCTCCCTTCTGGTAACCATCAGTTTGTTCTCTATAATTGGTATTTTGCTAAAAAATGGGGTGGGCAGGGGTGCCTGAGTGGCTCAGTCGGTTAAGTGTCTGACTCTTAATTTCGGCTCAGGTCATGATCTCACGGTTTGTGAGTCTGAGCCCTGCTTCGGGCTCTCCACCAACAATGAAGAATCTGCTTGGGATTCTCTCCCTCCCTGTCTCTCCTGCCCCTCCCTGTTCTCTCTCTCTCTCTCTCTCTCTCTCTCTCTCTCTCTCTCTCTCCTCAAAATAAATAAATAAAATACACTTGAAAAAAACGAGGTGGGAAAATTTGGACTTGCAAGGGAGATAAGAGTCTAGATCATAAACTACTGCCCAGATGCCCCGACCAGAATGTTCAAACTTAAAAGGACTAGCAATACCGAACTTGGTGAGAATACAGAGTGATAAGAAATCTCATACATTGATGATGGGAGTGTAAATTTGTACAACCACTTTGAAAGCTGTTTGGTAGTTTCTCGTAAAGCTAAAAACATCCTATACCTTTCACATGAACAGTTCTCTACAACTGACTATATCCCCAAGAGAAATGAGTGTTTATGTTCACCAAAAGACATGCTTAAGAACGTTCAATGCAGGGTTATTTGTAAGACGTAAACATAAATAGGAAAAAACTCAGATGTCAATCGAGTAGAACTGAGAACTAAATTGATATGTATACATAAACTCACTACTCAACAACAATGAAAATGCTCAAAACCTCGGCCAACAGCACCTACACAGATGTCACGGTCGAATTATCAAACAACAGAAGTTAGTCGCAAAATAGTACATGCTGCATAATTCCACTTATGAGAACTTCAAAAGCCGGCAAGATAGTCAACAATAACAATAACAGAAGTCAAAATAATGGTCACCTTTGCAGGATAATAGTTGGGAAAGGACATGACAGAGCTCTCCGGGAAGTTGGAAATGTTCTACACGTGCACACACATGTAAGATTTCATTGAGCCGTACATTTAAGATTTATGCACATTACTCTATGCGGTTACTTTTCTTAAGACTGTATTTTTCAGGGGCACCTGAGTGGCTCAGTCGGTTAAGCGTCCGATATCAGCTCAGGTCATGATCTCATGGTGCCTGAGTTCGAGCCCTTCATCAGGCTCTGTGCTGACAGCTCAGAGCCTGGAGTCTGCTTTGGAGTCTGTGTCTCCCTCTTCCTCTGCCCCCTCCCCTGCTCATGCTCTCTCTCCGTCTCAAAAATAAACAAATGTGAAAAAAAGATTGTATTTTTAAGTAACCTCTCCACCCTACGTTGGGCTTGAGCTCACAATCCCAAGATCAAGAGTCGCACGCTCCACCGACTGAGCCAGGCAGGTGCCCCACTATGTTTTAATACACACACAGACACACACACACACACAGACACACACACACACACACACCTTCCCTAGCAGGAAATCACAATAGGGAGTGGAATACATGGAAGCAGTTCCTGACGGGAAAGAAAGGCAGAAGAGCTGGGAAGGCATCCAGGAGGGCAGAGCAGACCACTAGCAGTCAGTTTTCTCCACTCTTGTCCAACTAGTCTCCACTTGTGCCGAACCTCACTCCGGGAAATACACATAATCCCAGGTATTATCTGGCTTTGTCCACTGTGACTGTCAAAGTAATGATAGGAAGCATGTCGTTTTGTTTCCCTGAGTCACCCGAGGCTGTCACAGGAGTGTGGATTAACCGTCTGATGCTACCCTTTGAGCTGTCACTACCGACAACACCTGTTAGGGAGCCCCCACATTCCACCTTTAACCAGATAAGGCTCTAAGTTGACTGACCACCAGGGCGAATTGATACGGTTTTTGTGGTCACGCTGTGTCCCCTCTCTTTATCACTGTCACCTTTACACGCACCAGGAAGCACTGTGCATTACCGTGTGCTCTTCAAGCTTGTTGAAATTCACTACCACTCCTCTGCTGGCCTTCTTACTTACGTATCTCAGGATTTGGGGTTTGCTAGATGAGCCGAGGAGAAGGAGGTCACATAATCAATAAAATAAGCACATTCTGCTTCTTAGTTTAGGGGAAGGTAGGTGAAAGAGCCCCAAAACATTAATGGTTGAGGTTTGGCTGGTGATACAAGTTTGTATTCATCCCTTGAAGCTCTGCCACACTGGGAGCTCAAATAAATACGCACTGTCTTAAGTCCTGTGCCGAACTTCTCAGAAAGAAGACTGGAAGGTTTCTGGACGCCTGGGTAACTCAATCCGTTGGCCGTCTGACTTTGGCTCGGGCCATGATCTTGTGGTCTGTGGGTTCGAGCCCCGCATCGGGCTCTGTGCTGACAGCTCAGAGCCTGGAGTCTGCTTTGGATACAGTGTCTCCCTCTCTCTGCCCCTCCCCCGCTCATATTCTGTCTGTCTCTATCTCTCTCTCAAAAGTAAATAAATGTTAAAAAATTTTTTTAAAAGGAAGCCTGGAAGGTTTCTTCCCTCTTCTGGGTTTGTGCCTCCTTTTACGATACTCCATTATCTTTCCTTTCCATCACTCAGCTCACCACCAACACAGCTGCCCAACCTGTCCTGATATTCACCACTACCCTTTGCCATCATGCATCTATTAATTTGACAAATATTTGTTGATATTCTGGGATATGTGAACAGCAGTAGATCTAAGAAGATGTGGAAAGCAAGGTACTTACTGCAAGCTGTGGTCCCCAAAACGGAGGCTCTGAGATGAGGACTGTCATCAGTAACTTTAATAGACTAATTTGAGGATCAGCCCCTGTGAAAGATAAGAAGGAAGCAAGGTTGGGCAACAGGCAATGTTGGTCTGACCCAGGGGTGGGTCTGAAAGTTGTGACCCTCTAATCACATGGCTAGTTCCTCTGGCAACCAGCTCCCATCTTGAAGCTCTCTAGAGGCCTGCCAAGAGTAACCTCATTAGCATAAACTCAAGTATGGTTAGAAGAGGCTTTAAGGAGTAACAGAAGACATGTGAATCACACCTCGGGAAATTCCCAAGATTGTAGAGCTCTGTGTCAGGAACTGGAAACAAAAACCAAATATACGTTGATTATGCCACACCTACCTCCCAGCCTTTAAACCTACCTCCTTCAAATTTTACACTCTCAACACACTGGCTTTCTTTGTTTTCCTGTAACAAGCCAAGGTCTTTCCTCACTCAGAGCCTCTTAGTTACTTTCCTGTTTATCTGTTGTTGTGACATTCTGTGACATTTTCAGAGCTGTCTTGATCTCATCACTCAGTTTGAATAATGAGAAGGTGATCAAATGTCACCTTCTCAACAAGGTCCTCCCTAACCATCCACCTCTCTGCTCTGCTAACACCTCCTGGGAACTATGTGCCAAGCACTCTCAAACCACCAAAACAACCTAAATTAATTAATTTAGTCCTTATGACAACTTTGTAAATTAGTTACTGTTACTCTGATTTTATAGATGAGGAAACTCTATGAAATGAGTCACAAAGGTCTTTTTTTAATGTTTATTTATTTGTGAGAGAGAGAGAGAGAGACAGAGACAGTCTGTCTCCTGGAAAATCCACACAATCGTCTCAAAACCATCTATATATTAAAATCATCTAGGGGTGCCTGGGTGGCTCAGTCGATTCAGCGTGTGACTTCAGCTCAGCTCAGGTCATGATCTCACAGTTTGGGAGTTCAAGCCCCGTGTCGGGCTCTTTGTAGACAGCTCAGAGCCTGGAGCCTGCTTCTGTGTCTCCCACTCTCTCTGCCCCTCCCCCGCTAGTGTGCGCTCTCTCTGTCTCTCTCTCTCTCTCTCAAAAATAAATAAAAACAGTTAAAAAAAAGTTAAAATAAATAAATAAATAAAATCCTCTAAATGGACACAGACAAAATGCTTGGGTCCGTGACACCCACCAGACCAATTAAACCAGGATATCTGAGGGCACGGCCTAGGCATGTAAAATTTTAAAACTTACAAGATGATTCCAACAGTCAGTCAGGATGGACAATAAGGGTCACCATTTGACCAACTCAAAATAAATAGAATACAATTATTCAGAACACAGTAAGAGGGATGGGGGACTGAGGTCCTACTATAGAAGCCTCTCTCTGTAAATTTGCATGCTGTGCATGAGGCTGTCATGTTGATATGGTGACCACGTGACTTCCAATCTCAGCCTCATCAAGGCCAGAACATCCACCGCTAATTTAACTCTAGCCGATTACGCAGAACCTGGCTTTTCCAAGACCAGTTTCTAACTGGAAGAAAAGGCTGTTCTTCAGCAGATGATCTTTCCATTTTCCACTCTCCTGGGCTTTTGGGGGCACCAAGGGAGCTATACATATACAAAGAACACACTTGTGAGGAGGTAATACATTAGGAATGATGCCAAGCTGATCATCACTGGGCAAGCAAATTCTGTGCTTGAATTAGAGGGGCGTGTTACTTTGCTCTGCAAGGGGCAATAGAAGCGTGAAGGGCCACCCAGACAGTGTGACTTCATTTGAGTAGTTAGCATTTCATGTGAAAGCCAACTCTCCTCGGTCGTGTCTGTCTGTCTGTCTCACAGGGGGAGGATATGCATACGGCTAGAAACACAACCACACGCATATCAGAGAGAAGCGGCTACCTTATGCCATGGTAATAGCCCTCAAATCTCAATGGCTTCAAACAACAAACACCAAAGGCTCTTCTTCACAAGGGGGTGTTCAGTGTAGAACAGCATCAGCTTCTGATCTCTGTTGTTCTCCGTAACCCAGGCTGAGGGGGACGCCAGCTCTGTACCTACACAGTTGCTGAGGCAAACCAAAGGGCAGTGGATCACGCGCTGTCTCTCCAAGCTTCTACCCGGAAGCGACAGGCATTCCTTCCGCTCACATTTCGCTGGGCAGGGCAGATCGTACGTCTCCCCCTCACTCCAAAGGGTCAGGGAAATTTGATTCTACAATATGCCCAGGAGAACTGGAAGTATTTGGTAACAGGGCGAGTGGTGATCAGAACTTGGACTGCACTGGTAAACACAGAGAGTTAATACCAACAGTACTGGCTAGTAATTGGGAAGTACGGTTTCTGTTTTGGGCTTTCCTATTCACAACTGGCTTGACAAAATCTCTGTGTTTTCCCACTTTAAATAGAAGTTAGGCTTTTTATTTTTTCATTATTATTACAGGTCATTATTTTTGCAAGTCAATGTCTCTCAAGTGTCTAAACGCTGGTCCATGATAAGGCATTTATCAGGATCCAGAGAAATGAAAAATCAAATTAAAAGGGAAATGGAATGATTCCACCATTATTGTTAGATCTCATTTTATGTGCGTCAGACTTCATTTTATTTGGAACAGAGTGTTGGTGATAACCGCCATGTATTATTACCTTAAGCTTTTAATAATAGTTACAGTCAAATGGATACAGGGCTGTCTAGGTGCCAATCACTGGTCTAAATACATTATAAAATGAATCCATTTAATCCTTACAACAATTTTATCAAGTAGGTACTATTATTATCCCTATCTTATGGATGAAGCTGAGGTAAATTAAATCATTTCTCAAGGTCATACTGCTACTAAAGAGTGGGATCTGAATTCAAATCCAGGCAAGGAAGCTCCAGAATCTTCTCTCATCACGCTATCACACTTGGAAAAAAAAAGTTCAGAAACAACTACTGTTAACCCAAACCTGGGTTTTAATTTTTTTAATGCAAATCTCTTTTACAGTCTACTCTAAAACATTAAGAAAAATACTGAGAAATCAGGGTGTCCCAAAGAATCACTAGGTTATAGTACTTATTAAGATACAATTGCAGATCCTGAGAAATCATACACTCACATTTTGAAGCTTCTTCCACATTATGGAAGTCAATTTTACCCCATATTTCCATAATATTCTGTTTATTGAAACAGTAAGAGAAACAAGCAGAACTAAATATAATTTTCCACTTATCTGGGAGGATAAAACTCCAATGAAGTCAGGAAATGTTTGGACCAATCCTCCTTAAAATTATACTGAAATTATCTGCACTTTTCCTTTTCCTGTATCATAGCATTTAATTCTACTTCTTGATAGGATGGTGTATATCTTTCCTAATAGCTTCTTGGACAGAAAAATTGTTTCATATTGTTGGCTGTGGCTCTACATAAACCTTGCACAACGCTCTACCCACCCTAGGCACTTAATTCAAATTTGCTTGACTAAATGAGCAACTACATTTCTGTTTCTTTTGATGTGACTCTAGCACATATCAGGGAGAACAGAAGGGGATAAAGGCAGTCTTCTTTGCAAGTAAAATGGTTTCACTCTTAGGGATAGTGGTGAATAACCCAATGGGGCACCTACATTGCCTAGATTTCAAGGAACTAGACCAGGTTCCTACCTGTCAAGTACCACCCCTGGAGCATGCATATTAGGCAAGGAACTCTACAGAGTTGGCAGAAGACGGCACAGGGCCCACATGGAGCATGAAATGGAGACCAGGATGAATAGATAAAGCCAGGACTTAGCACCTGAACGCACCAGTAGCGATCTAGCCAGTAGAAAGAGCATCTGCAGAAGAGGGCTGGAAGAATAACACTTCTTAGTACATACAACTGCTATCAGTTGAAGGTGGGACTTCTATTCCGCGTTCTATCTGAGGCCAGAAATACAGCTGACGCTTGAACGAGCTGAGAGTTAGGAGGAATGATCCATACACAGTTGAAAATACCTGATGAGGGGGCAATTGGCTGGCTCGGTCGGAAGAGCATGTGACTCTTGATCTCAGAGTCGTGAGTTTGAGCCCCACATGGGGTATAGAGATTATTACTAAAACAAAAATAGACCTATAAGAAGATCCCTAACTTTTGACTCCCCCAAAATTTAACTATTAATATTAACTAGCTTACTGTGGACTGAAAGCCTTACCAATAACATAGTCAACTAACACATATTCTGTAAGCCAAAGAAAAGAAAATTTTATTAAGAAAATCATAAGAAGGAGAAAATACAGGCACCATACTGTATTGCATATAAGTGGACCCATGCAGTTCAAGCCCATGTTGTTCAAGAGGCAACTGTACCTTCATGTCAATGCCTTTCAGACAAACACCCACCAGGAACACATCTGTGGTTGAACAAGTTGGATTTATTACTCCTTGTGGTGAAAGAGAATATACATCATGGGGAATCATAGGCTATCTCAGTAAGACGGTGATAGAACTTATTACACAATTGGGGTTTCCCCTGAGTTATTTGAGGGAGGGACTGAAGAAGCAAGGATTCGCTTTTTTTTTTTTATCTTTGAAAGACTGAGAGAGAGAGAGAGAGCACAAGCGTGGGCAGGGCAGAGAGAGAGAGAGAGGGAGAGAGGGAGAGAGAGAATCCCAAGCAAGCTCTGTGCTGTCAGTGCAGACCCCGACGCGACGCGGGGCTCAATCCCGAGAACCGTAAGATCATGACCTGAGCCAAAATCAAGAGTTGAAGGTGTAACCGACTGAACCACCCAGGTGCCCCAGCAGGAATTCACTTTAAATTGGATGTTGAGGACAGTGGGTGGAATTCTATGATTGGGTGTTTTGTGGGAGGCACAGTAACCCTGATTCTCTGTGTTTAGACAAAATTATGAAATGACGCTGTTTTCTTTCATCTCATCAAACTCTTGGAGTAATCTTGTCAGTATCTGGTATTCTATAAGATTGTGTCCAAGAGAAGAACAAAATAGCCCAGCATCAGACAACTCCTATATGGTATTAAGGTCTAGCTGTGAACATCAAATCAGTTCTGGAGGTAACAGGCTGCTTTTTCCTTCCTGACTTAGGATATTAGGTCTTGAAGTTGGTAACAAATCGGTAATTCTAACTGATTTCAGATGTAAAAGAATGAAACTAAGGTGGTTCCTGACGCTAAGCCTTCCTGACGCTAAGCCTTAAGCATAAGCAGCTTATGCACAGCATTATGTATTTCTGAACTTTCTAGAAATCTCTATTCTTTAATAAAGACCAAGGGAGGGGCGCCTCCCTGGGTCAGTGAGTGGAGCATGTGACTCTTGATTTCCAGGTTGTGACTTCGAGCCCTACATAGGAGGTAGAGATTATTTAAAAAAACAAAAGTTTAAAAAAGAGGACCAAGGCAGATAAAAAACCCCCACACCCCTGTCAATTTATCTGTAGGTAAAGTTGACAAGAAGCAAGTACACCCTAGTCTGAAGTGAATCATGTCCCCCTAAATTCATATATTGAAGCCCTATACCCCCAGTGTGATGGTATTTGAACGTGGGGCCTTTGAGAGGTGATTTAGGTCAGACAAGGTCATAAGAACAGGGCCCTCAAAAAAGAACTAGCATCCTAATAAGAAGAGACACCACAGAGCTGGCAAATTCTCCTTTGTGCATGCATAAAAAAGAGGTAAAGAGAGCACACGGACATGATGGCTATCCACAGGCCAGAAGGAGAACTCTCACTAGAACCTGACCATGTTGGCAGCCTGATCTTGGATTAGCAGTCTTCAGAACTATAAAAAAAAAAAAAAAAAAAAAGAAATTTCTGTTGTTTTAAGCCACTCAGTATATGGTATTCTGTTACGGCAGCCTGAGCAGGCTAGGTCACATCTACAGGTATTGGGCCAAAGACGGAGCTTGTGGGACACCTGGGTGGTTCAGTTGTTTATGCTGCCAACTTCGGCTCAGATCATGACCTCAAGGTTGGTGAGTTCGAGCCCCACATTCTGCTCTGCCCCGACAGCTCAGAGCCTGGAGCCTGCTTCGGATTCTGTCCTCCTCTCTCTGCCCCTCCCCTGCTTGTGTTCTCTCTCTCTCTCTCTCTCTCTCTCTCTCTCCCTCTCTCTCTCTCTCTCTCTCTCTCAAAAATTAACAAACATTAAAAAAAAATTTTTTTAAAGAAAGATCTCATTTTGTCCATGTGAGTGAGTCTCCAGGCCCAAGTGGTGAGTTCTATAGCTTTACCTCCTGAGAAGTGAGGCTAGGTTGCTGATTAAATAGTAATCAGGGTTACACTGTAAACCTAAATTTTCAAAATTGGATGCTCTTGAAAGTACCCTCCCTTCATGGTTCCAGAAATGGGGGCGGCCCATTAGCTAAGGCAAGCCCACTATTTTGCCAGATTTCACACCAATTCCCCAGATCAGCTGGGTGCCTGCAGAACACTGTTTTCCTATAAGGTTTCCCTGGGATCAGGAGAGTCATTTTCACCTCCCACGTCCATCTCTCGTTTCCTTTAAACACAAAATGATGTCAAATGACTGAGTTTCAACCATTGTATTTTGTTCTGAAAGGCAAAAAAAAAGAAAAAAGAAAAAATCTGTTTATTTCTGAGCTTGTCCAGCAAAGTGAATAGTTTGTGTTTCCTGACGTTGTATTAACTGGCAGTGCTATTCCCAGACATCTGCCACTTTAAGGATGGACAAAGGGAAGTGGGAGTCCTGACAACCCAAAGGAAGTATCTCCGAATCTTGGCAAACTCAGAACCTTCTAGAACTGGGTGTTGCAATTGCCCTTGGAGGACCATTTCTCCTTCTCAACCGGATATTGGCTCCTTAGTGCCTTCCATGGTCCTTTTGTCACAATAGCCTCCAATATGATCATCTTCTTGACTGAGATAACCTTGTCGCAGCCTACCAATGGGGCCTGTGTACCCACCATTAACCGTCTCTGCCTCAACACACGCAATACACAGAATCATAGTCCCACATCAGTAAGAAACCCCCACCCTTTCTCTCTTCTAAATCTAGCAAATAGGGACTTGACTCCATTGTGAGAACCAGTTTTGAAACTTCTCCTGATATTTACCTTCCTTCAGCTGTCCTCCCTGCAGGCAGGGATGACTCATGAGTCCTGACACTGACTTGCACAGAATGGCTTGTCTTTTCATTAGAAAGGTGCGATGAATGAATGTCAAAAGAGAGTCACCGTATATTAGAAAAAATCTCTATTAGGGGCACCTCAGTGGCTCAGTCGGTTGGGCATCCGGCTTCGGCTCAGGTCATGATAGCACAGTCCATGAGTTCGAGGCCCACGTCAGGCTCTGTGCTGACAGCTCAGAGCCTGAAGCCTGCTTCAGATTCTGTGTCTCCCTCTCTCTCTGCCCCCCTTCTCCGCTCACACTCTCTCTCAAAATAAAATAAAAACATAAATTGTTTTTAAACCTCTTTTACAATAACTATAATGTGCTTCTACTGCTTAAAAGAATGGTTGGCATAAAAAAGGCACTCAATAAATATTGATTGGATAAAGGGTGCCGGGGTGGCTCAGTCAGTTAAGTGTCTGACTTTGGCTCAGGTCATGATCTCACAGTTCCTGAGTTTGAGCCCCACGTCGGGCCCTGTGCTGACAGCTCAGAGCCTGGAGCCTGCTTCAGATTCTGTGTCTCCCTCTCTCTGACTCCTCCCCACTCGCTCTCTGTCCCTCTGGCAAAATTAAATGTTAAAGTAATTTTTTTTTTAATATTTATTGGATGAATGAACTGACGAGGTTTATAGTTGAAGAAACTTGGATCCACGGATATATTAAATGCCTTAATCTGGCAAGTTAACAAAGAACCACTGTACTAACCTCACACACATATTTGTAATATTTAGTGAAGGGTCTAAAATCATGGAGAGAGAAACACCAAACAGGTATCTTTTTTGCCTGCAGTTTCATTTTCTTCAAATCTATCAGTGTGTAACAGACAAAATTGTAATACTGAAAATGTACAATGTGTTTAAAAAAAGAAAACAGCCAGTGGCGCCTGAGTGGCTCACTAGGTTGAGTGTCCGACTTCGGCTCAGGTCATGATGTCCTGGCTTGTGAGTTCGAGCCCCGCGTCGGGCTCTGTGTTGGCAGCACAGAGCCTGGAGCCTGCTTCATATTCTGTGTCTCTGTCTCTCTCTGCCCCTCCCCTGCTCACTCTCTGTCTCTCTCTCTCAAATATAGATGAAAATTAAAAAAAAAAAAAAAAAACAGAAAATGTCCAATGTGAAGATTTGCTATGTGGATGTGTTGTGAAAGGATCCCCACCATCGACTTATTTAACATACCTATCACCTCACTCTTTTGGGGGGTAAGAACAGTTAAGTTCTACTCTCCTGGCAAATTTCAATTATAAACTACAATATTTTGAACTACAGTCACCATGGTATATACCAGATTCCCAGACCTTCTTCACCTTATAAGCGAAAGTATATATATATACCCTATTATCAGCCTCACCAGATTTCACTCACTCTCCCTTTGCAATCGTACCAAACATCATTCTGCTCTGTTCTACACATTAAACATTTTTTTAAGATTCTGTGTTTAAGTGATTCCATGCAATGTTTGTCTTTCTCTGGTTTATTTCACTTGGCATGTATTGTCCTCCATGTTCATCCATGTTGTTGCAAACAGCAGGTTTTCTTTCTTTTTTAAGGCTAAATCATATTCTGTCATATATACAGCACATTTACTTTGTCCAATTCATCCATCACTGGATTGCTTCCACCTTTTGGCTATAGTGAATAATGCTACTATAATCATGTGGATACAGATATCTCTTTGAGATAATGAGTTGTTTCTTTTGGATATATACCCAGTAGTGGGATTGTTGGATCCTGTGGTAGTTCTGTTTTTATTTTCTTGAGGAACATCCATACTGTTTTCCAGAGGGGCGGAACCAGTTTATATTCCCACCAGCAGTATATAAGGGCCCCTTTCTCCACATCCTCACCAATACTTGTTATCTCTTACTTTTTTGATAGACATTCTAACAGACATTGTGATTTTGATTTGCATTTCCCTGCTGATGAGTGCACCTTCCCTGCACCTTTACCTGCTGGCCATTTGTAGCTATTGCTTGGAAAAATATTGATTTCAATACTTAGCCCATTTTTTCATTGGGATATGTGTGGGGCTTTTTTGCTTTTGAGTTTAGGAGTTCCTTGAATTTTTTTGGATATTAACACTTTTTCAGATATGTGGTTTGCATATATTTTCTCCCATTCCATACACTGTTTTTTTTCATTTTGTTGATAGTTGGTTTATTGTGCTGTGCACAAGCTTCTTACTTTGATATAGTTCCATTTTATTTATTTTTTCTGCTTTTGTTACCTTTGTTTTTTGTGTAAAGGCAAGAGAAAAAGTCCTTGACAAGACCAATATCACGGAGCTTACTTCTTATATTTTTTTCTAGAAGGTTTAAGGTTTCACATATTACATTCAGGCCTTTAATTCACTTTAAGTGGATTTCTCTGGATAGTGTAAGATAGGAGTCCAGTTTCATTCTTTTGTATATAGGTGTTCAGTTTTCCAAATAGCATTTGTTGAAGACACTATACTTTCTCAGTTGTATATTTAGCAACTTTGTCAAAAATTAATTAACCACACATACACAGCACTATTCTGTTCTCTTTAACTATGTGGCAGTTTCTATTCCAATACCATACTATTTTCATTACTAAAACTATGTAATGTAGACTGAAATCAGGAAGTGTGATGCCTCCTTTTGATTTGTTCTTTCTCAGCATTGCTCTGGCACCCTGGGGACTCTTCTAGTTCCATCTGAATATATGATTTTTTTTTTCTATTTCTGTGAAAAACGCAATTGGAATTTTTTAAAGCTTATTTTATTTTCAGAGAGAGAGAGAGAGAGAGAGAGAGAGAGAGAGAGAGAGAATGGGCACAGGAGAGGCAAAGAGAGACAGAGAATCCAAAGCAGGATCCATCCAACAAATACAAGATCATGACCTGAGCTGATATATCATGAGTCAGATGCTTGACCGACTGAGCCACCCGGGCTCCCTGTCATTGGAATTTGACAGGGACTGGACTATAGATTGCTTTGGGTAGTATAGATAGTCATTTTAACAGTATTAATTATTCCAACCCATGAGCATGGAATATCTTTCCACTTATTTATGTCTTCTTTAATTTCTTTCATCATTATTTTACTTTCCAGTGTACAGATCTTTCACCTCCTTGGTCAAATTTTTCCCTAAGAATTTTATTCTTTTTGGTGCTTTGTAAATGGAATTGTTTTCTTAATTTCTCTTTCCAACAGTTTCTTATTAGTGTATAGAAATGCAACTGATTTTTGTAGATTGGAATTGTATCCTACAACTTTACTGAATTTATTAGCTCGAACAGACTTTTGGTATAATGTTCAGGGTTGTTTGTATAAAATATCATGTCATCTGCAAATGGAGACAATTTCACATCTTCCTTTCTGATTTGGATGCATTTAATTTCTTCTTCTTGCATATTGTTCTCGCTAGGACTGCCAATGCTGTGCTGAATAAAAGTGTCAAGAGTGGGCATCCTTGTCAACATCCTGATATTAAAGGAAAAGTTTACAGATTTTCACCATTGAGTACAAAGTGAGCCATTACCTTTTCATATATGGCCTTTATTTTGTGGAAGTGTACTCCTTCTACAGACACTTTGTTCAGAGTTTTCATCATGAAAGGATGTTGAATTTTGTCAAATGCCTTTTCTGTAGCAACTGAAATAATTATATGATTTTTATCCTTCCTTTTGTTAATGTAATGCATCAGACTTATAGATTTGTATATATTGAACAAACCTTGCATCCCTGGAATCTGGAATAAATTCCACTTGATCATGGTGTATGATCCTTTTCATGTAGTGTTGAATTCAGGTTGCTAATATTTTGTATAGGATATTTGCATCTATGTTCACCACAGGTATTGTGGGAGATAGGCTTAGGAATCCCCCCAGGCTTACACTGATAGGTTAACAAGGCATAAAGAAATACAAAGCCATAGAATGCTCACACCCATGTTTGGGTAAAACAGATTGGCACCCTAAGAAGAGGGAGGTCCAAAGGCACCCCAAAAATAGAAAGGGGTGCAAAGGCGCTCCAAAATAGAGGGGGTGCAAAGGCACTGCAAAATAAAGAGGGAG
Organism: Prionailurus viverrinus; assembly: GCF_022837055.1. Taxonomy (NCBI): domain Eukaryota; kingdom Metazoa; phylum Chordata; class Mammalia; order Carnivora; family Felidae; genus Prionailurus; species Prionailurus viverrinus. The sequence continues at coordinate 34,778,892 of NC_062579.1, forward strand.
GGGCAAAGGCCCCAAAATAGGAAGAGGCACAAAGGCTCCCAATACAAAGGTATATGAAGTAAACAAGATCAGGCATGCAGGACAAATATGCCCCCCAATTTAGTACTATAGCAGAAAGCTGCTTTCACAGGAGGAAAGGGCCAAGTTAGGTAAACAGGTAAATTGAGCTATAGACCTCTGCGCTGCAGGTGAAGCAGCCCAGAGCGGAGATGGTTAACAAAAGAAAAGGTGCCTTGTTAACCCTGAAGTTATTCCCCCAATCTGTCTCATCCCCTAGGCTGGCTAAGATAAAAAGACAGAGTGCCTCCTGTCTGCCATTAACAACCACCTGCCCATCTGCCTGGCTCCAGGATTTTGTTTTATATTGACCCAAACCCCAAACACTGAATACCTTCAAAATCCACCTTTTCCATCACGTGCCGAACTAATGCTCACAGTTAATCTCTTTCTACATGCACATCACGTTTGTAAGCCTTCTGATATTAATAAATACAGGGCAGGGACCCTTATTCAGGGCCCTTGTCTTTTCCCAGACATTAGCCATCTCTCACTTTAATCCCGTGTCCTGCTCTTTTGCTGGCCAAAAGAGAACTTTAGACTTAACATCTACAACAGTTATCAGCCTGTAATTTCTTTTTCTAGTAATATCTTTGTCATTCTCTGGCATCAAACTGATGGGACCTCATAAAATCATTATGGATTGATCCCTTCTCTTCCATTTTTAGAAAATGTTTGATAAGAAGTGGTATTAATTCTTCTCTAAAAAGGTGGTAGAATTCACCACCAAAGTCATCAGATCCTGGACTTTACTTTCCTGTGAAGTTTTTGATTACTGACTCAATCTGCTTACAAGTAATTGGTTTGTTCAGATTTTCTATTTCTTCATGATTCAGTACTAGAAGACTGCTAGGTTTCTGGGAATTAATCCATTTCTTCTAGGTTGTCCAACATGTTGGCATATAACTTTTCATTGTGTTAAGTACCCTGAAGCAATCAATCTATCTGTCTACCTATCTCACATATAAAATGTAACATACATAAACATAATACACAAATATTTAAGGCATATACGTTATCTATGTCATAGTATTGTGTGTATGGCATATGCAAGTATATACACACATATGTACATATTCACCCAATCATATATAGACACATGCATCATATACACACATCTGTGTGTATACTTATATATGTGTATATTCAGTGAGTTGAGTATGAGAATGGGAGAACTATGGAATTTTGCTGGTTTATGTGCATTTTGTGGCTCCCTTTTTTCCAGCTCCCTCTATTTATTTAATGTGATGTTAATTTTCTTTAAGAGAGTTCTGAGATTACTCTTAATCAAAAGAAAATGTCAGACAAAATCTTGTTTTTAATAATGAAAGAATTAGAGGTATTAAAAGAGAAAGACGAAGCAAAGAACTCTTGATGTGGAAGCAAAATATAATGAATAGTAGCAATGGAGAAAAATCGAAACACAGACAGACCTAAGTGGGCTGAATGGTAAGAATGAGCTATAGAGAGGGGGGTTAGCTATACTAGGACAAATGTTTATAACCCTTCCATACCAGATCCTAGAATCTATGGAAGAGAGAGGAAAACTATTATATAATTCCAATATTACCTTATCTGTTACAATAATGGCACAAATTAACAGCATAACAAACAACTGAAGGAGGGAAGGTGGATCCAAGGGAACACCTATATGTTGCTACCATTCATATAAATTGATACAACTTCTTGGAAAATAATTGGGCATAATCTTACAAAGTTGAACATGGGTACATCTTACAGTTTGACAATCGCACATGTAAGTACCTACGGGGAAAGGAAACTCTCAAAATTATGCTTAAAATACATGAAATATACTTCATGGCAGCAATATTTGTAATGGTAAAAAACAGATAAAGACACCAAAACTCAGAACAACCCAATTGTCCATTTATATGAAAATGAATATAATAGATTGTGATATATTTACAAAAGGCATATCATCTGTCAAAAAATGAGTGAACTAAGTTAAGGCAGATACTGATTAGCTGATCACTATACCTATTTGCTTTTCTATCTGGGCCTACAGCTAAACTATATTTTCTAGCTACTCTTGTGTTTATGTGTGATCACACATGTCATTTGGAATCCTCAGGGAAGGCAACCCAGTGATGGAATTAAGCCTACAAGAGTTTTATTGAGGGTGAGCCCTGTGAACAAGTGATAGAGGGACGAAGAGTAGACACAGACAGCCTTCAAACCATGATGCAGATCGGACCAATGAGAAAGGAGAGGGGAAGAAGGGATTTTGAGTAAGAAGCACATGAGACTGCAGTGCAGCTTTGAAAAAGTTTTGAGCAGCTCAATGTGATGTTCCAGCCACTAAGACTGCCCATAGATAAATTCTCCACTGGGCAGCAATGTCCAGGTCCTCGCACACTTGCCGTGTTGGGTCACTGGCTGGGCAGTACCTGAGAAGACTAGTCTTAGCTCAGGTGTTGTGATAGATCAAAAAGGTGCTGCAGCTGGAGGACACCCGCTCATTGAACTCCTTCCAGCAGCTTCTGTGTTAGAGGGAGATACAAGAAGCACATCTCCACGGCTGCCACACCATATGACGGAGCTTTCACGAATGTAAGATGAGGAGAAGTGATGTGTGTCATTTCCGGACATAATCTATAAAAACATCCTACATGTTTTTCCTCCCTCAACAGCTTGGGGGAAGATAAGGATGGCAACCCAGGAAGCCATATGTGGCGGAGAACACAGGACAAGATGGAGGAATTCTAAGCCCCTGATTCACAATTTGGATGAGAGCCATCCCTATTGAAGCATGTGCTTTTTAGACATTATGCAGGAGAGAAATGAACTTCTATTGTGTTGTAATATTGAGATTTCAGGGTATGTCTATTATGACAGCTAATTATACCTTAAATCATGCTTTTAGTGAATCATTAAATCATGGATGAATCTTGGAAACCTCATTTTGAGAGAAAAAAAGCAGATCCCAGAAGACAAAATATAGTAAACTACCATTTTATAGACTCAAAACAAGTACATCTAGTAATATATTGCTTATGAATCATATCTCAGAACCATAAAATGGTTTTTTTAAATGTTAGCGGTTAATTATGAAAGGGGGTGGGTGTAAAACTGGGAGGTGCATAGAGGTAGATGACAAAAAGTGTACAGTGAGATTAATCATAACTTCTTAGGTAATAATTATATCATCTTCTGTAATTCTTCCTTGCATGGAAACGCTTAAGGCAGAGGCTCCCTGTTAAAATGAAAACTCGGATGGCTTCCTAGGGACCAATAAGTGTTCCTATCAAAGATCTCCTATTCCTTGGGGCAATGACTGATGTTTTGACATTAAGACATTTCTCTAAGAGTTATCACAAAATCATCTAACTTGAGAAATAACAGACTAAAAATTCAACATTTTCTTGTATGCTGAAATATCAGAAGCAGAGCATCAAATTAAATTGGAAAGTGTGTTCATTAGGAATTGTATTTAGCTGCAAGTACCCGGAATGAAAATCAGTGATTTAAATGCACCAAGATATATCTTCTCAAATTAAAGAAGTCTGCAGTGTGGAAGTCCAGAGCTGGTATGGATATCCATGCTGTCTCCAGGAAACCAGAATCCCTTATTTCTGCTCCATTATCCAATGACATGGTTTCCATTCTTAAAGGTTAAGATGGCTGCTGGATTTCCACTATCAAACTTGCATTCCAAGTAGCAGGAAGTGCAAAGGGCAACTTGCCAGCCATCAGCTTTCTTGAAGCAGCCTTCCAGAAATTCCCAGCCAACATTTATGCTTTCTTAACAAGGTGGGTTAGAATAAATTATCTGTACTTAGTGGTAATATACTCAGCTAAAAATGAGGGTTCTGCTAAAGGAAGAAAGGGGAAATGTCAATTGGTGAGCAACTGGAAACTCCTGTCATTGAGTGAAAAATAAAACTAGAAGGGGACCTAGAAATAAAAGGCACCTTGAGTAAAACTGACTGTACACAAATCCCATGAGCTGGAAGTTCTACTACCCTATAAAAGCTTAGAAAAAATTCTTTTTTTAAATTGCTTTATTAAATTTATTTATTTTGAGAGAGACAGAGACGATGTGAGTTGGGGAGGGGCAGAAAGAGAACCCCAAGCAGGTTCTGTGCCGCCATCACAAAGCCCGATGCAGGGCTTGAACTCGCAAAACTGCAAGATCATGACCTGAGCTGAAACCAAGAGTCTGACGCTTCACCAACTAAGCCACCCAGGTGCCCCTAAAAGCTTAGAAAAGTTCTTGCAAATATACATCAGAAAGCGTGTACAAAAACGTTCATACTAGTGATGTTCATAATATCAAAAAAAGAAACCACCAGAAACAACCCGACGTCAGTAATAGTAGAATGAATGAATAAATCATGGCATATTCATGTAGTAAAATCCAAAACTGTAGTAGAAATCAATCATGTTATCTCAAAGGAATAATAAAAGCAAATCCTAGTGGAATAGTAATAGTTCCACTGACATAAAGTTCAAAACTTGGCAAAACCAAGTACTCCTTATGTGTAGATACACAAACGGTTCTATACACTGAATGCTTCTGTCCCCGCAAAATTCATATGCTGATACCCTACCCCCCAATGTGATGGTATTAGGAAGTGGAGTCTTTGGGAGATAAACAGGATTAGATGAAGTTACAAGGGTGGAGCCCTCACGACTCGGATTTCCTTTGCTCCGCCCTCCACCATGTGCAGATGCCGTAAGAAATCGGCAGTCTAGAAGCCGGAAGAGAACTCTTAGCAGAACCCAGCCATGTCAGGATGCTGATCTCAGACTTCCAGCCTCCAGGACTTGTGAGAAATAAGTTTCTGCTGTCTATAAGCCACTCAGTTGATGGGATTTTGGTATAGCAGCCTAAAAGAAGACAAGTGATAAATATATATATAGTAAAACAAAGGTATTGCATTAGTCTGGGTTCTCCGGAGAAATAGGACCAATAGGATCTACATAGCTATACGAAGGGAAATGTATTACAAGAATTGGCTCACAGGTTATGTAAGCTGAGAAGTCCCACAGTCTACAGGAGGCGTCAATGCCAGGAGACGAAGAGAGTGAATTCGCCCTTTCTCTACCTATTTGTTCTCTTCAGGCCCTTAACAGAATACATGGTGCCCATTCATATTGGCGGGGTGGGGGTGCTCATCTGCTTTGCTCAGACAGGTCACCAATTCAAATGCAAACGTTTCAAGAAATGCCCTTAAAGATACACTTAGAAAATATGTTTTACCAGTTATCTGAGCATCCCGTAGCCCAGTAAAATGGACGCAGAAAATGAACCATCACAATTCCATTCCCTGTCAATTTAACATCTATACACATCTCCTTAAACCATGCTTAATCTCAAAGTAAAGACAACAAACAGGTTAAAATCCTCCCCAACACAATACAACTATCCTGGGTACAACCAAAAATACACGAATCCTTTCCTCATTGCAGGAAGTAAACTTATTTTTTTTTTAAGTTTATTTATTTTTTACAGAGAGAGACAGAAAGGGGGAGGGGCAGAGAGAGAGACAGAGTATCCCAAGCAGGCCTCCCGCTCGGAGCACAGAAGCCCACGTGGGGCTTGATCTCAGGAACCATGGAATCATGACCTGAACCGAAATCAAGAGTGTGACACTTAGCCGACTGAGACACTCTGGCGCTCCCAGGAGGTAAACTTCTTGAACGATGCTTACTCTTGTCCTGCTATCCCACAACTTAAATACTATGAGGTAAAATTAACAATAGTTAAATACTGATATAGTGTCAATACATCTTATGTTATATGATAAGGGAATAAGAGAGTAAAGAAAACAAAGATACTCGTTTAATACACGTATATATATACACCTACGTGTCAATAACAAAATGGATATACTCATAACAATTATAATCCCTGTTTCTGTACATGACCATGTGGTCTTAGCTGGTATTTATAACTATCTTCTTCCACTACCCATTCCTTTTGTCTTCAACACAAACCTCAGCTGTCCATGCTTCTTTACTTGGTGGGATGACCTAAACCTTTGTTCCTGAAGGGACTAAGCCATTGGTGGTCCTCCCTGGGTTGGGCTGTTGATAGCTTTCCATTGGCTTAATCACAAGACATGGTAATGCTAAGAGATGCCCTAGGGGACTGCCTGTATTTTATATTTTTATATATTTTTTAATGTTTTTTATTTATTTTTGAGAGAGAGAGGGACAGAGTGTGAGCAGGAGAGGGAGACAGAGACACACACACACAGAATCTGAAACAAGCTCCAGGCTCTGAGCTGTCAGTACAGAGCCTGACGTGGGGCTGGAACTCATGAACCGAGAGATCATGATCTGATCTGAAGTCGGAGGCTTCACCGACAGAGCCACCAAAGAAGCCCGCCTTTATTTTAGACATGCTCTTCCTTTCCATCTCTGTGGAACAGGAGTCCAATTTTCCCCTTGATAGTCAGGACCAATCTTTGCCTGTTGATTCACAGGCAGTGAGGAGCCCAACGGGGCTCATCTGTTTGAGCTGCTATAACAAAATACCCGACTGGGAGGCTTATAAACAACAGAAATTAATTTCTCACGGTTTTAGAAGATGGAAGGCCCAATCACGGCACTGGCAAATCACACGACTGGTGAAGGCCTGCCCCCTTGGTTTACATGCAGCAGCTTTTCGATGTGTCCTCACGTGGTAAAAGGGGTCCAGGAAGCTTTCTCGAGCCACTTTTATAACGGCCGAGTCCCCACTTGCTAATCACCTCTCAGAGGTCTGACCTCCTCATACCGTCACCTTAGAGATTACGTTTCAACATATGACTTGAGGGAGGAACACAAATATTCACACCAGAAAAAGTATAATTGACACAAAAGTCAGCATTATGGTAGGGCTGGATTGGGTCCACTCAAAATTCATCTGTTGAAGCTCTAACCCTCAGTAACTCAGAATGTAACTGTATTTGGAGATAGGGACATCAAAGTGGTAATTAAATGAAATGGGATCATTAGGGTGGGACTTAATCCAAGCTGACTGGTGTCCGTATAAGATTAGGACACAGAGAGAGACAGACAGATGACTATGTGAATGCATAGTGAGAAAGTGACTGTCTGCTAGCCAAGAAGCAAGGTCTATGAATGAAATCAAACCTGCCACCTTGATCTTGCACTTCTAGGCCTCCAGAACTAGCAGAGAATGAATTTCTCTTGTTTAAGTCACCCAGTCTCTGGCATTCTGTTATGGCAGCCCAAGGTGACTAGTATGGCCAGGATTATGGATGTATCTGAGGGTGGGCAGAAGGGTGCAATCAGGGAGGACCATACATCATCTTCTAAGGTAATGATAAGGTTCTATATTTTAATGTGGATGATGGGCACGTGGGAATTTCAGTATTATCGTTTTAACTCTAAATATATTTCTTATCTTGTCTTGTATGTATGACATGTTTTATCATTTAAATATGGAGGAAAATAAACACGTGAAGATCAGCACTTAAGTAATGGAAAATAATAATGATGATAGACATCTGAACAAAGATCTGTATTATATAACTAAGAGAAAGATATACTTTAGATTCAGGACCAGAGCATTAATGCTAAATTTAAGAGCCCAATTCCTCCAAAGCTTCCAATGTATTTTATTCAAGGAGAAAGTTGAGTGTTAAAAGTGTCAATTTAATTTGTTAGTGTGAAAACTAATTATCATTTGTTAGCAGTTTATTATACCTACTGCTGTGAATATCTTATTGACTAGGAATTATCATCATAGATAAATTTAGAATGGAGGTAGACATAGAGGTAGAGAGAAAGATAAAATTAGAGATTTTCAACACGTGTGTATAGTACAGAAAGGCTACTTCAGTTTTTTTATGGTAGGGAGAGAAAGAGCATGAGCAAGGGCAAAGGACACAGAAAGAGAGAGAGAGAGAGACAGAGAGAGAGAGAGAGAGAGAGAAATAATCTTAAGTAGGCTCCACGCAGAGCACAAAGCCCCATGCTCAGCATAGAGCCCTACGTGGGGCTTGATCCCATGATGCTGAGATCATGACCTGAGCCAAAATCAAGAGTCAACTGACTGAGCTGCCCAGGCACCCCAAAGATTACTTAAAAATCAACTTATTATTTTAGTCAAACTACTTTCTGTTCATAACCATTATGATTATTGTGTCATGTGATATAGCCTAATGGGAGGTAAACTAGATCAGGAGGCAGAAGGATATGTTCTACTTCTGATCTTAAACTCTCTGAGACTTAATTCCTCCATCTATCCACAAAGGGAATAGAAACAACTGCCTGCTTCCCTGATGGTTCAATGTGAAAATCATAGCAAATTAGAGCTGGAAGGCCAATTAAACATTTTATGATTTTGCTAGTTCCTTCTAAATATGACGAAACTGGGATTTAGGAAGAGACCAAGGTAGTAATTTGAATATTGGGTCCAGAACTCAAATCTCTTGAGGTAATCTTCCAGAAATTAAAAGGATAAAAATGAAAACTGAAGTGAAAAAGAAACAGTTGGGCAAACGATCCAAAATTACAAAAGCTAAACGATAGGAGTCAAGAAAAGATAGTAGAGAGAAAAATGGAAGGGAGGAAATCATCCATGAAATAATTCAACAAACTGGATCAACCTGACGAAAATAAATTTCCATATTGAAAATGGCCACCAAGTGTCCATCACAATAGGTGAACCTATACCTTAGTATGGATTCATTATTGTGACATTTAAGAATTTGGGGGATGGGGGGGCACCTGCGTGGCTGAGTTGGTTAAGAGTCTTTCTCTTGATTTCGGCTCAGGTCATGATCTCACAGTTTGTGAGTTCGAGCCTCATATCAGGCTCCGTGCTGACAATGTGGAGTATACTTGGAATTCTCTCTCTCCCTGCCCCTCCCCCACTCTCTGTCTCTCTCCCTCTCTCAAAGTAAATAAATAAACTTAAAAAAAAGAAATGTGGGGATGGAAAGATTCTTTAAGCTTCCAGGGGCAGGGGGGGCGGCAGTGCAGATAACAATGGACAGTCATGAAAAAGTATCAATGTTAACAACAGATATTGACTTAGCAGTACTGTTTCATTAGCAACACTGAAATCTAGAATGGTATTTTGAATCCCATACTCAACCAAACTATCAATAAAATGTGAGGGTAGAATAAAGACATAAATGAGGGAAACTATAAGGAAAAGCAAAGCCATGATAGTGGTTATCCCCAGGGATGTGGAGAAAGATGCAGTCAATCTAGGAAGAACAAAGAGGAAAATTCTAAAGTTGTTGCAGTGATCATTTCTTAACCTGAGTAGTCCATTTATTTTATTCTTCAATAAGATTAACGATTTCATGGAGTTCCTGAGTGGCTTAGTCAGTTAAGCATCTGACTCTTCATCTTGGATCAGGTCATGATCTCAAGGTTCCTTAGTTCGAGCCCCACATGGGGCTCTGCCTAGGACAGCGCGGACCCTGCTTGGGATTCTTTCTCTCCCTCTCTCTCTGCCCCTGCCCCACTCGGGCTGTCTCTGTCTCTCTCAAAATAAATAAATAAACTTTAAAAAAGAAAAAGAAAAGTCAATAAACATTTGAAAAACATAACCATTCTCCCGAGTAATCAGGGAAGTACTAAATGAAATAATAATAAAACACAGTTTGATACCTATCACTGGTTTGAAAGTACCTAGATCTGGCTATAGCGAAGAGAAATGAGGACTCTCACGCTGGTGGCAGAATGTAAATTGGTGCCATCTGTCAATATCTAGGAAGTAGATGACGTGCATACCCTTTAACCTAAACATTCCTTTTGGGCTATATCTTAGAGAAACACACATTTGCACAAAGAGGCATATATGAATATTTGTCGGCATTCACTTGTAATCTTGTAACACTGGAAATATCATAAATGACCATCAACACAAGAATAGGTAAATAAATGGTAGTATACTCACACCACAGAATACTATATATATCATTAAAATGAATGACCTTGGGCTAATCAACCTGGATGAATTATAAAAGACAATATTGACTGGAGGGGAAAAAATCAATTTGCGGAATTATTCAAAAGCAATGTGGAGTTACCTGGATTTTTTTTATATATAAAATGGTGCTGGTTTATTTCAACTGCAGCACCTTCTTTTCCCAAGTTTTTATTTATTTACTTATTTTGAGAAAGACAGAGAGAGAGAGTGCACGCGCGAGTGGAGGAGGGGCAGAGAAAGGGAGAGAAAGAGAATCCCAAGGAGGCTCTGCATTGTTAGCGCAGAGCCCGACAAAGAGTTTTAAATCACAAACCCTCAGAACAAAACCTGAACTGACATCAAGAGTCCGATGCTTAACCCACTGAGCCATCTGGGCACCGCTGGAGTTAACTAGGTAATTTTAAAAGAAGGTAGATTTGGGTGTTTACATCACTTATCCCCCAGCAAACTTCACATGCACAAAAGAAATTTTGATTTTGCAAAGTCTCTCCCTGGAGTTTCTCTCTTTGGTGTTTCCCCCACTTAGTGCCTATTTTTGTTACTACCATACTCAGACCTGGGTAAAAACACCTACCCCCAGGGCTTATGTTTTAGAGGATCCCAATACCACAAATATACATACATAAAAACACACGGAAGAACAGATGGTCACCTCTTGAACTCAAGCCCTGGTGCTCAGTGCTAACACAAAACGACCCACTCTCCTCAGCATCTGCTTCTAGCCCAAAGCCACTTTGCCCCCCCCGAGAAGGAAGTGCACAAAGCTAAAAGCAATCACATTTCAGTGCTCAGAAGGCTTGCGATATATGCTATTGCCATGCTATTAGAAACAGAATCTTCTTTGGAGTTCTAAGAGAATTAGAATGGCAGAAGTACAGGGGTGCCCGGGTGGCTCAGGAGGTTAAGCGTCGACTTCGGCTCCGATCTTGATCCCACTGCCTGGGAGTTTGAGCCCCCATCAGGCTCTGTGCTGACAGCTCGGAGCCTGGGTCCTGTTTCAGATTCTTTCTCCATCTCTCTGCCCCTACCCTGCTCATGATCTGTCTCTGTATCTCTCTCTCTCTCTCTCTGTCAAATATTTTAAGAAAATAATAAAAAACAAAGAAAATTGAAGACAAAAAGAATGGCAGAGGTACATAAAGTAAGAGAAAAAGGTTCACTTTTCAAACCCTTCTCAGATAATCAGGAACACCCTGATGGTCCATTTTCTTGCCTTTCTTTGGAAATCATTACAAATAAGCATGGTGTTTGCAGCGTGGCATCTGAAGGATATTCTGCAAAACTAAACCATTTATATAACTCTTACATTTGATTATATATAGGCCTAGACATACTGTTTGCAGTGTGGCCCCAGTTCTTTCCATTGTCAACGAAAGTAACATGGAATGCCAAAATTCTTCTTAGTTTTAATTTCAAGGAAAATATTTAGTAAGACTTTATTACCTTTTCACAAATTAAAAATTTTTCGTCTTTAATTTAAAAACGTTTTACTAAGAAATATTTATTAATTATAATTTTGTATTTGGCTTTTAATAATGTTGGGTCAGATTAGTGTAAGCAATGTAACTAATGTTCAGAAAGTACATGAAAATATTGACTATACTAATCAGGGATTTTGCCAAAATGAAGAAATTAAAAAATTTCGTGACATAAAAATGTAATCATTAATGTTATATTTCCCTTATGTTATTATTTACCTAAAAATCACTAACCCATCAAAAGAACCAGATATGCGAAATAATAATTAATTTTAGTAGTTTAGCTTTTAAACATATACAGCTTTTAAAAACAATTTAGTGTTTATTTCTTTTTGAGAGAGAGACAGACAGAGTGCAAGCGGGGAGGGGCAGAGAGAGTGGGAATCACTGGATCGGAGGCAGGGCTTGAACTCACACACCATGAGATCACGACCTGAACTGAAGTCAGATGCTTAACCAACTGAGCCACCCAGACGCCCCTAAACATAAAGTTGTAAATTGTGTTATTATGAAGGTGTAATTGCCATGATTAAAGGATAGCACGTGTCAAAGTTTATTGTAGGTTAAAAAATTGGTTAACTTGATTTGTAAATTTCAACTATTCAGACCTATCATTCACAGACCTCAGAGAAACAAAAGGAGCCGGACTTAACAAGACCCATTCTCCATATAACAGGATAGCATGGTTTTTAGGACTTGTACCTGATAACATTTTGGACAAAGAACAATCCCCTTTGGAGGTCCTATCAAGCATTGCTATGCCTCATTCTTCTTTTTCTTGCTCGCTCCACATATTTGCTCAGAGAATTCTCTAATTGACAACTACCTGTAACAACTATCTGTAGCTGAGATTGAGACTTCAGCCAATGGTATTTGCATTTCAAAAACTGTCCACCATCAGAGGTGAAGTCTTAATGTTAGAAGTCTCTAGGTTTGGGTTAATAGACATCACTGGAGTAGACGTTTTTGAACAGGGGTGCCTTGTTTTTAAACATACATATAAAATATTACGTCACAGTTGGAATTGTGGATTTTGTTGCCATTTTCAGAGAAGAAGTACAGAAAGTATTTTCATGTGTATATTTATTTCTTTTACCAAAAGAGAGTCATGCTCCTAATCCTGAGGCCACTCCTAGGAAGCTTTTGAAGCGAATGTTTATCTCACTTCCATCTTTAAAGATTCTCTGGGCTTAAGAGAAATGGCTGCTCTATATTTTCTTTAAAGTACTGATTCAACCTTTCAACCACCAAACACCACTTATTTATTACTTCCTTCCCCAGTGGAGTTCATGTTCTGAAAGACAGTGTCCAGGGGCGCCTGGGTGGCTCAGTGGGCTGAGCCTCTGACTTCGGCTCAGGTCATGATCTCGCGGTTTACGAGTTCAAGCCCTGCTTTAGGCTCTGTGCGGACGGCCCAGAGCTGGGAGCCAGCTTCAGATTCTATGTCTCCCTCTCTCTTTGCCCCTACCCCGTTTGTTCTCTGTCTCTCTCGCTCTCTCTCAAAAATAAGTGAAAACCTTAAAAAAAAATTTGAAAGACAGTGACTAGAAAACAAACCATTTATTAAGTTATAATTTGCTTTTCTGTTTCTAATTAATCAGAAACATCTATAACTACCAAACACAGCTTCTGAACAGCAGTAAGTAACTGTGATGCTACCCGGAAATGAGGTGATTACAACAGAAGCAAGATAAGGCATCTTTTTAATTATTCTGGACATTTTTATTGAAATTAATATGTTATTTTGGCTAGGCCTTTTGAAAATATTGCAAATAGCCTGCAGATCCGACTTGTTTTTACTGGCTATGAATTTCCTTTACCTCTTTAAAATCCTTTAATTATTGACATAAATATAATAAAAATGCTAACTGAGGCCGACTTCTGACTTGGCCAAGTGATGGCATAAGCAAATCCTCTCTCCAAAATAATCCACTTTGACATGTGGATTATTTTCTAAGAAACCTAAGGCCCAGGAAAAATCTTTGACTTTTCCCCTACCTGCCTAAAAGAATTTAGATAGGGGACCTGCTCCAAGAAGGTATCTATCATTTAGCTAGCTAGCTATCACCATATATAACTACAATATAATATGAACTCGGTGTGGTAGACAGGGAGAAACAGGTCGCAAAGTCTGTTAAAATTATTCTGTGTCCCACTGTCTATGTGCATCCCAGGAAACAGTTGTTTACCAAACATACTCTTTTCCATCTTCCTATAAGATGTTTTCCTTCCCTGGGGCGCCCTGGTGGCTCAGTCCGTTGGGCGTCCGACTTCAGCTCAGGTCATGATCTCACAGCTCATGAGTTCGAGCCCCGCGTCAGGCTCGGTGCCAACAACTCAGAGCCTGGAGCCCGCTTCACATTCTGTGTCTCCCTCTCTCTCTGCCCCTCCCCTGCTCATGCTCTGTCTCTCTCTGTCTCAGAAACAAATTTAAAAAATTAAAAAAAAAAAAAGATGTTTTCCTTCCAAGTCCCAAACCCCTGCTTCCTGTCTTCTTAGCTTTAGATGGCATATAAGCCTCAGCTGCCTAACTGCCTTCAGGCCTAACAATTTCTTTTTTTTCTTAAATGTTTATTTATTTTGAGAGAGCAATCATGTGCCTGGGAGCACAAATGAGCAGAGTGAGGGGCAGAGGGAGAGAGAGAGAGAGGAGAGAGAGAAGCAGGCTCCTTGCTGTCAGTGCAGAGCCCGACAAGGGGCTCTTGTGAGATCATGACCTGAGCAGAAATCAAGAGTCGGATGCTTAACCGACTGAGCCACCCAGGCGCCCCTTCAGGCGTCAAATTCTTATGGAGCCTCCATATGTACATAATTAAATTTGATTTTCTTTAGTTAATTTGTCTTATGTCAATTTAATATTTACAATGCCCCAAATAACCTTGAGGGGTAGAGGAAAATTGAACCTCCCCAACATATGCTGGAAAAACTGCTAAACTTCAGGAAAGACCTGTGGGAGTCCGTGGTTCTTCCCTGTGGCTGCTCCCATGGAAAGCCCCCAGCCCCAACTGTGTACCTTCCCCAGCTCAGCGAGTGCGGAAGTTCTGTCAGCTTCTCTGCTGCAGCTGAAGGGGACTCACTCAACTTGGAGTTCTGGGTGATGCTCATACCCATCAGTGCTATCAAGAGAAGTGATCTCTGAGGTCCAACTCAGGGCTCAGACTAGCAGAAGAAAAGTGAGGCACTCACCTTAAGCACAAAACTAAAGAGGCCCCCTAAAATGCATTCATCAAGACAAATATTTTAATGCAGTATATTTTGTAATTTTTTTAATGTTTATTTATTTTTGAGAGCGAGCGAGCATGCCCTTGTGCACAAGTTGGGGAGGGACAGAGACAGAGACAGAGAGAATTCCAAGCAGGCTCCATGCTCAGTGCAGAGCCCGACGTGGGGCTCAATCCCATGAACCGTGGGATCATGACCTAAGCCGAAGTCCGATGCTCAACAGATTGAGTTACCCAGGTGCCCTTTAATGCAGTATTTTTTAAACATCAGAAATATTGAAAAAAAAAACATGATGAACAAAATATCAAAGTTTTAAATAACAGCAAGACCCAGACCTGGCAATGGATATGCTGTAGTTGTAGTTGGGGCAAGCATATTCCTGGCTAAGGCAGTTATCAGAAAAACGCATACTGTTAGCGCATGTTGTAGGTATGATAATGGTATTGTGTTATTTAAGAAAATGTCCCCGAATTTTAGAGATGTGTGTCTCAGGTTTGTTTTAAACCACTGCAAGAAAGGCAAAAGCAAACAAGAAACAGTAAGATAAAGTATGGCAAAATACTGGTAACTGCTTAATCTAAGTGAACTGAGTACAGGGACTTATTGTGTTAGTCTATCTACTTTTATGTAGGTTGGAAATGTTTCATTGGAGATCTTTTTTCTGTAATGTTTATTCATGTTGAGAGAGACAGAGACCATGCGAGTGGGGGAAGAGCAAGCAGAGAGTGAGAGAGATTCCTAAGCAGGCTCCGAGCTGTCAGCACAGAGCCCGACTCAGGGCTTGAACTCAAGAACCGTGGTGAGATCATGACCTGACCCGAAACCAAGAGTAGGACGCTTAAACTGACTGAGCGACCCAGGTGTCCCTCAGTATAGATCTATTTTAAATACTCAAGAGAAAAGACTGTTTCAGGCCAGGTCATCTTTCGGTGAGAAAGGAACTACAGGATTTTTATCACGCAAACTACTTCACCACTGCAAATCAGGAAATTTCACATTGACTATTTTTTTTTAAGTTTATTTATTTTGAGAGAGAGAGAGAGAGAAGGGACAGAGAGAGAGAGGAGTGAGCATTCCAAGTAGTCTCTGCAATGTCGGCACAGAGCCTGACCTGGAGCTCGAACTCACCAACCGTAAGATAACGACCTGAGCTGAAATCAAGAGTCATATGCTTCACCTACTGAGCCACCCAGACACCCCCACCACTGACTGTTTCAAGTCACAGTCCTGAGAGAGGGTGAAACTGTAAGCAAGTCTTGATTTGCTGTCATGGGGGGCAGATGGCTCCACTTTGGACGTATTGTTTCCTTGCCAACGATATTAAATCAAATGAGGTCCAAAGTGATCACAAAGGTCAAGATTCCCTACTGACTAAGCCTCGTTTATAGACTTGGTGGCAGTTCATTACCTGAAACAATTTTAGTGAGAAACAGTACTTTGTAGAATAATCTCCTTTTTTATAAAATGATTCCTGCTCACCCACCATTTGACTTTCCATCTTTACATAGTGAGGTTTTGATGACTTCCTAGCACTTATTTAACATTAATTATGAAAATTTTTGACTCTGGGATGTTGGGTGAATTTTGTTTCTTACATTCTTCTCAAATTCTGTATCATAGCCATAATGGGTAGGGTCATTACGGTTCTTAAAATTACTCGTCGTGATCCATTAAGGATGATTTTATAATCCACTCATGGGGCACATCCCACTAATTGAAAAACACTGCCTTAGAGGACGCGAATAGTTATTTCATTCTTGAAATGGGGAAGTGAATAATCTAATTGGAAAGATAAATATTTAATTTAATATTTAATTTCAATGCACATTACAAGAGACATGTGATTTAAGGTAAATGAATATTGTAGATTAGTGTCACAAGACATCAGAGAAGGGCAAAAAAATCACTATAAATGAGCAGTCAGCAAAAACTTAATGCTGCCAAAGGGTCAAGGAATATGGGTGACATACATGAGCAGAAAGAGAGGGAGAATATTATTTCTGGTAGGGTTCCAAAGGGCACTGCATGAGCAGAAATGGACAGATGTATGGGGCGCCTGGGTAGCTCAGGTCATGATCTCGTGGCTTATGAGTTCGAGCCCGGCATCGGGCTCTGTGCTAACAGCTCAGAGACTGGAGCCTGCTTCGGATGCTATGTCTCCCTCTCTTTCTGCCCCTCTCCCGCTCCTGCTCTGCCTCTCTCTCTCTCTTTCAAAAATAATAAACATTAAAAAAAATTTTTTAAAGAAAGAAATGGACAGATGTAAATGATGTGGATTCGGGAAATGATGGAAACCTGTGTAATCTGGAGTCACACAAGAGATAATGAAAGAATGATCTTTTATTATTATGTAATATTTTGGTATGGGACTCCTAGACTTGTCAAGCTCCTGCAAGTTTTTTCAATTCTCCAAACCCTTAACAACAATAATGATACCCTTCTACTAACTTGGCTGGAATATATTTATGATCAAAAGACTGTCTTTACATATACGAAGGGCCTTGGGACTTTTTTTTATTGTTGACATCCTGTGAAGTTCAGCTACATTGTTCTTTTGCAGCCCCAAACCTTTCGTAACGGAAGCTTTAAAGGAGACTGTCCATGAGGCACACACTGCTCATAAACGGACGTGATTCACACTGGTACTTTTTAATAACCTTTATCCTAGGAGGATGGCTCCGTGTCCCCAGTGGAAACACCAGAGGCCTCAAGATTGATTTCTAACAATAATGGCATAGCTGGGATTTTTATACTTGAAAATGCATCATGCACAATAGAAAAATACTCTTTGTCCTTAAAACCCTCACCCCCTGAGAAGAAACCAATACCTCTCTAATCGAAATAAGGGAAATTTAACCCTTGTGTGTTTCAAGTAAGTGTTAAAAGGGGTAATCGCTTTTTAAAGATTTTAATCTACTCTTTTTTTGTCCTTCCTTTATTGAATTAAACACTAATCTCTATGCAAATTGAGATCCCAGGAAGAAATTCATGGGGCCTCAGAGTACGTTCTGCTGTATATATATGTATATATATCCTTTAAACCTAGAGGACCCATCTTTGGCAACATATGGAAATGTTGAAATATTAGAGATGTCAGAGAAGGCAGTTAAAATAATACATGAGCAGAGCGGCCGTACATATTTTAAACACTCTCTACATAAATCTGCAAAAGTTAAAGGATTTCCTTGCATAGTATTTTTTGAATTCAATGACTATGATACTCCAAAGATAAAGGCAGATAAAGATTTTCATTTTGGAAAGAAAATAACTAACAAAAACTAACATTCAAAGTTAGGGGATTTAACCAAGAAATCATTAAAAAATAGTCAGTAGAAATCCACCAAGAGAAATACAATTTTGATGACAGACAGTACAGGAGAAAGAAAAAGGTTATTTTTCCCTTCCCTGAATAAAAATGTTTTTTCAGGTTAAATTCTCTTCCTGATTTTCCACAGATCGGGAATTTCTCACTCACTGTTAGAGTAGAATGTGCCAAATTTATCTTTACATTTACAGTGCTAACATATTTCTTGTAAAAAAGGTTAGAAGAAATCCTCAGGACAAACAGAACTCATACCCATTTTTTTGTTCAACAATAATTTACTAACCACTAGCCTTCAAGAAGTGTAGAGAAGGAGCCCAAGGGCAACAGACCCACGTAATCCCATGTGATGTAAGTGCCCATGTGATATAAGGTTTAAATACAGGTGATTCCTGGGGCACCTGGGTGGCTCAGTCAGTTAAGCGTCCGGCTTCAGCTCAGGCTGATGAGTTCGAACCCCTCGACAGGCTCTGTGCTGACAGCTCAGAGCTTGAAGCCTGCTTCAGATTCTGTGTCTCCCTCTCTCTCTGCCCCTCCCCTGCTCACGCTTTGTCTCTCTCTCTTCTTCAACAAAAAATAAACATTATAAAACAAAATTTAAAAAAATTAATTTTAAATACAGGTGATTCCCTAACATGAGATAGACATCTATCTAGTATGCAAGAAAATATCATGGACAATTCAAATATTACCTATATTGATTCTTCTAATCCCTGAACACAGTACATGTCTCTAGTTATTTGTCTTTTTAAATTTCTCTCAGTAATGTTTTCTAGAGAGAACACACTACTTGAATATACTTTGTTGAAATTATTCCTAAGTATTTATTTTTGATGCTATTATAGATTCATTTTAAAGTTTATTTATTTATTTTGAGAGAGAGAGAAAGAAACAGAGAGGGTCCCAAGCAAGTTCTGTGCTGTCGGTGCAGAACCTCACGCAGGGCTCCATCCCATGAACCACGAGATCATGACCTGAGCTGAAATCAAGAGTTGAACGTTTCACTGACTGAGCCACCCAAGCGCCCCTACGAATTCATTTTAAAATGTCATTTTATGATCATCCTTTCTTAGTACATGGAAATATAATTGAGTTTGAACACTGGCCTTAAACTCGTTAAACTTGTTCATTAATTCTAGTGCATTTTTTGGTAGATAATTCAGTATTTTCTTTGTTAGATGGGTCATATAAGAACAAAAAGAATTTTGTTTCTTCCTTTCCAACCTGTGCACATTTCATTTCTTTTTTCTGCCTTATTGTATTAGCTGGACTCTTTGCACAATATTGAATAAATGGAAACCTGATATACTTGCCTCACTTGCTATACTTAGTCACTCAACAATAATTATGATGTTAGCTGTGTATTAACGATGCTCTTTATCAGGTTGGGGGAAATTCCCAGTTTGCTAAGATTTTTACCATGAATGGATGTTAAATTTTTGCCAAACAATCGTCTGCATCTATTAAGATAAACACATGCATTTTTCTTTTTATACTGTTAATATGATGAATTGCATTCATTTTGAATGTCAACAAATTTGTATTGCTAGGGTATGACCCAGTTGGTTATGATTACCTTTTTAAAATTTTACTGATTTGATCTTCTAATACTTCTCTAAAAAAAATTTTCTTCTGTATTTATGAAGGAAATTCATCTCTAGTTTGATTTTCTTGTCATATCTTTGTGCACATTTGGTATCAGAGTAATGCCAAAATTATACAATAATCTGAGAAATATTTCCTCCACTTCTATTTTCAATACAAGCTTATATACAAAATGGTACTATTTCATCTTTGAACATGTGTCAGAATTCAAAAGTGAGTCCATACAGGGCTGGCTTTTTAAAAAAAACTTCTTACTACCTTTTTCTTTCTTTCATTTTGGAGAAGGTATTTCACTACAAATTAAATCTCCTTTATATAGACAGAGTTAATGTGGTTACCTATTTCTTCCTAAATTAGCTTCGGTATTATGTGCCTTTCAAGGAATTTGCTCATTTCTTCTACATCATCAAATTCATTGGCATAAAATTATTAATAATATTCCCAATAAGGGAATATTTATTTAATATCCACATGATCTATAGTGATGTCTCTTGTTTTTCCTGGTATTAGTAACTTGTGTACTTTCTTCCTGATAAATCTGTCTAAGTATTTATCAATTCTGTTGACATTTTCGAAGAACAAAGTTTTGCTTTCACTGATTTCTGGGGGTTTTTTTTGTTGCCTTCTATTTCATTAATGTCTCCTCTTATTATTTCCTTCCTTCTGTTTGTTTTGGGCTTAATGTGTTCTTCCTCTTCAATTTTTTAAACTGGAAATAGACATGTCTTTAGCTATAAACCAAAATTTTTGATACATTCTTTTAATTCTTTGAATTAAAAATAGTCACTGAATTTTCCTTGTGATGTCTTCTTTCATGCATGAATTATTTAAGTTCCAAATATTTTAGGAATTTTCCATGTACCTGTCTCTTAGCCTGCTCTTGATTTTCAGTTTAATTCCATGCAGAAACAAAACATTTTTTAATGCTTTAGATAAGTTTAAATTGGTGAAATCTATTATACGGCCCAGAATATGATCTAACTTGGGGAATGTTCCAGGTACTTTTTTTTTTTAATTTTTTTTAATGTTTATTTATTTTTGAGAGAGAGAGAGAGAGAGAGAGAGAGAGACAGCATGAGTGGGAGAGGGCAGAGAGGGAGACAGAATCTGAAGAGGCTCCAGGCTCTGAGCTGTCAGCACAGAGCCTGACGCGGGACTCTAACCCACGGACCATGAGATCATGACCTGAGCCGAAGTCGAACACTTAACCGACTGAGCCACCCAGGAGCCCCCTCCATGTACTCTTGAAAAGAATGTGTATTATGTTGTTGGGTGAAGTGTTCTATAACTATGAATTAGATCAAGTGGATTTTATAGTGTTGTTCAGGTCTTCTGCACTGTTGTTGCTGATTTTTTTATCCATTTGTTCTACCCATTAATGAAAGATAAGTGTTGAAAACTGAAACTAAAATTGTCCTGTATCCGAATCTTATGTCCGTGGTATTAGTTTTTGCTTTCAATATGTGATGCCTTGTAGTTTCCTGCATACACATTTGGGATTGCCATGATGTCTTAAATCACGACCCCTTCATCATTAGATAGTATACCTCTTTATCTCTATCAACACGTTTTATTATGAAACCTACTTTTTGTGATATTATTACAACCAACCCAGGTTTCTTTTGATTACTGTTCTCCTGGTATATGTTTTTCTATTCCCGTTTTCTTACTTCCCAATGTCTTCATATTTGAGGAAGGTTTCTGGTAGCTAGCATAGAGCTGGATTGTCAGTTTTTAAACCAACCTGAAAAACCTCTGTCTTAAATAGTATGTTTAGGATACTTCAATTTTTTATACTTATTTATATGGCTGCTATAATATTTCTCTTTTTCTATTACTTCCATATTTTTAGTCCTTTTTCCCCTCTTTTTATCCCTACTTTTACATTAATTGAATGCTTTTGCTTTTATTCTACCTACATTACTTATTAGTCAAATTTTACTTAGCGGTAGCTTTAGTGTTTATAATACACACATTGAATTTATCACATTACACCTTGAAATAATATTACGCATTGTATGTAGTATAAGACCCTTGTAACAGTACACTTCCAATTTCTACCAGCTATCCTTTGTACTACTGTCGCCATACTTTTTATTTCTAAAACGACTGTCACATCCACATACATTAGAAATCCCTAAAAAACACTAACATTCTTGATTTCTTTAAACACACTAAAAATATGAAAATGAGGCTTTTACACTTACCTTCCTGTTTACTATTTCTAGCACTCTATTTCTTAAGGACAGCCAAATTTCCCACTGGCATCTAGTACCTTTTTTCCTGCAAAATTTACTCTTTTGTTTATTGCAGACCAGGTCTGCTAGCATTAGATTCTCTTTCTTTTTGTCTGAAACGTTTTTCAGCTACCCTCACTTGTGATGTCCACAGTCAGCCTCAGTCTTGAGCTATGTATACCTGGAAATATGGAGTGAGGAATTCTCAGCATTCCTGCCCTCCCTACTATTATGCCAACGAAACTCTTTCTTCTATCTATAGAGGATCTGGATTGGAGAGGGTGTCCTGCCCCTCTTTCAAGGGGTAGAAGGCTTTTGATTTTATTCTTCCCTCAAAAGCAGCATATTTTTTCTTGAGAAAAGTGGTGACATGGTTTCCAGTACATTCCACCATTGGCAAATAGCCATTTCTCGATGCTTAGTGCAAGGCTCATGGTGTGGTTATAAGCAGATGTCCTGTACATCCCATAATGGCAGTTTACTTTTGCGTGTGACTTGAGGTGAGGTTTCCCACTTCTTTCCTGGGGACAAATGGCTTTTGCTGCTACTCTTACTCCCAAAGCAATGAATCTATGCCTGGGTCACAGGAGAATATCTACCATTTCCATGGTGTCAGGTGGTCAGAAGCAATGGATCCTTACCTAGACCTGAGTAAAGGAGGATTTCCTGGTCCTCCACCACTGGCTTAAGGTTTTTGCTTCATATGAGAAAAAGGTGTAAGAATTGGGTGGTGACTCATGCCCTTGCTCTCAGGTCTCCTTCCTTCCTTCCAATCTTTCGTATGAATACCTGGCAGAGAACCAAGGAAAAGAGCTCAGGAAGGAATGGGGCTCTGATGCAGAACACACTGTCATGCTATCCCCTCCTTGGTCTTTAGGAATTTCTAATATTTTAGCTCTCTTCTCACGTGATTTTAGGTAAGATACCCCTTCGTATGCTCTGCCGGGGGGGGGAAACAGGTTGTATCTCTTTCCTTATTGGGGGCCTGTTCTCCTTTGGAATTCGTTTTACATTGCTGCCTTAAGACGTTCACCTGTATCGTAAGATCAGGAAGTTATGATTTTGTACACTATCATGTTCTATTACAGTGGGAGAGATCTTGATATAGGGCTTTCTAGATCCTTAGCGCTGTCATGGCATCTTTTGAAGATGATACAAAATGATAAGACAAGGTTGGTCCATGATATACAGTATTTGCCCTCAGATACACCCCTAAGACCTATTTGGATAAGGAGTAATAACTGAAGTTAAAACATGGGACAAAAATATCACTAACATATTCATATCTTGGGAAGGGAAATACACTGATGACATTAAGTAGTTTTTATCAAGCAGAAAGCCGAACAAACAGATCCTTGGGAGTATTAAAATTGGTATATGGCAGGGGAGGGGTTGAAAGAAATCTAGGGTACAAGGAGATCAAGTGGAAACTCCCTGGGTAGCACTTACTACACTAGTTATCAAGAAGAGAATAGAATGTTTCTCGAAGTAGAGGGATAGGATATGGCATTTTTCATCCTACCTCTGCTCCTTATTGTTCTCTAACTTCCATAATTCCTTCAAGCAGAAAAGCTACTTGAATAAAGGCCAAAGGAAAGAATCAAATATACTGATTGAAATCTCGCCCCCTGAACATTCTTATGGCCACAGCAGAGTAAAGCAGACACCATGGTAGAATCGATGTTCCCTGTGAACAGACTGTTATGCTCGAAGCCAAGGAACGTATAGGATGTAGGGATCTTGCTCTATTCTAAGCTGTAGGGCATTTATTCTTTTCTGATATCAATTCTCCTTACAGAACAGATGATTCCTTGTATCCATTAAACGTTGCCTGTGAAAAAGCCCTGTCTCGGATTTGAGCTATTTGTATGATGGTGTAATTGGAAAGGCAGCGGAAATGGGAAGAGTGGCAAGGTGTTACCGGGCTACGAGGGAACAGTGAAAGGAGAGCTTTTCATCATAGATGTCTGGATAAATTAGACCAAACCGCTTACTAAAAAATACTAAAAACAAAACAAAACAAAAACCCTAGACAAAATGTAGATATGAAGAAGGCAATATTGGCCACCACAAAATGTATCTTCTGGCATGTAAATTGTTATCGTTTCTCACTCATTTGGCTAAAATGAAGTGCGGCATGTAAATTGTTTTCAGCTGATTGTTTTTAATAAACAGAAGACTCAAAAAGATTTTCTTCTTATCTCTCCCCTTAGTTGCCTGAAAGAATTAAATAGAGGACCTGCTCTGGCAAGGGAGCTATCATCATAGATAATGTAGTATACTATAAACTACATATGATAGACAGGGGAGAACCTAGAAATACCTGTTTGATCAAATTTCTCTGTCTCATTGTCTCTGGATGGCCCAGAAAACATTGGTTTACCCAACAGTTACTCTTTCCATTCTTCCTGTGAATTGCCTTCTTAACCTTTGAAGCCCCAGAACCCTACCCCATTCTCCTTAGTCATTTTGCCTGTTTCTGGAATCTCTCTTGTTTATGTGGATTCCCTGAATGTAAGTAATTCCATTTAATTATCTCCTGTTAATCTGCCTCATATCAATTTAATTCTTAGACCAGCCAGAAGAACCTTGAACGACAGAATAAATGTTTCCTCCACAACAGGAGGCATACTCATCAGGATAAACTTTAACTGGCTTAAATACTACTTGCCCAGGGACTATTGCACTGAGGGAGTCTGGGACACCAAACAAAAAGTGGCAGAGCATAACAGTTCTTACTATGTCAGTCTTCTGGATATCTGCCTGCAGGGTCTAATGGAAATATTAGTGGTAAGGGTCTCCTTTCTCTCTAAATTTAGATTAGTAGGAAAGGGGCACATGTACACCAAGGCTTATAGCAGCACTATCAACAATAGCCAAAGTATGGAAAGAGCCCAAATGTCCATAGACTGATGAATGGACAAAGAAGATGTGCTACAAATGTACAATGGAATATTACTTTGCCAGTAAAAGAATGAAATCTTGCCATTTGCAACAACATGGATGGAACTAGAGTGTATTATGCTGAGTGAAAAAAGTCAGAGAAAGAGAAATATTTTACTCATATGTGGAATTTAAGAAACAAAACAAATGAACATAAAGGAAGGGAAACAAAAATAATATAAAGACAGAGAAGGAGACAAAAGAGAACAAACTGAGTGGGTATTGGGTAGGGGTATGGGCTAAACGGGCAAGGGGCATTAAGGAGGGCACTTGTTGGGATGAGCACTGGGTGTTACATGTAAGTGATGAATTACTAAACTCTATTCCTGAAATCATTATTATACTACATGTTAACTAACTTGGGTTTAAATAATAAATGAATTAATTAATTAATTTAAATTAAAAAAATTAAAAATATAAAATTAAAAAAAAAAAAGAGGCTCTTTCTTCTCAACATTTGTTGCTGGAAAAATCCCATTCCAGTAGCTCCTGTCAAGTATCACAGATAAGTGGGTCTGTGATTGGAGGTATCTTGCATTTTTGTGGGAGGCCAGAAATACTGTTTTCACTGGAAAATCCTTACCATCTGCACAACAAAGGCTTTTACTTTCTTAGGTTAACTTTGAGAGGTGAACTTCTTGGATCTTGTGAGGCCTACATTTGTGTACTCTCCATTGGGATGCCTCTTAACATCCATGGTTAAACCGTAAAAATGTTATTAGTTTGAGTAGCCGTTGAGATTAATACAGCCTACTCATCAATAGCCAGACAGTGGATGGTTTAAACTGGCGATATTTGAAAGAAAAAGTAAATCTTTTTAGAGAGCTCTTAATTGTCTTATTAGCCAAACAGGCTCCCTTAATAAAATGGAAAAAGAGAAATTAGACTTTGAACAAAAATCAAAGTATGCTCAGATCCTTTACTATTTACCTTCAGATTATTTGCAGGTATTGCAAAAGAACAAGAATTAGAACATTGGAAAAACAAAATGTTCTGCACCTAAAAAATATTTGAAAGTAACTCTCCTTACCTTACATGTGTTTGAAAAATGAAAAAAAATGAGGCTGTATAGGCAATCCAAAGTCCATCTGTTCTTTTTTACCAATCCTAAAATGTTCCTTATTTATCACAAAGTGCTAGTAAATTATTGGCTTTAGGAAACCAAAGTCTTTTCTGAAGGAACTTGCATTCTTTCTTTATGCCTTGAAGATATAAATCTTACTATGTCTTTGAAATGTAAACACCCCAGGGGGTTGGTTTATAAAACAGTGCCCACACTCAACTGAGACTAGGAAGAAAAAAAAAAAGATACCTTTAACAAAATACCAAAAGCAAAGAAGGGGTCTCTAGCTTGAATCCTAGACCATGGCCTCCTCGAGATTATTTTCAAGGATAAATAAAAATCTTAAAAGTTTTCCTCTAAATAAATAGTAAATAGTAGTAGTAAAATAGAAAATAGCAATAGTCGAAGACTTTAGCAATCTGAGCAAGTAAACTTAAATTATTCCAACTGTGATTTACAAATATGTATTATAATTTTTAAAACACTAAGTCCTCTATATGTTTATATGATAGAATGTGGCACTTTGTACTTCTGGACAGTACTACCAAATTAATTTATAGAGAGCTCTACTTAATTGGATTAAAAAGAAATCTTATAAATTAAGAATTTCTACATCTGAGAAATATAATAAAAATGGGCCCAAATGAATCATACGATCAAGGATAATTTTTGGTAAATAAAAGCTGGTTTAAGTTTGTTGGTTGAATGAATACACACGTCTCAGACTTATCAGCACTGAATATAACGCAGACACACAAGTCTCTATTTTACCTGCTTTTCTTGGCCACATACTTCAATTTTAAATCTGTTACAGCATTGGTCAGCAAAAAAATAAAGAATGATGGCTGATGTCTCATGATGGCTAATGTCTCATGTAGTTTTCACGGGTTAATCTAACTGTTTTTGCTGGGAGCAAAAAATTTAGATAGATGTAAGTAAGATTAGAGTTTTTAGGTAATCTTTTCAGCAAAAGTTATGTGTTTTGGTATGTGTACTTAAAAATAGTTTCCAAAATGTTTTTGGTAACCAGAAGTTTTAGAAAGAAGACTTCCACATGGCCAACCGACACATGAAAAAATGCTCAACATCACTGATCATCAGGGAGATACGAATCAAAGCCACAATGAGATACCACTTCACAGCTGTCAGAATGGCTAACGTTAACAATTCAGGCAACATCAGATGTTGGTGAGGATGCAGAGAAAGAGGATCTCTTTTGCACTGCCGGGGAGGGGAGGGGATGCAAACTGGTGCAGCCACTCTGGAAAACAGTATGGAGGTTCCTCAAAAAGTTAAGAACAGAAGTACCCTACGACCCAGCAACTGCACTACTAGGTATTTATCCAAGGGATACGGGTGTGCTGTTTCAAAGGGGCACATGCACCCCAATGTTTATAGCAGCACAATCAACAGTAGCCGAAGTATGGAAAGAGCCCCAATGCCCATCGACAGACGAGTGGATAAAGAAGATGTGGTATATATAAATCCAATGGAGTATTACTCGGCAATGAGAAAAAATGAAATCTTGCCATTTGCAACTACGTGGATGGAACTGGAGGCTATCATGCTAAACAAAATTAGTCAGAAAAAGACAAATATCATATGACTTCACTCATATGAGAACTTGAAGAGACAAAACAGATGAACATAAGGGAAGAGAAGCAAAAATAATATAAAAACAGGGAAGGGGACAAAACATAAAAGACTCTTAAATATGGAGAACAAACAGAGGGTTCCTGGAGAGGTTGTGGGAAGGGGAATGGGCTGAATGGGTAAGGGGCATAAGGAATCTACTCCTGAAATCATTGTTGCACTGTATGCTAATTAAGTTGGATGTAAATTAAAAAACTAAATTAAATAAAAATTTTTTTAAAAAATAAATCATCAAAAAAGATAGTTTCCAAAACGTTTTTGGCAACCTGAAATTTTAGAATTTTGCTAAGTTATCTGAAATGATGGAAATTCACTGACTAGATCACTTCCAAATAAGATAAAATAATGAAAAATTAAATACTTTTGGCTTCCTTATTACTGAGGAACTAAAGATAAATTTGGGTCTGTTAGGAAAAATGTTTTGTGCTTCATTTAAAAATTGTACTATGAAGGGTCACCTGGGTGGCTCAGTCAGTTAAGCGCCCGACTTAGGCTCAGGTCATGATCTCACCGTTTATGAGTTCGAGCCCCACATGGGGCTCTGTACTGACAGCTCAGACCTGGAGCCTGCTCTGGAATCTGTCTCCCTCTCTCTCTGCTCCTCCCCCATTTACTCTCTCTCTCTTTCTCTCTCTCTTTCTCTCTCTGTCTCTCTCAAAAATGAGTAAACATTAAAAACAATTGGAGTATGAAGAAGCACGTTTCTAGAAATTATTAACTGTATTCATAAATTTGCCGATTTAAAGAATACAGGTGTAATGGACAGTTCACAATTACTTACTGCTTAGTTTACACTAGAAACTGGTTTTTTAAGGGTTAAGAATTCTACTTAATATATGTGCTTAAAGCTTCTAGAAATAACAAGGGAAACATCTCCAAATGCAAGAAAAGTAGCATGTGTGCTTTTGGTAAAAGAAGGTATGAGGTATGGAAATGCGTTTTTAAAAAATGTTTATTTATCTTGAAAAAGAGAGAGTGAGCAGGGGAGGGGTAGAGAGAGAGGGAGAGAGAATCCCAGGCAGGACCCACACTGTCAGCACAGAGCCCAATTCGAAGCTTAATCTCACGAACCATGAGTTAATCTCACGAACCGTGAGATCATGACTTAAGCCAAACTCCAGAATCAGATGCTTAACCAACTGAGCTGAGCCACCCAGGTGCCCCAGGAATGCATTTTTGTTAAAAGTAATGTTGTCCTAAAATAGATGTATAGATCAATGGAACGATAAAGAAAAAAAAAACCTGACAGAAACCCATAATTATATGGTCAATTGAACTTGGACAAAGCAGGAAAGAATATGCAATGGGAAAAAAAAAGTCTCTTCAACAAATGGTGCTGGGAAAACTGGACAGCTACATGCAAAAGAATAAAATCGGACCACTTTCTCACACCATATACACAAACAAACTTAAAATGAATTAAGGCCCTAAGTGTGAGACTTGAAACCATAAAAATCCTACAAGAGAGTACAGGCAGTAATTTGTCCTATAATGGCCAAAGCAACATCTTTCTAGATATGTCTCCTGAGGCAAGGGAGACAAAAGCAAAACTAAACTACATCAAAATAAAAAGCTTCTGCACAGTGAAGGAAACAATCAACAAAACTAAAAGGCAACCTACAGAATGGGAGAAGATATTTGCAAATGACATATTTGACCAAGTATTAGTGTCCAAAATATTAAAAATAAAACTACCCTACAGCCGAGCAACCACACTGCTTGGTCTTTATCCAAAGAATACAAAAACACTAATTCAAAGGGATGCATGCACCCCAATGTTTAAGGCAGCATTACCTGAAATAGCCAAATTATGGACTCAGCCCAAGTGTCTGTCAGTTGATGAAATGATAAAAAAAGATGTGTGTGTGTGTGTGAGTGTGTGTGTGTGTGTGTGTGTGTGCGTTTGTGTGTGTGTATATACGTATGGAATGTTATTCAGCTATAAAAAGAATGAAATCTTGCCATTTCCAACAACATGGATGGATCTAGAGAGTATAATGTTAAGCAAAATAAGACAGAGAGACAACTACCATATGATTTCACCCATGTGTGGGATTTAGGAAACAAAACAAATGAGCAAAGGGAAAAAAAGAGAAGAGAGACAAATCAAGAAACAGACTCTTGATTAGAGAGAAGAAAATAATGGTTACCAGAAAGGAGGTGGGTGGGTGGATGGGTGAAACAGGTGATGGGGATTAAAGAGTGCACTTGTCCTCAGGAGCACCGGGTGACTATGGAAGTGTTAAATCACTATATTGCACACCTGCATGTTAACTATACATACACTGTATGTTAAGTATACTGGAATTAAAATAAGGACTTAATAAATTAAAAAAACTTATTCAAGACATTTTTATTTAAAAAACGTAATTTGGAGGCACCTGGTTGGCTCAGTAAGTAGAACACACTACCCATGGTCTAGGGGTCATGAGTTCAAGCCCTATGTTGGGTGTGGGGCCTACTTTAAAAAAAAAAAAAGATAATTTTCGTTCTAAAGTGAGCCTGTTTACTTAGAGAGAAGAAAGGACAACATCTGAATGTTGAAAAAGAAAGTTGTAGAAAATTTGTGCTAAAGGAATCTTTGAAAAGGAATCTCAATGTGTGGTCAAGGTGGCTAAGAATAAATACATTTATTTAAATATGAGGCTTCATGTCAGAAATACACTGGTGCAAAATTTTAATTTAGTTTTTTTCTCTGTTAACAAGACAAACGTTTCTCGGGAGCCTGGGTGGCTCAGTCGGTTAAGCGTTCGACTTCGGCTCAGGTCATGATCTCACGGTTTGTGAGTTCGAGCCCCGCATTGGGCTCTGTGCTGACAGCTCAGAGCCTGGAGCCTGCTTCGGATTCTGTGTCTCATTCTCTCTCTGTCCCTCCCCCACTGATGCTCTGTCTCTGTGTCTCAAAAATAAATACATGTTAAAAAAAAAAAAAGACAAACTTTTCTTACATTACTAGTCCGCTCTTCATAATAAATTGTAAAAATGGTTTTTTCTTTCCCTTTAATGTAATATGCCTAAGAAACAAACATTTTGTTTGTCGTTATCAGATCTGTGATTTCTTTGATTACTTAGAAGACAAAAATCCAGTCTTCTCAATATTAAAAGAGATAAGGCTTTTCACAATTATTTAACTTTCTATATTTGCCTGCAAAGTCTTTATCATGTTGCTTAAATCAATCACTAAAAGCGCCGTTTCGGTGACAGTGACCCTGTTTGATCAAGTGTTTTCAACTTTTTTGATACTTCTTACAAATCTTCCCCAAATAAAATCTTAAATAAAGTCTTTTTAACGTCAAAATAACTGGGATTTTTCAGAAGGTCCCTGGAAAACTGCAAAAGACTTTTTCTCTATCCTTGTAAAAGATAGATATTAAACTAATTGGGCTTATTTGATATGTTAAATTACATGTGAAGCATTGTCAAAAAAGTGACAATGAACCTTCTTATATTAGATTGCATGGGTAAATACTATTAATAGAAATGGTCTAGAAATTGCATAAAATTCCTAAAATTCTGATTGCATCTGGGTATAATGTAATCAGCCATAATTCTAGTTACTATCTTAAAATGTTGTTTGTTACACAAATACCAAATTTCTTGGTTAACTGCATTGCAATGAACCCAATCAGACCTTTAACCATGGCCATTTTTAAAGTTTTCTATCATTTACAGCTATACTTTTACTCAGACTGCTTTTACAAAAATATGCCTACAAAAATGTTTCATCTTCAAGGACAGGAAAAACACTCTACAATACAGGTTCTGACAACTTTAACATAATAGACTGTAAAAAGTTCCAGAACTAGTAGAAAAACTGGAATCAAGCAGAGCAAGAATTAATTACATTGGACTAAGAGAACTCATAAAGATGTTTCTAATTTTTAGGACATTTTCTTTGACATACTGCTGGTTCTTTCATCTTTTGTGTTCCAGATATAAGGAAACCTTTCTTTTTTTAATGCTCATTTATTTTTAAGAGAGAGAGAGAGAGAGAGAGAGAGAGCATGAGCAGTGGAGGGGCAGAGACAGGGAGACAGAGGATCCGAGGGAAGCTCTGTGCTATCGGCAAAGATCCCGATGTAGAGCTTGAACTCACAAACCATGAGATCATAACCTGAGCCGAAGTCAGACTAAGCCACGTACGTGCCCCAGGAAACCTGAAGAATAAACTAACTCTGACCTGAAGCAATTTGGGAAATTATATCTTTGTGTGTAGAATGGAAGCATTTATCTTTTTTCTCCTTACCTGATCCCTCCAAAATTCAAAAATGAAGTAAGTATTCTTATTTTATGGAAAGACAGTTATTTGCATAAGATCAATAAGTATCTGTTCTCCCGTAACAGGACACAATTGGAAACACTGGTCATATTACCAAGGCTTTGACTGGAAAGTCACGTTTGAGAGAAACATGCATAGACTCACATATGACCAGACAGCTTTAAGGAACAAAGGTTGACATAATGGAGCCAATAAAATCCCTTGGAAATATACGCCTGGTATCTTGCTTACAGGATTCCCATCAGTATTGCCAGGTCAGTATGGAAGGTTCCATCCATCCTGGCAGGTGCAGGAACTTTAGGATATTTGAGGTACCTCGAGAAGAGAGGAATTAACCCACATCTACAGGCATTGCAGGAAAAGTATGATGGGGAGTATTTGGCTGGGCTTCTTGCCTCAGGAGGCTCTTAAAAGTTCAAACTGAGATTCTTCATGAAAAGGTCCAGCAAGGAAGAGTTAAGAGTCGATATGACCAATCGCTATTCTTGCTGCACTTACGCAAATGATCAGGTCAAGTTTATCGAAAGTAAACTATTTTTGCAATAAAATTAGTATTAATTTGTCTATCTTTGGTAGAAATGAGGGTGATTGGAGAGGGAAAAATTATGTTTGAAGGGCACACCTCTTTGAATATTAGATTCTAATACCTTTTACTGTAAACAAGACTGGATCCTGAATTCTGTTTCCGCCAGATGCCTGGCTACAGCTCTACGAATGAACATTTTCAGTTTTTCTCCCACCTTCCAATTTAGAATCAAGAACTAAAACTGACCTTTTCCCTGAAGTTCTGCAAACTGAATATGAATGATTTGATTTCAATTTCAGAGAAATTGCAATAATAACTCATGTAGAGGCAACCTTTGTGCCTGTTGCTCCACGGGCCATTCAGACCACCTCATGACATCATAAGAAGCATTCAAACTACAAAAGATGCATTTAGACATTTTTTCTTCTCTTGACTGGCTACCCCTAGACTCAGAAAACGCTTTATAATTTGCTCCAACCATTAACCATTGTTTTTCTTTTGTGTCCATAAAAATGCCTTATTAAATATCTGATCGCTTGCGTAACATGGGCCTAAGGTTGTGAACATAAATGCATCAGGGTCTCCTGAAGTGAGTTTCCATAAACTGACCTATTGTCAGCACTAAGACATGGATTCAGTGATATGAAAAAATCTACCAATTCAACTTCTGGACAATGAAACGTCTTGGAAAAATTTCAAAGGAGGGACTGAAGGAAGCAAAATTTGACAACCCAAAATGTGTCTCCAGAATGTGGATTGGCTGATTGCATTAAGAAACAGAAGACTCTCGGCGCCTAGGTGGCTCAGTCGGTTAAGCGTGTGACTTCGGCTCAGGTCAGGATCTCACGGTCCGTGAGTTCGAGCCCCGCGTGGGGCTCTGTGCTGACAGCTCGGAGCCAGGAGCCTGCTTCGGATTCTGTGTCTCCCTCTTTCTCTGACCCTCCCCCGTTCATGCTCTGTCTCTCTCTGTCTCAAAAATAAATACACATTAAAAAAAAAAGAAACAGAAGACTCAAAAAGTTTTTCTTTTTGCTTTCTGTGTAACCACCTACCAGAATTTAGGGGTGCCTGGATGGTTTAATCGGTTAGGTGCCCAACTTTTGATTTCAGCTCGGGTCATGGTCTCGTGGTCAGTGCAAAGCCTGCTTGAGATTCTCTCTCTCCTTCTCCCTCTGTCTGCCCCTTTTCCACTGGTGCTCTCTTTCTCTCTCTCAAAATAAATAAACATTTAAAAACATAATTAGAGATAGGACCTGCTCCGGGCAAGATGATATCACAATAGATAACTACAATATAATGTGAATGACGGGTGGTAGACACACAGAGGAACCTAGCAAGGTCTGTTTGATCAAAGTCGTCTCTATGTCCCCCTGTTCCTGGATGGCCCAGCAAACATTTGTTTACCATTTACTCTTTCCATTCTTCCTGTGAATTGCCTTCCTTCTTTTTGAAGGTACAGACCCCTGCTCACTTCTCCTGAGTCCAGAATGACATATATATATACCTCATCTTGCCTGTCTTTAGAATCTCTCATTTATGTCGATTCCCTGTACATTTGTAATCACATTTGATTTTCTCTTGTCAATCCGTCTCAAGTCAATTTAATTCTTAGACCAGCCAGAAGAAACTTGAAAGGAAGAGGGCAACTTTTTGTCCCCAATACAAGCAGACTACAAATATCACTGAAGAAGCAAAAAATGACTAGCAAGATAATAAGGAGTTACTAAACCAAGAACTAGGACAGGACGAAGAATCAGAGGTGAACTTGAACTGTGCCCCAAAGGTTTCGCTATAGGTGCATACCTACATAGATGTGTCCTTATGTGCACAAGAACACACGTACAAGAAAGTTAGTAAGTGCCCTGTTTATGATGGCAGAACACTGGAAACTACTTTCCATTGACAGAATAATGGATAAATACACTGCGGTAGAGTCCTACAATTAAAAAATGTACAGCAATTAAAATGATTTCACGAAAGCTAAATACACTGGTGTGTTAGTTCATATTTAACAGCTGGCTCTCTCCAAGAAAGAGCTCTGATTTGGTGCATTTATTTGCTAATTTTCATGGTATAAACGCTCCTACCTCAGCCAAATTCAAGTTTCCCAACGTAATGTCGCTGAACACGGGGCTGAGAAGAGCTATGTACAGTCAGCTCTAGCACATGACTGGCTAACTGCAACAATATGGAGGACATCGACAAATTGTCATGTGGAACATCAAACTCAAAAAAGAAAAAAATACATGTAATTCTACTAGTAGAAAATTCAAAACATAGGCAAACTAAAGGAGAAATCTACTTTTTTAAACAAAGGAAAACAATATATGGGTGATAAAACCATGAAGAAATCGGGGCACCTGGGGGGCGCAGTCAGTTAAGCTTCCAACTTCAGCTCAGGTCATGATCTCGCAGTTCGTGGGTTCGAGCCCTACATCCTTGGGCTCTGTGCTGACAGCCTGGAGCCTGGAGCCTGCTTTGGATTCTGTGTCTCCCTCTCTCTCTGCCCCTCCCCCATGGGTGCTCGGTCTCTGTCTCTGACTCTCTCTCTCTCTCTCTCTCTCTCAAAAGTAAGTAAACATTAAAAAAACTATGAGGGAAGGGATGAGGAAAACACTAACAGAGACAGGATATTAGTCTACCTGTGTGTAGGAGTGGGGCGTGGGAAGGTACGATGGGATTACGCTCTAGAAGCAGCACACTAGAAGCTTCTGGGAAGTTTCTACTTTTTGATCTGTGGAGTGTTACACAATGTTTGTTTTACAGCTCGTTGTTAAACCATATATTTAGGTTTTATGCAATTTTCTCTCTGTTATATTGCACAATATTTTTAAATGATGAAAGGGATTCTTTTGTCACAGGGGTGCTATAAAGGTTCAAGGAGCTTTTCTAAACACTACCAGGAGAGCTAGAAACTGACTCTCATAATTTAAGTCACTTAAGGGATCCTCTCAACTACATTTCCCCAGATTCCCACAAGGCACATGAAAACTGCCAGAGTTAATGGTAAATTTCTTATAAAACAAAAAGAAACAGGAAACAAAAGTAAAAACATCATATTTATTTCTAGAGTTAGACATTTTCACCTAGATACGTTTTTACTTCATATTTTTGTCTCAGTTATGGGGGAGGGGGCAATTACCTCTTCTATCATCATTCAAAACAGATTTTTATTCTGTTTTTTTTCATAATTAAAAGGAAAATTTGACAGTTAGCAACAGCAACTCAAATAATACACAATGTTCTGAAAGTAAAAATTGAAATTTATATTCCCTCAAGCCTTAGCCCATCACTGTCTATCCAATCACTTTGTTTTAAGCTTGTTAAGGAACTTCATACTATCCCAAATGATCTTAATTGTGGTCCTGTTTTGTGTTTCTCTTGCTCATGCCTTGAAGGCTGGGACTTGGCCAACTCCTTCTCCACTGTATCTTGTAGCGTTTAGCATAGAATACTTTTAGCTCACAATTGGTCTTCAATAAACTCTTCTAGAAAAAAAAAAAAAAAAACGAAACAGGGGGTGCCTGGGTGGCTCAGTCGGTTAAGCGCCAGACTTCAGGTCAGGTCATGATCTCCAGAGCTCCCGGGTTGAAGCCCCACGCTGGGCTCTGTGCTGACAGCTCAGAGCCTAGAGCCTGGTTCAGATTCTGTGTCTCACTCTCTCTCTGCCCCCTCCCCCGCTCATGCTCTCTCTCTCTCTCTTTCTCTCTCTCTCTCTCTCTCAAATACAGAAACATTAAAAAAAATTTTTTTTTTTTTTTAAGTCTGACATGTAACCAACTGGGCCACACAGGTGCCCCTGTTCCGTTTTTTTTTAATACAGGGGTAAGATTAAGCATCTTTTCATACACTGATTAGCCAATTTATTGCAACAAAACAATCAGAAATGCTAGTAAAGATTCATGCAGAAAGACAGTCATATTTATTTATTTAGGCAGAAAGACAGTAATTTTGAAATAAGACCAGATTAAAAAACCACAAGCAGATGAGTGCCGTAATTCTGGCGTATCCACACAGATAATTCTACGAAGGCACTAAAAAAAGGTACATTCTTGAAAATTCAATAATTATTTGCTTTAATTTCGTTTGACTTTAATTTCCAGAGCAAAGTATTTTTATGTAGTCTTTACTTTGTCTTTAGTGTGTGTGTGGTATGCAGAGGGGGGATGTCATGCTCAAAAGAGTATTCTCCAAATCATTTATATTTTCTTCTAGTGCTTTAATTTTAAAACTTTTATGCACACAAGGGAGCCTGTGTGGCTCAGTTGGGTAAACATCCAATTCTTGATTTAAGCTCCAGCCATGATCTAAGGGGTCGTGGGAGCAAGCCCTACAATGGGCTCCATGCTGACCGTGGATCCTGCTTAAATTCTTTCTCCTTCTCTCTCACTCTGGTCCTCTTTCCTGCTAGCATGCTCTCTCTCTCTAAAATAAAACTAAATAGGGGCGCCTGGGTGGCGCAGTCGGTTAAGCGTCCGACTTCAGCCAGGTCACGATCTTGCACTCCGTGAGTTCGAGCCCCGCGTCGGGCTCTGGGCTGATGGCTCAGAGCCTGGAGCCTGTTTCTGATTCTGTGTCTCCCTCTCTCTCTGCCCCTCCCCCGTTCATGCTCTGTCTCTCTCTGTCCCAAAAATAAATAAACGTTGAAAAAAAAATTTAAAAAAAAAAAAAATAAAATAAAACTAAATAAGGGGCGCCTGGGTGGCGCAGTCGGTTAAGCGTCCGACTTCAGCCAGGTCACGATCTCGCGGTCCGTGAGTTCTAGCCCCGCGTCAGGCTCTGGGCTGATGGCTCAGAGCCTGGAGCCTGTTTCCGATTCTGTGTCTCCCTCTCTCTCTGCCCCTCCCCCATTCATGCTCTGTCTCTCTCTGTCCCAAAAATAAATAAACGTTGAAAAAGCCAATATTTAAAAAAAAATAAATAAATAAAAATTAAAAAAAAATAAAACTAAATAAGTAAATAAGTAATACGATAAAATAATTATTGTGAAGATTTAATTTTTAAGTAATCACTACACCCAACGTGGGGCTCGAACTCACAACCCTGAGATCAAGACCTCCACCGCCTGAGCCAGCCAGGAGCCCCTCCAAATTTTCTTTATACAGGTCTTATACATTTTTTTTTTTTTCTTTCTGGTTTGGCTTATTCTTAGTTAATACAATTGTTGTTTTGTTCTCATATATGGAATCTTCCCTTATATATTCTATTTTTTTTGTAGGTAAGAATATTATTTTTTGTAATTAATTTTGCAACCATCTTTTTGTTAAGGAGAAGTCTGAACTCCAAGAAACTAATAGCTTAGTGTATTAAAATGGTCTGTAGAAATTGGATCCTAAAGATAATTACCAGCTATTACAAGCCACTCTGTTTACAACAGTGAAGCAGCATTACCACATTGGATCACAATTTCGGCTACCATTTCTCCCCCTCCTATGGGGATGGTTATGACGTTAGAACTAAAACACAAAATGAAATCAGTAAATGAACCAAAGAACAAAGTAGGAAAGAGATTATAAGTGACCCAACCCTACCTCCCAACTATCGAAGGGATTCTGTCAACTTCATCCGTTATATACATGGCCATCCCATTTCTACCTGAACACTTCTTGTCATGGAGAACACCGACCTTCTGAAGAGCTTCTTCGTAGACAGTTCTGGTTTAACACAACTAGAACTGAAATATGGTATCTTTACTCCCTTGGTCCTGGTTCTGTTTTCTGAGCACACACAGAGGAAGCACCTTCCCTCTTCCACACCCCTCCTTGAAACATTTGAAGAACACTATCAACTTGACCTCAGGCCTTGCAGGGAAACCTGCCCAATGTCCTCACCCCTGCCCCATATGACAGCATTTTCAGACCTTTTGATTTTTTTTTTTTTTTTTTTTTGGCCACTTCCATAGAAACGAGAATTTA